>NW_027555847.1:263886472-264201472 GCF_003287225.1 Phascolarctos cinereus | reverse complement strand
ATCACCTAGCTACAAACCACACATGTTTACATGTTTCTTTTTTTTATTATTACATCAACACATTAAAATCAGATAGGAACAGCACTCCCAAGTGTGTTGTGGGCCTCAGGTGCCCGGTGGGCAGTGTGTTTGGTACGACACTCCAAAGTGTGGCCTGAACCAGATTTAGAGCCCTGAAAATTTAAATAAGGATTCAATGACTGAATTAGGGTCACACAAGTAGGTTATGTCAGAGGTGAGACTTAAAACCAGGTCTTTCTGGCTTTGAGGCCAGTTGTTTATTCACTCTTCCCTACTGTCATAGTTGTAATAACCAGCTAATATTAATCGATCCTAGATTTAAATGGTGTTTATGGTTTTGGAGGCAACGGATCAGGAGTTATTATGAAGGGATTCTTGTCTGTGGTTCTAAACATGGATGCTAAAATTACCTCTAGACCATTAACACTTTGCCTCTATCGTCCCTTCCCCAACCATCATTTCTAAGTTTGCAAAAACTCACCTCAGGCAGGTGAAATTGATCCTTTTTGCTCTTGGACTTCTTGAGTCCTGAGATGTATTCTCTTCTTTCTGGTGAGCACTCAGTTTCATTAGCTGTGGACCCAACTTCCAGACTTTGGGGGCTTGTTACTTGCAAGTAGGGAAGGACATTTCTTGACAGAGCTAGAATGTGTGGTCCAATTATTTTTAGAGCCTTGGAAACAGTGCAGTAATGTTATCATGGCTCAGTAGGAGTCAATAATTTCAGCCGTCATTGTCTCAAATGAACAAAACGACTTTTGGTCGATACTGGCCAGCCACAAAAATAACTTGTGATCTTTACTGTAGCAAAGTACACTGGGCATTATTTATACATGGTCTATCATAACAGGGCACTTAGTGTTTAATCCTCATTGGCTTAAATTAGTGACTGAAGGATCTGTACTGGCATATATTGTTGTAGAATCATACTGGCATAATGGATCGAGTACCGGCCTTGGAGTTTGGAAAACCTGGGTTTCATTCCTTTCCTCAGACACATATTGGCTGTGTGACCGTGGGCAAGTTACTCTCAGTCCTTATCCCACTGGCTCAGCACAGTCCAGGCTGTGTTTTGATGGTCCAAGGCTCCATCAGATAGATTGGAACCCACAAGGAGCTTATTCATGCAGAAAGGCGGGCTGTACATATTGGTTATCAAGAGTCCCTTTGTTGCCTCCAAAAGAACCTCTCCCAGCATCAAACTAGAGATTTCAGCCTTTTGCCTCTGGACTCTAGACAAGCTTCAAGGCTATAATGTCCATGACCCCCAAATGTGAAGGTTGGCCTTGTGGCTAGCCCAGAGTCTTGAATAACTCCAAGGCCCCAGAGCAAGAACAGAGTTTAAAGCAAATGACTAAGCCCCAGAAAGGGGGGTAGTAGGAAAAGGAGATTGTCAGCAAGCATGGAAGGGAGTATGAGATGCTACTGCTATGGCTATACTTAAAAACAGACAACCAAACAAACAAACAAAAACCAAATCTCCCTCCCTCAAAAAACTCCAAAACAAACTGTGGGATGGAGCCAGCTGGAGGAACGGAAAGAAGCTAAAGCCTGGCTTCTTTCTCCCTAGTGGGGCATTCTCCCTTACCTTCCCTAAAAAGAAAAGAAAAAAAGTTTCCCTTTCTTTTACTCAGTTTTCTCATCTGTAAAATGGGGACAATAAAAGCATCTATCTTATAATGTTGCAAGGATAAGGTAATAATGTATGTTAAGCACTTTGTGAAACCTCAAAGTGCTCTATTAATGTTGGCTACTTGACTAACTTTACAGATCTGACAACCTCACTTTTGCTCATAAGTTAGATAACAACAAAGCACCTTCCTTTAAGAGGTAATCTTATTTGTTTTCTGTGAAAATTTTGGGGGAATCTCCCTCAACTGTAAAATAAAGAGGTTGGGCTAGATTATCTCTAAGGGACCCTATAGCTTTGACCCTCTATGAATCTGTGATTCTAAATATGGGTCCATTTTTGGATATCGTCCCTCTCTTCTTCCCTGCCAGTGTTCCTATTCCCAGGACTAGAACCTTCCTTTTAACAAAGAAAAGCAGTTAAGCAAAAATGATCAGTATCATCACTGTCGGACACTGAGTGTGATATTCTGCCCTCAAAGTTACCAGCCTCCCTACCAAGAGGAGGCAGGCATATTTTATGATCTGTTTTCTGGGACCATTATTGTTTTTTTTTCAATTATTCAAAGTTTGGCAAGCCACTCTCTCAATCTCTCTGTCTCTCTGTCTCTGTCTCTGTCTCTCTCTCCATCTCTCTCTCTCTTTTTCTTTCTCTGTAGCTGTCTCTCTCCATCTCTCTCTCTGTTGTGTGTGTGTGTGTGTGTGTGTGTGTGTGTGTGTGTGTGTGAAGATAAGGGAATCAATTAATCAGTAACCATTTATTAAGCACCTACTATGTGTCAGGAACTGTGTTAAACTTTGAAGATACAAAAAGAGGCAAAAGACAGTCCCTTCCCTCAGGGAGCTTGAAAAGATGACATGCAAACAAATATATACAAAGCAAGGTAGATAAAAGATAAATAGGACGTAATAAACAGAGGCAAGGCACTGGAATTAAGAGGGGTTGGGGAAGATGTTGTATAGAAGGTGGGATTTTAGTTGGGACTTAAGGGAAGTCAGTAGGTTAAGAGTCTCAGAGTTTATTTACAATCCTTTCTCCTGACCCTGAGTATCTACTTCTGCTGACAAGTGAATTTAGTGCACGTGCAATTATAAGAAAAATTGTGACTTTCCCGAGAGTTGGCTACCTCTTTTGGTGGCATGTCATGCCAGCTAATGTCATGTTTTGCACATGTCTTTCAACAAGAGGTGAGGATACATGGTATTAAATGAATGAATGAATGAATGAATGAGCATCAGTTCATGTAAATCTGTCCGTGCTTCTCTGTATTTGTCACAATTGTTATTTGTTGAAACAGACCTTTGCATTCTTGTACAACAATTTGTTTAGCCATTCCTTAATTGATGGACATCTTTGTTTCCAGTTCTTTGCAACCACAAAAAAGTTCTGCTATCAATATTTTGGTGTATATAGAACATTTCCTTTTATCAGTGACCTCCATGGGGTATATATCTAACAAAGGCTTATTTTAACCATTTTATTGCATATTTCCCAATTGCTTTCCAGAATAATTGGGCTAATTCATAGCTCCACCAACAATGTATTAGTGTGTTTGTATTTCCACAACCTCTCCAATATTGAGTATTCCCATCTTTTTTTATCATCTTTGACAATTTGCTGGGTATGGTGTGAAACTCAAGATTATTTTGATTTGCATTTCTGTTATTACTAGTGATTTTGTACATTCTTGCATATGATTGTTAACACTTTGCAATTCTTCTTTTGAGAACTTTTATCACTTTCTTATTAGGGAAAATACCTTATTTTTATTGATACTTTTGTTTTTGTGTCACATTTATTTTCAAATATACCCAGGGACTCAATTTTTGTAACAAAGATTTAAAAAGATAGAGAATAAAAAAAATTTCAGCAAAACCAACCAGTGCATGAACGGTGTTTAAGAGCATTTCTAGTATTTCATAGCTATAGTCCCCACCTCTGCAGTGAAAGGATGGAGGTGATTTTTCAAGATTGGTCCTGATAATTATACAGTATTTGACATATATATATATATATATATATATATATGTATATGTATATATGTGTATATGTATATATATATATATATATATGTATATGTATATATGTGTATATGTATATATATATATATATGTATATTTATATATGTATATATGTATATATGTGTGTGTGTATATATATATATATATATATATATATATATATATATATATATATATATATATATTTCTATTTCCATTACTGCAGTCAGTATAAAACACTGCTTTCCTGGTCTGATCACTTCATTTTGCATCAGTTCATGTGTCTTTCTGTGCCTCTTTGAATTATCATTTTTTTTAAAGAATGAGTCTCCCAATTTCACTCAGCCTAGACATCCAGGGACTACTACTCATGTGTCTGACTCCCCTGTTGATAGGAATGGGAACTTTTACCTGAATCATTTCTGACCTGGGCCAGTTTGTCTCACCTTAGGCAACCTGGTAGCCCTCTTGCTCCTGGGGGCTCACCATTTTAATGCCCAGCTTAGTTTGTGACCCCAATCTCCATTGCCTACTTCAGTTTGCAATTTCTGAGCTCAAGAGATCTTGTAGTCTCAGCCTCCTTTATATCTGGGTTTACAAGCATGTACCACCATGCCTGACTTCTCCGAATTCTTCAAATTCACCATTTGTTATAGTGCAGTAAAATCCCAACAGATCCATGTACCACAGTTTGTTTAGGCTTTCCCCAGTTCATGGAAATTTTGCTCCTTAGTTCTTCTTAGATGCCATTTAAAAAAAAAAGATAAACTGAGTACAAAGAGAAGTGTCCAAGGGTATATTGTGTCAGAGTCCTGACTCCCAATCCAGGACACTGTGTTTGCTTTGCTGTTTCAACCTTTCTTCTCTCTGTGTGTGTCTCTCTCTCTCTGTGTGTGTCTCTCTCTGTCTCTCTTCCCTCTCTCTCCTCCATTCCCACTCTCCATCCCCATCCCTTGAGTACCCAAACAGAAAACAGAAGTTCATATCATAGAGGCATTTATTGATTCTTCTCTATATCTTGGATATAAAACCAAACAGTAAGATTTTATGGGATAATATTATATCACATGACATGACTCCCCAGTTTTATAGCAGAATATTGACAGTGGGTTGGGGGAGGCAGTGACATTAGATATGTTTTATAGTTTATTTAACATTATTTTGGGATGTATCTGGGGGCTCATGTTAGGGATAGGGATTAGAAAGATCTAGATGGATAGAACGTTAGTGGCAGGGAAGTTTGGAGAGTTGAAAGGCTCCGAGATTCCAACTGGAATGTTGGTATGGCAGATTTCTGGCATGGTGGTGTGTCAATGCATTAGAACTCTGTAGAACCAGCACTTTCTAAGGCTGTGTTGATACCATCACTATTAACTTGCTAAAGAATACAAAAAGTAGAGCAATGTAAACTTCAGGAGGAAAAGTCCATTAAAATAATTTTTAAAATTACTTTTAGAATGTTTATCTGAGATATGAAGAAAGATTTATCATACAATAACAATCTCAAGTTACTTTCCATAACTTAAAAGGACATTAAATGAAAGATTCCTTAACCCAATGCCACTCTCATTTCAGTTAGCTCCTTTTCAAGTTTGCCCCAGATATCATTGTGGGGTTGATATGAGATGGTTATTGTTCTCTGTGGTTTACTCACACATCTTCCCTTTAGGTAAATGGGAATTGGTTTGGATGGTAATTGGATTGGAAAATAATGCACAGCATAACCTGACTTTGGGTAGGTTCAGTCAAGCTGAAGAGTTACTTATTTTTTAATTGTGGGGATCTTAATTGATCAGTTGACACATATTTATCAATTACCAGCTATGTGCCAGGCACATGTCAGCAAATTAACAAGCATTTGTTAAGTCCCTACTATGTGTAAGTCACTGTGCTAACCGCTAGAGATAGAAAATGAAGTAAAAACAGTCTCTGTCTTCAAGGAGCTCACAGTCTAATAGGGGAGGCAACATGAAAAGAGCAAGATTTATAGGAAAAATTAGAAATACTCTCAGAGTGAAGACACTAACATTAGGGAAGACTGGGAAGGCTTCTTGCAGAAAGTGGGATTTTAGCTGAGGCTAAAAAAAAGTCAGGGAAGGTCAGGAAGCAGAGGTAACAAGGGAGAACATTCCAGTGGAAGATTAAATGGAATGGGGAGAGACCTGAGGCAGGGAGATCCAAGAGAAGGCTGTGGAAATAGTTTAGGTGTGAGGGAATGAAGGTTACCACAAGAGTGAAGGGAATGTCAGAGGAGAGAAGGAGACAGCCAAGAATTGGCAGTACTTGGATATAGAGGATGAGAGAGGAAGACACCTAGGTTGTGAGGCTGGGTGACTGGGAGAATAGTAGTGCCCTTAATAACAATATAGAAGTTCAGAAAAGGGGAGACTTTTTGAGGAAAGATAATAAATTCAGTTTTGAAAATGCCGAATTTGGAGGGGCCGCTAGGAGGCACAGTGGATAGAGCACTGGCCCTGAAGTCAGGAGGACCTGAGTTCAAATCTGACCTCAAGACAAACACTTGACACTTACCTAGCTGTGTGACCCTGGGCAAGTCACTTAACCCCAATTTCCTTAAAAAAAAAAAAAGAAAATGCCAAGTTTAATATGTCTATAGGACATCCAGTTCAAAATGTTCAATTGGCTAATGGAAATGTGAGACTAGAGGTCAAGAGAGAAGTTAGAGTTGGACAAATAGGTTTCATCTTTATAGAGATAATTATTACAATATTGTTTTAAGAACAACTTTGAGTGACTAAGTCATTTTGACTGTTATAAATACTCAAATTAACTACAAAGGACCTATGACGGAAGATATTGCATGTATCCAGAGAAAGAACTGATAAATAGAAGTTTGTATAGACTGATTTTAAAAAATGTATACATATTTGTGCCTAATGGTAGCCATCTCTAGGGTGGGGGGAGGGGGAAAAGAGAAAAAAGAAATTTACATGATAATATTTAAAAGGAATAGCAAGTTGTACATAACAGATTTGCAGTTTCATGTGCAACTATCTTTTTAAAAAAAATTCTAAGTTATGGAAATGCCTTCCTTATCCCATAAATTAAAAATAAACTGAATAAAAATTAAAACAAAAACAAAAATACAGATGATTACTGAATCCATGGTAAATAATGAGATCACTAAGTAAAATAACATATAGGGAAAAGAGAAGAGGAGCCAGGACAGAGCTCTGGGAGATAGCCATGGTCTCTGGGCAGAGGCAGGATGAAGACTGGCAAAGGAGACTGGGAAGGAGTGATCAAATGGGTAGTAGGAGAAAGAGGAAAAAGCAGTATCACAAAAGCTTAGAGAGGAGAGAGTATCAAGGAAAAGTGGGTGATTGATAGTGTCAAAGGTCGGAAAGGAGGAAGCTTGAGAAACCATTTCTCCAACTCCTTTCCTTCTTTCCCCAAAGGAGACCTTTAGTCTTCTTACATCTTACTCTTTTTTTTTTTTGGCTAGGCAATGGGGTTAAGTGACTTTCCCAGGGTCACGCAGCTAGTAAGTGTCAATTGTCTGGTCTAAGAGGGGATTTGAACTCAGGTCCTCCTGACTCCAGGGCCGGTGCTCTATCCACTGCGCCACCTAGCTGCCCCTCTACATCTTACTCTACTCCCACAATCTCTGCGATCCAGGGTCACTTCCAGCTGTTCCTCGAGCAGGACGCTCCATCTCCCAACTCCAGGAATTTTCTCTCACTGTTTCTTATGCCTGAGATGCTCTCCCTCCTCATCTCTGCCTCAGCTGACTTCTTTCAAGTCTCAGCTAAAATATCACCTCCTACAGGAAGCCTTTCCTGGTTCCCCCTTACTTCTAGTGCTGTCGACCAGTTCTAATGTATCCTCTCTGTATCTTGTTTGTACATAGCTGTTGGCATATTGTCTCCTCCATTAGACCGAGTTCTTTGAGAGCAGGAACTGTGTTACCTTCTCTGTAGTGTCAACATTTAGCACAGCGCCTGACACATAGTAGGTGCTTAATAAATGTTTATTGACTGAATGATTGACTGGGCCTAGACTTAGGTATACTGATTTCTAGCCATTTCATTACACTTAAATAATTATCTTATTTGATCCACAAGCATTATGTGACAAAATTACAGTAGGTGTTATTATTTCCATTTTACAGATGAGGAAATTGAGTCTGAGAGAAGTTAAATGACAGTCATGAGTAGTTATTTTGAACTCAGATTTCTGACTCCAAGTCTGGGATGCTGTCTGTTATGCTCCTCAACTGCTAACTCTTCCTTACTGTTCTAGCTCCTTTGAAAGGTCGTAAAGGGAAGGTGTCTGTGTTTGTGCCACCTTAGCATGGCTAGTAGATGGACTTGCCGTCGGGAAGGCCTGGGATCGAATCCCACTTCTAATACTCATTGATTAGCTGTGTGATCCTGGACAGTGTCACTGAACCTCTCTGAGCTTGTTTCCTCGTCTGGGAAATGGGAAGGCTGATAATACCTCATGGGGTTGTTGTGAAGGTCAAATGAGATCATGTAAATAACCCACTTTACAAACTTTAAAGCTCTATGAAAATGTCAGTTATTATCTCCGTTTCTTTCTTTAGGCAAAAAAAAGCTTACCCTTTCTGAAGCTGACCTTGTAGAGAAGACAAAAAACTGAATGAGAACATTATTCACCACAGGGCCATGTTACAGTGAAACTGACCTTCCTTCTATTCTGTATGTTAACCTGTAGAAAAAAGAAGGCAGAATCTATAAGCAAATAAGCTTTCTTATTTACTTGTTTAATGAGTTGCAGTGATAACTGGGACCTGTTAATTTAAACTGAAAAGTCCTTGTAATCCTCAGTTCTTCAGTATTGAAAACAGTAGGAAATTAACTACTGTTCTCAGTCCCCTAATGGGCATATCTCCTAATGGATCGACATAATCTTCGCTTTTCCTTTCGAGGAGAGAAGATGTCAGGAGAGACTTTTAACTCTCTGGCCTTGTAATTTCAGTTCTATCCATCTCTCACTTTCAGACTTAATGGTGGGAACTCTCTCCCACACTTTCCACACTTGGATGCTACCCAAAAGGCAGGTAATCCAGGACTTTTCTTGTTGCTATATCAGCATGTGAGGTCAGGAAACAGAATGATCAAATTGCAAGAGAGGTAGGAAGCTAGAAAAGTGGCTCTCTTGGAAAAATCTGGTGGTTTTGGGAGCAGAACTCAGAAAATTTTCTCTTTTCCTGGTGCCTGTTTTTCTTTCTTATTATGAACCAACAGGCAATAATGCCATTTAAGAGAAGATAAATATAACCCTGATGGAGAAAAAGAAAACAGTAGAAGGAAAAAGGTAATTTTTTTGGTAATGGTTAGAGAGGATAGAGATAAAATCAGAAAAAAAGAGAAATTTATAATGTTTAATATGGGAAACAATTGAAATGAAGGATTTTTTTACAAATGAATGAGAGGAAGAAATGGTAGTTTAGCATCAGAAGGACCAGATGTGTCAATTGATGCAATTAAAAATATTTTTTACTGTAATTTATCCTATCTGTGCAAATGTAATTAAGATACAAATAATTATAAACAGGTATTATAATTTTATTTTAAAATAAACATTTTTGTTCTACTATCTCTATTTTCTTTGCCTCATGGATATTAAAAAAATGCACTGCAGCAATTTGTGGAGTTTGGTCCTTTGAAGTATTCTTAAATTCTGGTCTTTCTATTAACAGTTTCTCAAAGGGAAAAGCCATGTTAATGGTGATTACAACACTGTAAATAATGTGGTAGTTACTACTTTTGGTAGGAAGGATGTAGAGGTGTAAGGGAACTCTACAAAGGATGGGAAAGAGGTTTTTTGTTTTTGTTTTTATTCTTAGTTATGTTGACTTTGTTTTTTTCCTTTCAATGAGGCAATTGGGGTTAAGTGACTTGCCCAGAGTCACACAGCTAGTGAATGTTATGTGTCTGAGGCTAGATTTGAACTCAGGTCCTCTTGACTCCAGGGCTGGTGCTCTATCCACTGCACCACTTAGCTGCCCCGGTTAGGTTGACTTTGAAGGGATGTTCAAAAGTTGGGCTAGATTGGGATTCAACTGAGTAAGAACTACTAGTCAAGTAACTGAAAGGAGTGTTGAGGCCGGAGTAGGAATCAGGTGATCTGGGTTTGAGTTCTTTCCACTCTTGAGCTTGATGATCTTGGGCAAATCATTTTATGTCTCTGAGCCTTGGTTGTTTCTTCTCTGAAGTGGGAACGATAAAACTCGCACTTTCTGCTTTGTAGCATTTGTAAAGTATGTAAAATGAAAGGTTCAGACTAGATGATCTCTGAGGCACTTGATGGGTCTTACAACTTCTAGAGCTATAAGGAGGCCAATCTTGTGCATGTGTGTGTGTGTGTGTCTGTGTGTATATTATATGTATGTATTATATATATATTAACCCACAAAGTGGAATCTTTAATGGGCATCTTTTATAATAGGGGGGAATAGACTGAGATTAAAGATGAGATCCTCACTTTAGGGCTTCTTCTGAAAAACTTGGTTTATTATCACAGTATATAGTAGATAGACCATAAGGACTTTGGATGCTTGAATGGTAGTTTAAGATTTTAGCCCCTAGAGAAGATGGGTCAGTGTTCCCATGCCAATGTTAAGTGGGTAACTTAAAATGGAATAAAATGAAAACCATAAAATGTAAGCTTTCTCGTGAAAAACACGGTAATGTGATGGCATATTATCGTACTGTAAAAATGAGGAAATAGATGATTTTGAAAAGATTTGGAAAGACATATATCAACTGATAGAGTTAAACAAGCAAAAACCAGAACAGTTTATCCTATAACATTAATATTACAGAAATGAACCATTTTGAGGATTTTTATAAACTGATGAAGAATGAAATTAACAGAACCAGGAGAACTATTTATATAATAATAACATTGTAAAAACAACAACAACAACTTTGAAAGCTGTAAGAGCTATGATCATTACAATAGCTAGCCATTCATGACTCCAGATGACTAATAATGAAACAAGAGCAGTTAGCTGGTGCATTGGATAGAGTGTCAGGCCTGGAGTCAAGAAGACTCATCTTCCTGGGTTCAAATCTGGCCTCACACACTTACTAGTTGTGTGACCTTGGACAAGTTACTTAACCCTGCTTGCCTCAGCTTCCCCGTCTGTAAAATGATCTGGAGAAGGAAATAGCAAAATCACTCCAGTATCTCTGCCAAGAAAAACCCAAAAGGAGTCACAAAGTTGGACATGACTCAAAACCAACTAAACAATGATGAAATATGCTATCCATTAGAGATGTAAATGACTTAAGGTGCAGAATGTATCATATCTATTTTGTATTTTATAACCATTAAGGTAATTTGTTTTTGCTTGACTATGCATATTAGTTACAAGGAATTTATTTTTTCTTCTTTTTTCTAGAGGTGAGGGGGACAACAGATATGAAATGTTGCATACTCTTTCATATGAGGTCACTGTATTATTAGTTTTAACTGTTTTACTTTGTTACAAGAGACTTCTCACAAGTGGGAGTAATCTGTAAATGCTTTGTAAAACAAAACACCAATAAAACTTAAAGAAAAGAAAAAACATAATAATCTGATTTCTAAGAAGCACATCAAGGAATTAACAGTTTTCAGCTTTAGACAAAATGAAATCTCCCTATTGGGGACAAATTGCATTTCATAAACCAAGGTATCAGTGCTAATCAGCATAATAAAGATAAGTAGCATCCGTGGTGTGATGGGAGTTTTGCCCTGCATGCCATATCTAGAAGGTACTGATTATACTTGAAGTCCTTTCTTGAGTTATTTCAGTTGCGTCCAACTCTCCATGACTTTATTTGGAGTTTTCTTGGTACATATACTGGAATGGTTTGCCATTTACATTTCCAGTTCATTTTACAGATGAGGAAAGTAAGGCAAACAGGGTTAAATGACTTGCCCAGGGTCACATAGCTAGTAAGTGTGTGAGGCCATATTCGAACTCAGGAAGATGGGTCTTCCTGACTCCAGGCCCAGCACTCTATCCGCAGCACCACCTAGCTGCCTTGAAGTCTTTCAGCAGGGTAGAAATAATAACACTTAGTGCCTATTTAGCAAGAATGATCATTTAAAATAGGAAGCCTACTGATAGTGGGTTCCAACTGTGCTTAACCCCTCTCTCTATGATGTGACTTCTCACTGAGAGAATGAGTCCTCTTGATGCCTGTTCCAAAGTTTCTGGTTCTAAGCCTTGGGTATAAAAATTCCTAATTAAGATTTTGAATATAAGAGTACCAGGGAAGTGGCTCACAGCATTTTCCTAAGATAGTTTCTTAGGAAAGCTCATTTAGTTCATGATGAATAAAATGTGTAGCATGATAATAATAATTTTGCTGTTGAGTCATTTTCAGGCCTGTCTGACTCTTTGTGACCCCATTTGGGATTTTCTTGTCAAAGACACAGGAGTTTTTGCCATTTTCTTCCCCAGCTCATTTTACAGATGAGAAACTTAGGCAAACAAGGTTAAGTGACTTGCCCAGGGTCACACAGCTAGTAAGTGTCTGAGGGCAGATTTGAACTCAGGAAGATGAGTCTTCCTGATTCCAAGGCCAGTGCTCTATCCACTGTGCCACCTAGTTTCTCTGATAATAATGCCAGCTAACATTTACATAATGCTTTAATTTTTACAGAGTGCCATGCTTATATTATCTCATTTGATCTGCACAAGAACTTTGTGAAGTTGGTACTGTTATTATCATGTCCATTATCAGAAAAGTTAAATGACTTGACCATGGTCACATTGATAATAATGGGCCTGATGGAAGATTTGAAATCAACTTTTCCTGATTCTGAGTCTGTGTCTCTAGCCACAGCGTCACTTAGCTTCCTCATCACATAAACTGTGAGCAAAAGGAAGGAGATGCTCCTGAGGTTGAATGTGATGGCTGCTCATACACAAGGGGAAAAGTGCTTTGTTGTTTTCCCTCTTGGAAAGTTGTGAAAGATAGCACTGAATTTAAAAAAAAATGCACAGGAGACCAGAGCACCACAGAGACAGAGCTAGAAACAGAAAAATCCCCCAGAAGCTCAAGGAGACATTAAGTAGGGATAAGTATGATACCTGTCAGAAGAGACAGAGCAGAGGAAGACTGATGAAAAATCTCAGGTAAAGCCCTGATGCTTCCTAAACAGAGAGAGGAAGTGATGAATTTAAAAGTCTCAGAGTCCTTCCTGAAGATGGAGGGCACACTGGATTACCCTGAGCTTTAGATTTCTATGAGTCTGTAGCTCATCCTGTTAGTTCGGCTGACCTGCTCCCAAAAGGAAAAAAATAGATGGACTGTAGCCCCCAAATCACAAAGAGGAATTTCAGTTTGCCCATACCTTATGTTTGAACCACACTTTACATTTTATAAATCATTTTACACATTTTTCAGCATTATTCACTTTATAAAGCAAAGGGCATGCCATTTTACTTAAAGTTGAAAATCAGAGAGAGAGAGAGAGAGAGAGAGAGAGAGAGAGAGAGAGAGAGAGAGAGAAGAAGAAGAAGAAGAAGAAGAAGAAGAAGAAGAAGAAGAAGAAGAAGAAGAAGAATGGGTATTATATATACACATGAAATGAGAAGAAATACGTTCCGAGAACTTAAAGGTTTCACAGTTAATAAATGTGCAAGGTAGGGTTTGAACCCAGACTTCCTGTTTACAACTCTTGTGTTCTTTGTCCTATTCTGTGCTTCAATGCAGACACGAACACTGTAGATCTCACCGTATAGACTTATTAAATGCTGAAGTATGCTGATAGGCAAGTGGTAACCCAGGAGGCAGAGCTATTTTTCAGCAATGATTTATATAGAATTTCACCTCAGAGAAGCAGGTCTTCTCCTCTGTGGCAGTAAAGTACCACCTTGAGCCTCACTCCAGCATTTAGAAGTCCCACAGGACACATCCCAGAAGAAAGAGATGCTGTACATACAGAGAGCCTGTCTTCTCTTTTGTGATGGCAAGGAGGGAGTACAATGTCAGATCGCATCTACAATTGCAAAGATGTTGGAGCCCTTTGTTGGGCTTAATGTGAAATGGAAAGAGGTGGGACTTTATTGGTAAAAGAAAAATATAATGGTAAATATTGTCATAATACACTGATAATGTATAAATTGCTAAATACCTCAGGATAGGCCGGGTAGCGAGGTGGTGCAGTGGATACAGTGCCGGACCTAGAGTCAGGAAGACTCATCTCCTTGAATTCAAATCTGCCCTCAGAAACTTATTAGTTGTGTGACCCTGGGCAAGTCACTTAACCCTGTTTGCCTCAGTTTGCTCATCTGCAAAACAAACTGGAGAAGAAAATGGCAAATCACTGTAGTCTCTGTCAAGAAAACCCCAGAAGGGGTCATGGACACGATTGAACAACGACAACAATAAAGGATAGGTTTAGATTGTTCTTCTTCACCAGTGACTAAAGGGCTTCTCCCACACCCCACTCCACTGTGCTCATTAAATAAGGACTTCAACTATTGGCCCTATGAGACTCTGCTGACTTAGGATCATGGTTTTGCAGGAGCTGTGGCAGGGACCTTAGAGAACATCTAGGCCAGGGCTTTCTTTCCTATTTTATGTCATGGATCCCTTTTGCAGTTTGGTAAAATCTATCAACCTTTTCTTGGAATAATATTTTTAAATTTATAATATAAAATACATAAGTTTACAAAGGAAAACAAATTGAAATCCAGTTATCAAAATTTTTTTTAAAAACCAAATTTGTGGACCCCAGGTTAACAATCCTAGATTGAGCCTAATCTCTTCATTTTATAGATGAGGAAACTGAGACAGAAAAGTTAAGTGCTTGGGGTCACATCGCTGGTAAATGTCTGAGACAGGATTTGAATTCAGATCTTTACTGCATTTTAACATTCTATCCACTATACCACCTAATAGCAAACAATTTACACTTCTGTGATCTATTACCAGATTTAGCTTATTTTATGTGTGTGTGTGTGTGTGTTTGTGTGTGTGTGTGTGTGTGTGTGTGTGTGATAAGAGGGTTGAATGAGAAAATTTCTGAGGTCTCCTCTAAGTTTTAGATATAGGATCCCATAATCCTATGCTATCTTCTGTTTGTTGTTCAATAAACATCATGCTTTTTCCACCTAGCCAATAGAAACTGAGCATGCCATAAACTAATTCAATCTTTTCTTTGAGAACCTGATATAACATAGAGACTAGCCAGAAGTTAAGTGATTTTAGACCTAGGACCAATGTGATAAATAATTTTGGAAAATCCCAGCTGGGTTAATGCATCCCAGAGCAGTCTTCCAAATTAAATATAGTAACCCTGACCATCCAAAGGCCAAGGAGAAGTTAATACTAGTCCAGTGCCCTGCCTTTATGCCAGCAATGTTCACTGAATTTAGTGGTTCAAGTTGAAGGAAGTGGTATGCAGGTAAATGTTTAACAACCAATTCTGGTTTTTTTTAAAGGTCCCACAATACATACTTTTGAATTTAATCTGCATTATTGGGGCATCGAGGTGGTGCAGTGGATAGAGCACCAGCCCTGGATTCAGAAGGACTGAGTTCAAATCCGGCTTCAGGCACATAACACTTACTAGCTGTGTGACTCTGGGCAAGTCACTTAACCCCATTGCCTAGTCAAAAAACAAAAGCAAACAAAAAATAAATAAATTTAATCTGCATTATTAACATTTATTCATTAGTTTAAGTCTAAAAATCAATAAAACAATAAATCAAGCCATGATTTGTAGCTTTTGCTGATTTCCAGGATATAATGCTCGCATTGTAAATGTAGCAATCAGCTCTTGAAAGCTTGTTTGAGCTGGCTCCAAAACACTCTTGACCGAGGATATTTATAGATTTCCTTTGAAGGATGGGTCCTATATTAGAAGTAGAATAGAAAAAAGGAAAGTGTGTATGTGATTGTGTGTGTGGACATGTGCATGGATACATACTTATATATGGAGGGAATAGAGGTATTTGAATTCAAACCATTTTTCCAACCCAGTTTTCAGAGGCTAACTATTTATTGTCTATGAAGGGCTCCCAGATGGCCCAACAAATGTCCATAGTTCTTATTTTTGATAATCCTATCTAGGAGATGTGTTTCTCACATGTGCAAGTTTTCAGTGGATTGGATTGCTTATGCTCCATGCAATCTCTATGACAGCGGTTCCCAATGTTTTTTTTTTTGTTCTGTGAACTCCTTTTAGCAATAACAAAAAATACATTATGATGTGAAAGAAGGTGGTCTAGTCATATCAGATCCCAAACTGTATTATAAAGAGGTAATTATCAAAACAACCTGGTACTGGAAAAGAAATAGAGTAGTAGATCAATGGAATAGATTAGGTACAAATTACATTTTTAAAAATGACCATAGTCATCTAGTATATGATAAGCCCAAAGATCCAATCTTTTGGAACAAAAACTCATTATTTGACAAAAACTGTTGGGAAAACTGGAAAACAATATGGCAGGAACTAGATATAGACCAATATCTCACACCATATACCAAGATAAGGTCAAAATGGGTACATGATTTACACATAAAGGGTAATACCATAAGCAAATTAAGAGAGCATGGAATAGTTTATCTGTCAGATTTATGGATAAGAGAAGAATTTAGGACCGGAGAAGATAGAGAGAACATTATAAAATGTAAAATAGATAATTTTGCTTACATAAAATTAAAAAGCTTTTGCACAAACAAAATGAATGCAACCAAAATTATAAGGAAAGCAGAAAACTGGGGGGAAATTTTGCAACAAGTATCTCTGATGAAGGCCTCATTTCTCAAATATATAGAGAACTTAGTCAAATATGTAAAAATACAAGTAATTCCCCAATCGATAAATGGTCAAAGGATATGAACAAGCAGTTTTCAGACAAAGAAATTGAAACTGTCTATAGTCATATAAAAAATGCTCTAAAGCACTATTGATCAGAGAAATGCAAATTAAACAACTCTGAGATGCCACCTCATACCTATCAGAGTGGCTGATGTGACAAAAAAAGAAAAATGATAAATCTTGGAGGGGATATGGGAAAACTGGGACACTAATGCACTATTGGTGGAGTTATGAACTGATCCAACCACTCTGGAGAGCAATTTGGAACTATGCCCAAAGTACCACTGCTAAGTCTATATCCCAAAGACATAAAAAAGGGGAAAGGACATATTTGTACAAAAATATTCATAGTGGCTCTTTCATTGGTGGCTAAGAATTGAAAATCAAAGGGATGGTCATCAATTGGGGAATGGATAAACAAGCTGTAGTATATGAACGTGATTGAATATTATTGTGCTATAAGAAGTGACATGCAGAATGATTTCAGAAAAACCTGGAAAGATTTACATGAACTGATACATAGTGAAGTGAACAGAACCAGGAGAATGTTGTACACAGTAACAGCAATATTGTTCGATGAAGAATTTGATGATGAATGACTTAGTTATTCTCAGCAATACAATGATCCAAGACAATCTCAAAGGTCTAATGATGGAACATATTATCTTCCTCCGGAGAATGAACTAATATTGATTGCATACAGACTGAAGTATGCTATTTTTCACTTTCTTTCTTCCATTTTTTTCTTTTATTCAAGTCTTTTTGTAAAAAATAACTAATATGAAATGTTCTACATAATTGCACATGTATAACCTATATCTGATTGCTTACCATCTCAGGGAGGGGAGAAGAGAAGAAGGGATATAATTTGGACTCAAAACTTTAAATTAAAATGTTTAAAAAATGGAAAAACACATTGTGAATCCCCAGGGCATTTTAGTATACTATTAGTCATATTCTTTACAATTACCTAATGCTTAAGACACCAACCCACATCAAAAACCCACAAGAAATTTCTCTACTCAATAATGGGAACAACTGCTCTAGGAGATCAGTATTAGTTGTGTAATGGGAATAGAATTCACTGTTGTTTTCTTTCTTTGCTTTGGGAAAAAGAATGGGCCAGTCCATTAGCCACTGGACAGTTGTCCAGTTGCAGGTTGGGCTATTTTGACTTGGATGTGAGGAGATCATGACTCAGATATTGCTCCCATATTTAGGCAGAAGTAGATTTAGGACATCTATGATTACTCTTCTGTTATACTTCCTTGACTAAAATATTTACTCTTGGGGCAAAGTGAAATCAGAGAGATTGTGAAGGTCATTCATACAGCTAAGTGGCAGAGTGAATAAAGCATGAATCTAGAGTCAGGAAAACCTGAGTTTAAATCAGACCTCATACATTGGCCATGTGACTATGGGCAAATCACTTACTCTTTGTCTGCCTCAGTTTCCTTAACTGTAAAATGAGGATAATAATAGCACCTATGGTGTGAGGATAAAATCAAATATTTGTAAAGTGCTTTGCAAACATTAAGGCACTAGGTAAATGCTAGCTATATAATACATATTCAGCCTCTACTTAAGGGAGCAAGGAAAGGTGGCTGGCATTTTTACACTAGGGAACTTTGTCATCCTTGACAGGCGTGGCACATGTGGAATGCATGGTGAATGTTTCCTGTAGTTAATCTAAGGATCTTTGCTAAGTTGGAATTTAATATGGAGCCAGCTCTTTATGCAATAAGCTTCTTTGTAAGGGATTGAGCTGTCAGTCCATCAGTCAAAAAGCATCTACAGAGACTCTATTTTAGGCACAATGCTAAGACCTGGAGTTTCAAAGAAAGGCAAAACCTACCTGCCTTCAAGAAGCTCACAATCTAGCAAGGGAGACAACATGTAAATAACTGTGTATGTACAAGATACATATGGTAGGAGCTGGAGAGGGCTGGAGGGCTGGAAAGGTTTCCTGCAGAAGGGGGAGGGATAGAGAATTCCAGACACGGAGGACAGCCCATGCAAAGATATGGAGATGGGAGATGGCATGTCATGTTTGAGGAACTGTAAGTAAGCTAGCGGCTTGATTGTAGGGTGTATGGGAGGGAGTACACTGTAAGATGCTGGAAAAGTTGGAAGAGACCAGGTTCTGAAGAGCTTTGAAGGCTGAACAGAGGAATTTATATTTGATCCTGCTGTTGGTTAGTGATTTTTCAGTCATCTCTAACTCTTTGTGACCCTGTTTAGGGTTTTCTTGGCAGAGATACTGGAGTGGTTTGCATTTCCTTCTCCAGCTCATTTTACAGATGAAGGAAGGGAGGCAAACAGGGTTAAGTGACTTACTTGCCCAAGCTCACACAGCTAGTAAGTGTCTGAGGGCAGATTTGAACTCAGGAAGAGGAATCTTCCTGCTTCCAGGGCTGGTACTCTATCCACTGTGCCACTTAGCTGCCCAAGAAGGGGCTACTGGGGCTTATTGAGCAGAGAAGTGACACAGTCAGATTTATATTTTATAAAAATCACCAAAAAAAATCACCTTCGGGGGCAGCTAGGTGGTACAGTGGATAGAGCACCAGCCCTGGATTCGGGAGGACCTGAGTTCAAATCCGGTCCCAGACACATAACACTTACTAGCTGGGTGACCCTGGGCAAGTAACTTAACCCCATTGCCTAGCAAAACCAAAAAAACCAAAACAAAAAACCAAAAAAATCGCCTTCACAATTGAATGGAGCATGGTTTGTAATGGGGAGAGACTTGAGTGAGGGGAGAACAGTTAGAAGGGGGTTGTAGTAGTCTAGGTGAGAGGTAGTGAGGGCCTGAATTAAGGTTGTGAGTGCAGAGAAGGAGACTGGTGTGAGAGATGTTGTGAAAGCAGAAATGACTAGGTTTGGCAATGGACTGGCTACATGAGGTAAGAGTAAGAAGTTTAGGATGAGCAGCTAGATAGACAGGGCGTGAATCAGAAGAGAGTAGTGTCATGAAAATCCAGAGAGAAGGGAGTGTCCAGGAGGGGAAGACCAACAATTTCAAGTGCTCCAGAGATGATAAGAAGGGGGAAGACTGAAAAAAGCCATTAAATTTGGTGAATGGAGAGGATAGTTTCTGTTGAATAATGATATCAGAAGACAAATTAAAGAGAGTTTAGAAGAGATTGGGAAGAGAAGAAGTAGAGACATGGAGGAAGTTTAACCACAAAGGGATATAGGATGATAGCTAGTGAAGAAGGTAGGATCAAGTGAGAGTTTTTCTTTTAGGACCAGGGAGACATGGGCATATGTATAGCCAGTAGGGAAGGAGCCATTGAAGACAAAAGAAAGAGGGGAAGTTAGAGGAGCCAATTTGTTGGAGAAGTCATAAGGGGATATGGTCAAGGGTACACATAGAGGGGTTGACTTTGGCAAGGACAGCCATCTATTCATCTGAGATACAAGCAAAGTGGAAGCTAAGAGGGGAAATTGTATAGATAATATGAGATTTTGAAAAACAGGGAAGTTTTTGGTGAATGTTCTCACTTTTTTTCAGTGAAGTATTCAGCTAAGTGGGTGGGAGGAGGTGGTTACTTGGGAGATTTTAGGAGAGATGAAAGTGTTTGGAATAGCTGCTGTGAAAAGTGATTAGGGAGGAATAGAATGTTTGCCTTTCTGAATCAAGAGCCAGTTAAGCTTAGAGAACATACATTTATAGTAGATCTAGTCAGTACTGTTTTGTTATTTCTTCTAGCTTTGTTTATTAGCAGGAGCAATGGAGATGGATGGAGGGAATAATCCAAGGTTGGGATTTGGCAAGGTATAATTGGAAATAGGACAAACAAGGGATTAAAAGATAAAGACAAGGGTAGAGTTGAATTAATTCACCAAGGGTTAAAGATTAAGGAGGGATGAGAGCATAGCTATTGCAGTAGTGATGACATGGGAAAGAATTGATGGGTGAAGGCAATGAAGGTTATGGTGAAAATGAAGATCGGTGTTTGGGGTCTTTAGGCAAAAGCAGAGATGGAATAATAAAATGTTATTATCAGATAAGGGTATCTTGAAGTTCCTGGAATTAGAACAACTGAGAGTGATGATAAAGTCAAGAGTATGACCATCTATGAGTATAACTGAAGTGAAGTAATGGGAACTGAGTAGATTGAGGAACTGGGAAGTTATAATACTTAATGGAGTGTCAATATGTGTGTTGAAGTGCTTCTACTATGGGAGTAAAAGTTGGGGTAAAGGGAAAGACAAAAGCCTGGCACTGAACTCACTAAGAAACAAAGGAGAATATTCTGGGGGGAGGTTGACAGGTAGATCCTGCCACCAGGATCTGGATTTGGTGATCAGTTTGAGTATCATGGACCTCAGAGGAGGACAGACTGCTTAGTGAAGGTGACAGAGAGAGAGTGTGGAAGTAGCAGTGGGAAGCAAGGATACTCCAACTCCTCTCTCCAGTGACCGGTGAGTTGGCTGACGAATATTATGAGAGAAAATATAGCAGTGATGGAAGTGGTGTCATCAGGAGGGAGCCATGCCTCAGTGAGGGCCAGAAAATAGAATGAGTGTGAAGTTTGTTATTTATGGAGAAGGCATTCCAGAGGGCACAGTACAAGGGACAGGTATACCTGGAGAGGAACATGGGTAGGTGTAGGGTTGAGGTGGCTAGACAAAAGGGAGTAATAGGTTGATGGATGGGGAATGGTATTTATATATTAGCAACTGAGAGTTCAGAGTTATGGGACTGGAAGTGTTCAAACAGACGTGTCATGGCCATCTGTCAGGAAGTTGGGAAGTTGAACTAGATGACTTGAAAAATCCCTTGCAATTCTAAAATTCTGTGATTCTATCTCTTGTTGATGACCCCAGAGCTCTATGGCATTAATACCTTTAAGTTAACCTAAGTCTTCACCTATAGTTTGATGTCTAGAAAGACCCTGCTACCTTCATTCTGAGGGATGAGAACATGTCTGGTTAAGATCATCCTTATCATAATCACATGACGGTGAAATATTTTAAAGGAGATGAAAGCATTTCCACAGGAAAGTGGTCTGATAGGTGTTCTTTAAACACTCATAGGTCTTGTAGGTAGATTTCACAGTATGGACACCTAGATAATATTCATGAAAAGTCATCGGTAAATTGAACTCCTTTTTCCTATTTACTACTGCCTGGGCATATTTTAACCTTTTTGAGAAAGCTTCTCTGGTTCTGAAATAACTGGGTGGAAAATGATGCACAAATCAGATCAGCATTACTATTTATAACTGACAGCTAGAGGAGAAGGAAATTCTTAGCACTTTGTTCCCAGAGGTGTTTTGAGGTGGCTAAGCCTAGGGGGAGTCTGTGCATAGACCCTCTTCTATAGGGGTTGTAGAATGGTTAGTGACTCTTTGTCTTCTTTTCTGATTCAGGATCCATGGGCAGAGTTTTAACTTGACCTTTCTCTGCCCTCCCCCTACATTGTCCCAAGGAGTTGAGGACTAATAAATAAACACTTAAATGCACTACCACCTTAACTTGAATAATTTTATATTGTAGATTTAGTAACCACCAACAAAGTTTCATATAAGTGAACAGAATAAAAATAATCAGATTTAAACCATCCCAAATTATTTTTAATTCGTTGAAATAGCTGAAATAATATTTGTTGAAATGTATGTTAACTTCAATAAAATAGTAACAAAAATATCCTCTTTGCTTCCACGTACCTTTCTCATTGTTTTTCTTCTGGTGTTTTTCTGAATTTTGTTGTAATTATTATCATTATTATTACAATTATTACTATTTTTACATAGTTGTAGTCAATATGTATTTATTTTTTTTCTGCTTTCTTTGTTTTTCATCTCTTGGACATTTCAATTTCATTTAATAGATCTTTATTAAATATATTACTTCCAGGGCATTAAAATAAAATCAGTCCCTGCCCTGAACGAGTTTAAATTCTAATGAGCTGCTTCTTCACTTACGTCTTCCTATGTTTTTTTGTATTATTTATATTTATCACTTCTTATGACATGATAATATTCCATTACGTTTGTACACTACCATTTATTCAGTCATTCCCCAGTTATTAGACACAACTTATTTTCAGTTACTTTCTATTTTGAACAAAACTGCAGGAGTGTTTTTGAATAGTTGGCGTTTTGTTCCCTTTTCAGCATTGTAAAGGTATTATGGTAGGATCTCCAGGTCAGAAGGTATGAACAACTTTGCAGTTTTCATTGTTTAATGTTGCATTGCTTTTCCGAAAAATGATACTAAATATTGACAATTGTACTAGAAGTGTAACAATGTGTCTGTGTCTCAATAGCCCTACCAATATCAAATTTGGTTGTTTTGAACTATTTTTGCTACTTTACTGGGTGTAAGATGGTGTCTCAGAGTTATTTCAATTTGCATTGTTTCTGATTATTAGCCTTTAAGCAGTTTTAAAGATGTTATTTATAATTTGTTTGTGTTTTTAGACTATTTATCCATTATATTGATCACTTGTCAGTAGAGGAGTGGATCTTATTCATATAAATTTGGGCCAATTTATTATAGATTTTGAATGTCAGATTTTTTCTGGAAAATTTTATTACAAAGATCACCCCCCACCTACTCACTTCTTTTTCATTTTGATGCATTTTTGTTATTGTGCAAACTAGTTTTATATAATGAAACCCACCTGTTTTGTGTGCTGTAATTTATAGTTTGATAGGTAAGACTTTTTCTCCTCTCACAATTATAATAGATAAATAATTTCATTTTATTTTAATTTTACAATGATGTAATATTTATATTTAAATCATGGATGTACTTAGAGTTCATTGAAGTATGCAATATAAGATGTATATCTATTCCCATTTTCTTTTTGAACATGTTACCATCCCATTTCTTCAATAATTTTTTTAAAAAATCAAACAATGATTTTCCTTCCCAACATTTTGTGATCAAATATGAGTTTTGTGTGCCTTTGATTCTAATTCTAGATTCATACTTGAATGGTTGTTCCTTTTAAGTTTTGTGTTTAAAGGCAAAACAAAAACAAAAAAATTCCTTTGCAGCATGAATACTCACACCTATATAGCACTTTATATACCTCAAAGTACCATATAAATGTGTCATTATTGTATATGATGATATAGGATTATAGATCTATAGCCACATAGATCATCAATCTTTCAAAGTATGAAAATGTATATTAAGATATCCTTCATTCCATCATTGTGGATACTGGCTTTAATGAGATAATGTGTGGAAAGAGCTTTGTAGATTTTAAAAGTACTATATAAATGTTAGTTGCTATTCTTCTTCTTGTGATGGTGATAGTTAACTGTTGCTATTCTTATTAGTTATGCCATGGGCAAATCATTTAACTTTTCTTAGATTCAATCTCATTTGCAACATGATATAACATGATCGTAGTGATCACTTTAAACATTACAGTGTTACAAATTATTATCATCCCTATTTTCTAAAGAAAAAAAGTGGAGACCCATTGAGAATTAATTGTCATGAGCAACAGTGCAAAGATAGGCCTCAAGCATCCCCTCAAAAAACAACAGCTCTTGTGACTCCAAGTTCAGTGGTGGCCTATGGGTTGTCACAACTTTTCTTATGAAAGTTGTACTTGCCTTCCATACAAGTCAGTTATAGAAGTCTCTCCTCATGTGACATTGACCCAGATGATTTTTCTCCAAAGGTTCAGTAAAAAGTTTAAGATAAAGCCATGCCTTATCCCATAAAAGAAGGAACAAAGCCTGTTCCACTGATCTGACTCTTATTTCTCTCTTAAACACTGGCTTTTAGCCAGAACCATCCCCCAGTGCCCTGTAGTATTAGAGCCCTTAGTACTGCTGCAGGGGGTAGGTACCCACAGACACATGGTGACTCTGAGAGGCATTGGGAAGAAGCAAGAGAAGAAGGTGGTCCTGCCATTTGGTTCTAAAAACATTTCAGAGGCACGAGACATATAAAATATTTATTATAAAGGCAATGCGGGCATGACGGGCTGGCTTTATTACAAAAACCATGTTTTCTCTCTTTCTGTTCGTACCATTTAAAAGTTGCATTGTTCTCTTATGATTTTTTTTTACTTAAAAATACATTTTGTTGATATCTTTGGCTCTGCATTGTAGTTATTGTCCACCACCTACCCTTGCCCCCCCTCCCCAGGCTGAACCCTTTCATGAATGTGACTTGTCTTCAGTTCAATTGGACAAGCACTTATTAAGTGTCTGTGTAGAGGATTATAGATACTCCTTGAAGGGCATGCAAAATTTGGTTAAGCTATAGTCCCTGCCCTCATAGAATCTGCAGTGTAATAGGTGGAGAGAGCATATATATAAAGCTGATGATACAGTAATTATGATATGAAATAAGACATATGTGCCAAACAAATTCAAAGTCTTCTATAAGTTCTTGGAGTGGGTGGGTAGACATCATTATTGACTTTAGGAGTGGGGAATCAATGGGGCTGCTTCCTGGAAGTGGCTTGGGTGCCAGTAGCTTAAGAGGAGGCATAAGAATTCTATAAGCAAAGTGTGGACATTGGGGAGGGAGAAGGAAAAGAATTTTCAAACAGGGAAAGTGAGTAAAAATACAGATGTGGCAAAGCGCACTGTATGAATGCTGTCCTGTTTGACTGGAGACCAGGTTATGTGGAAAGGAGTGGCAGGAGATAAAGCTGGAAAAGTAATGGGCACCAAATTGTGGAGGGCCTCTCTTCAAGATGGTCTTCTTTTTTTTAAAAAAAAATTAATTAAAACTAATTTTTGCTAATTGCCTTTTGTTTTTCCATCACCCATTCCACTTTTGGAGAGGTCAAATTGTGAGATAGTCTTTCCTGATACCGTCTAAATTAGCTTCATCAACACGTCTGCCCATAACCTCTAGTTTTATCCTCAGGGGTCAAGCAGAGCAAGTCTGATCCGCTTTCCACTGGACAGCCTTTCAAAAACCTGAAGACAGAGATTGTATCTCCCTTAAACCCCTGCCGGGTTAGACACCCTAAATTCCTTCAACTGATTCTCATAGAGCGTGACCTAGAGGCCCTTCACTAAACTGATTGCCCTTCTTTGGATGTTCTTCAGCTGGTCAATGTCCTTATGGCAAGTACAACTTTCATAAGAAAAGTTGTGACAACCCATAGGCCACCACTGAACTTGGAGTCAGAAGAGCTATTGTGTCAGACATGATCTGCCCAGCTGACCTCTCTAGCTCTGGACATTATGCTCCCTTAGCCCAACAGAGAGAGTTTTCTTGGAGTTGGGGGGGAGTGGTGGGGAAGAATGGGAAGGGAAAAAGCAATTATTAAGTGCCTACTTTGTGCCAGACACTATGCTAAATGCTTTACAAACATAATCTCATTTGCTCCCCACAACAGCTCTGGGAGATAGATGCTATTGTTATCCCCATTTTACATTTAAGGAAACTGAGGCAGACAGAAGTTAAGTGATTTGCCCAGGGTTGTACAGCTAGTGTCTGAGGGTAGATTTGAACTCAGGTCTTTTTGAGTTTGGCCCCCTGGGCCACCTAGTTGCCTATGTTAATTCCAAATATATTCCAGGATCCTGGCTATGAATAAGAATTTGTTTGATTGTTCTTTACTCATTTGCCCTCTGTAAGGCCACTGTTTTAAGAAGAGGTAATATTTGTAGGGTGGTTTGGTTTCTTTTTTGCTCTTAGATTTTAGGACTTCATGGTGTAGTTCAATGGAAAGATGATTTCAGAATGTGACCCATTATAACATTCTAGAAGATATTTCTTTCTCTATTAGAGCAATTTGATAGAAGATTTTTCTAATTTTTCTGTGTATGTCAATAAATGGGGAACATTTATTTGTTCTACAGGCTGGACCTGGCCTTCAGTTAGATTTCATCCAGTTAACAGGCAACACCTCTTTGACTACCAGTGTAGACGAGGTAGAGATGTTCTGGTTCTTCTGTTCCGTGCTGGAGTTTCTGAAGGCACAGTGCTGTGGTTAGAATGCCGGACTTTGAGTCGGGTGACCTGAGTTTGAATCCTGCTTCCAACAGTTACTATGTGTGTGTGTGACCACAGGCAAGACACAGTTGGTGCTTCCATTTCTTCTGTAAAATAGGGCTTCTAATTCATGTACTACCCACCTCACAGGCTTGTTCTGAGGAAAGCCCTTGGCAAACCTTTCCAAACAGACAGTGTAAAGGATAAAGAGCCTTGGACACTGTGAATGGTGGTTCTTATTTCAGAGAGCTGGGGTAAGAGGTGGTAACCCCCCCAAAGCCCGCAGCCCAAATGAACAACCATGTGTGAATTACACTTCAGAATGTACTGAATTGCTGTCTTTGAACTTCTTCCTTTCCCTTTTCCATCTACCTTCCCTATTTCCTTCTACCTCTTTTGGCCTCTCTCTGCCTCTTGGTGTCTGTCTTGCTCCTTCTCCCTCTGCCTCTTTATCTCCCTCCCTGTTCTGTTTTCCATTTCCTGTAGTTCATTCTTTGCTCCCAATCAAAGAACTGCACGAACATTTTTATATTTACTGAATATACTTTTGTGTTCCTTATTCTTCTTGAATTCTTGTATTCTCTATTAAAATACTTCATTAAATTAAATATTCTTTTTGAATTTAGGTGAATTTACCTGTTGTATTCTCTATTAAAATAATTAAATTAAGTTGTACTACCTTCTCCTTTCTATACTCTCTCTTTTTAGCACCCTGATTTCTCAGGCAGTTGTGGGATGCTTGGATGCTGCTCTTAATCCTTCTTGTCAGAGAGGAAAGTGACGTAACAAAGTTGTTGTTGTTGTTGTTTTTCCCAAGGCAATCGGGGTTAAGTGACTTGCACAGGGTCACAGTGATTAAGTTTTCATATCTAAGTGTTAGAGACTTCCCTCTCAGGATAATTTCTATTTTAAAAGA
Source organism: Phascolarctos cinereus (assembly GCF_003287225.1). NCBI lineage: Eukaryota > Metazoa > Chordata > Mammalia > Diprotodontia > Phascolarctidae > Phascolarctos > Phascolarctos cinereus. Next base: position 264,174,150 of record NW_027555847.1, on the reverse strand, counting down.
AGACAACAGAGAGAAAGCAAGCAAAGCCCAACCCAAAGAAATGAATCCATAATGGTGGAATTTCAGACGCCAGTAGGGGAGATACTTTTTGGTGGAAGGCTTTCTCAGTGCTCCTCTAATCATAAAATGTAGATGGTTGCCTTCTCCAGCTATGCTTCTGGTCATCCCTATATGGGATTTCACCCTTGGCTAATTTCTTGCATTTTTTAAATGAACTCTAGCCTTTACAAGGAGATACTGTAATTTCTACAGTTGATTTTGATTATGATCTTCATTTTAATAAAGGAACAGCATCAAAACAGAGTTTAGGATTCTTTTATATGTGGCCACACTGAGGTTGCTCTGTTCCTGATCTACACAGGTAGAGAGTCTTCACAGAGGGAGTGCCATCTAGGTCTGAGTAAAGAAACAAACAAAATTAAGATGTGGACAGGTTATTTGGCTTTGTTAAGGTCTCATACTAAGTTCATTGTTCTCTAGCACCTGAACATTATCCTTAGGCTTTCTTTGTAGCTATTTCTTAGAAATGTTTGGAGGAGTGGAGGAAGGGACAGAAAGTAAGGCAGCATGACATGAGAGATAGTGTGATACAATGTAAAAACACTAAATTAGAAATTAGAGGACCTGGGTTTCCCATCTCTTCTGTGTTACTTATTAACCACTCGATCTTGAGCAAGCCCTTAACTCCTCTGGGCCTCAGTTTCCTGATCTGTAAAATGAGGGGGTTGGTCTAGTTGACCTCTGTGGTTTCATTCTAGCCCTATGATTATATGAATTACAAAATATTCTTATAATACTAATTATCTTGAATCTACTTCTTTGTATACACATTATATCCCTACATTAGAAGGTAAGCTCCTTCTAGTCAAGGTTTCTTTCTTTTCCTTCCTTCCTTCCTTCCTTCCTTCCTTCCTTCCTTCCTTCCTTCCTTCCTTCCTTCCTTCCTTCCTTCCTCCTTCCTTCCTTCCTTCCTTCCTTCCTTCCTTCCTTCCTTCCTTCCTTCCTTCCTTCCTTCCTTCCTTCCTTCCTCCTTCCTTCCTTCCTCCTTCCTTCCTCCTTCCTTCCTTCCTTCCTTCCTTCCTTCCTTCCTTCCTTCCTTCCTTCCTTCCTTCCTTCCTCCTTCTTCCTTCCTCCTTCCTTCCTTCCTTCCTTCTTTCCTTCCTTCCTTCTTTCCTTTCCTTACTAGAAGTTCATACACTCCATAGAAAAAAGACCAACTGTCTTAAAAAAAAAAGCACCTAGAGGGAGAAAGCCTTTTAAATACTACCAAAACAAGACTAACCCTGCAAAATCCAAGGGGCTTGAGAGATTTGTAAATTCCAGTGGAAGGAGACCAACTTTGTAAAATCATACTGAAATAGCATCAATTTTTTTTCCTGTGCACAATTTAAGGCAGAATTTCTTTCCTTCTCTCCCTCCTTTTCTTCATCCTTCCTTCCTTCCCTCCCTCTTTCTCTTCTTCCTCTTTCCTTCCTGTCTGTCTCTGTCATTCTCTGTCTCTACATATCTGTCTGTCTCTATTGCTAGTGTTTTGCACAAGGTGGCTTCTTTATAAATTTATGTTGAATACTACATCTCCCATTTCCATGTATTGTCACAGGCTGTCTGGAATGCACTCCCTCTTTACTTTCTTTTCTCAAAATCCTTTGTTTACCTTAAATCTCAGCTTTCAATGCCTTCCTCCACAATTATTTTGTACTTATGTATTTATCTTGTGTATATGTACATACATACATATGTGTGTATATGTACATTTGTACACATTGTCTTCTCTCTACACCCCCTTTAGCTTCTTCCCCCCCCCCAAACAGAATGAGGACTTTGCCTTGAGGGCAGGGAAAATTCCCCATTTTGTTTTACATCCCCAGAGACTAGCATAGTGGTTACAACATAATAAATACTTGATTGATTGAATAAAATTTAATCAAATCATACTAAGTTACCCTAGTAAGCCTTTTCCTGCCTTACTAAACACTATTCCTGCTGTTAGTAGAAAGCACGGATTTTAGGACCTAGAGTTCATGATATTTTTAAATGATTTACATCTGAAGGGATATTCTAAGAGCTCATATTCAAGCTTGTAACATTTGTATATACTCTGTGCCCTTAGAATTGAATTACTATATGAAGACAATAATCATAATAGAAAACATTTTTTCAAACTTTACCATAAGCCTGAAAACTTTAGTCTGTGTTCTGGTGTGGTATGAGCTTGTATTAATGTTACCACAAATGTCCACATTGATTCTATTTACATAAGAAGATAATTTCCTGGACATTTTCTCTGTATTTCTTACAGAGAGATTCGGTCTGTTCTAGTCATGTCCTTCTTTGCGCTCATTTTTGCTCTTTTCTTCCATGTGTTCCTATGCCTCCTCGATTTTATGCATCTTTCCCTCTCTCAACCCATTTCCCGACCTCTCTCAATCCACCCCAGCAGAGCCAATCCTTCTCATGTGAATCAGGCAACATGGCACCTTCTACGGAAAGTGAGATCTGGAGTATCAGCCAGTTCCCCCACCTCTGAGGATCTGTCTGCAAGGCCAGTCCAATCACAAAGGCCCTCAGCATCGGTTTGATTAAATCTGTCATCCCTCTTTAAGGAGACCTCTAGATTTCATCCACAAGTGTTCCTGTTTCTCTCTGCTCTTTCGTATAGGTTTTGTTGTTAGCTTGGGGTTGTATGGATATGAGTGTGGGTCTGCGTTGTCTGTGTGATTTACTGAGCTATGGCCTGCCACATGTCTTTACAATTGCAGTGCCCATTTCCTGCTGAAATAATTTCTACAAAGAGTGGCTCCTATTACAGGGAGAGAAGCACAGACGTCATGATTTATTATTATTTATGGTCCCAGGGCCTTGTTTATGCACGATGGCTTAGGTGCACCACGATAGAAATGCCATTATGCAAATGACATTGAATGTCCTTACTGAGCCTAAATAATTTTTGTGTTGGACGATTAAACCTCATCTGTTATTGATATGGGCTGCAGTCGGGCTATTAAAGAGTCCCAACAGTACTTACTCCCAGTAATGGGAAAATTGAGAGGAAGAGGCTAAACAATTGCCTCAAGTGGGTTGTGATTGTCTGGTAGGAGTGGAGCATTACCAGCCCCCTGAATGGGAATCGTGTTTACTACTTAGGGATAAATAAAGAGGGGAGAACATGCAATAAATTACACTTTTGATTTGAGTCGGGTGCACTGGAGAATTTGCGTCCTTTCGATTTATTTATTTATTTATTCATTCATTCAGGGGGGAAAGACCAGAAGTTACCAGGGTTGGTTCCCATCCCTCCTGCAGCTTGGTGAGGTGGGAGGGGAGGGGACAGAGAGGAGGGGGGGGAAGGAAAGAAGGAGGGAGCCCATCCAATCTTCTCAGTGAACAGGGGAGCTGCCTCGTCACTGCTCCTTTCTTTTTTTTTTTTTTGACACAGCTGTGCAGTCACATTTTGATCAGTGTTGATAGCTTATGAATTCCAAAATTGACAAAATTTACAGAAAAATGAGGATAATCCATCTTCCTTAGCAGGCTGTCAGGAGCTGGCCGTACTTCATAATCCTCAATTACAGATGCTATTTTCAGACATTTACATGCAGATATTAGAGCAAAATGAAAATGAGAAACAAAGAGAGAATGGAAATGCAGCTATTTATATGTATAAAAGAAAAACAGGTAAATTTGAGGCATTTAGATTGGATTTGGGGATCCCTTTAGAAGACCAGAGACAGACTGTGTGTGCGTGTGGATTTCAGAATGAGACCATGAGACAGACAGCACCCAGCACTAGGTATGTAAATTATCTGAAGGTTTGGGTTAAAAATAGGTCGGTTCTTCTACAAGATCAAAATAAATGGGCTGATGCTAGGGTGTACTGGATGAGTCTATGGTTTTAGGGCATACCTGGGGATTCCCTCATGATACCTGAAAGAATACCCAAAAAATCCCCCCAAAAACCTCAGCTATGAAATCAAAATAGCACGTTTTATGGAAGGGACCATTCCAGCTCAGATAAGGTGGATACTCTTGAAATCCACTTTCTCAATAAGGCTTATTTAAAGGTGATCCCAAAATTTTGTTGGAAAAAAAATGTCCTTAACACATTGAAAGGTCAAGTGTGGAGTTCTGTTCACTTGTAGTGGCCAGATGTATGGTGAGTTGTGTTAATAAACTTTTAAAATGGGATATAAATGATAAAATTAAAGAGAGAGAAGCCATTTTGATATATAAATCATCCAATCCCTTCTCAGTTCTAATTCCGAGGCGAGAGGGAGTAAAGGAGGAGGGATTTGTAATGAAAATGTTCTTCCCATAAAATTTAAAACGGAACAGCCTTGATGCTCTTAAAGCTGTATACAGCACTGTACTTTTGAAAAGCTGAGGACATTAATTAGAGCTGCTTTGGATTAAAGGCTCCCAACCATGTCCAGTGTTACAATTTTTCCCTCTTTCTGAGCTTGACACAAGGAGGCAGTGGAAACTGTGCATGGTGCTTCCTTTTCCACCATTATCATGTAACTTTTGTTTGGGGAAAAAAGCTCTTTCTCTCCTAAAAAAAAGAAAGTTAAGCTATTTGGGGGCATATTTGGGTTGACTGGGAATAGAGAAGCTGCTTAACTGGAAGAGACAGAGAAAAGGGGTGACTGGTTGCACAGGCCGATAGCAATAGACCTCAGTGATTGAGTGCTAGGCATCCTTTGCTTTGAAAGTTTTTGTTTAGGGTGAAAGAGAAGAGGTTTTCCCATTGGTGGCTTCACTCTACGTATTTTGCTTTGCCTAGGAAGAAATGAGAGAGAGGAGGAGGAGTAAATTTAATTAGTAGCCCAAATTAAATGTATGACAGAGAGAAAGAGAGTGTGTGTGTATGGAAACATTAAAACAGTACTAAAAATGAAATTAGCTCATTTTTGGAGCAGTGGAGAACAAGTCAAAATCGAACTACTTTTTTATTTACATTTCTATTTGCATATCAAACAATTTCCTTATTTAAGTAAGGCCTTCTGATTACTTAAACATATTAACACATGTATCTGGTTACCTGGTATGAAATGCAAGACTGTAACAAGTGAATGTACTTGTGAAATGCAAACATCCTTTCATCATCAGAGTAAAATCTCTTATCCAAATAAAAATTTGCAAATAGAAGTGTCAATGGAAACACATTTAATGAATTTACCATCTCTGATCAAGAGATATTCTTTGCTAGATGATGTTCTCTCTACTTGTTTAGAAGGCCAGAAATTGATTTTGCTTGTTTTCTGTGACTGTGCAGAATTTTGGTCTTATCTGTGTATCAGGATAGATAGTGTTGACTATGCTTACTTGTGGGTCACCCTTCAGCTTGCTATTTGATCATTCCCATATTAAATCTTCTCATCCCTAACTCTAAAATAATCCAGGGATATAATTGGGTATTTTCTTTCTAATTAATAAAATTGCAACCTTTCTTTTTTAAAAAAAATTTTAAATAACTTATTTATTTTTAGTTTTCAACATTCAGTTCTGTAAGATTTTGAGTTTAAAATTTTCTCCTCTTTCCTCTCCTCCCCCCCCGATGGTGTCTTGATATAGGCTCTACTTATACATTCATATTAAGCATATTTTCACATTAGTCATGATGTATAGAAGAACTAGAACTAATGTGAGGAACCCCGAGAAAGAAGAAATAAAACAAAACAACAACAACAACAAAAAAGGAGAGCAAATAGTGTGCTTCCCTCTGCATTCAAACTCCATGGTTCTTTTTCTGGATGTGGATAACATTTTCCATCGTGAATCTTTTGGGGTTGTCTTAGATCCTTGCTTTGCTGAGAAGACCTAAGTCTATTGAAGTCAGTCATCGCACAATGTGGCTGTTACTGTTTACAGTATTCTCCTGGTTCTGCTCATTTCACTCTGCGTCAGTTCATATAAGGCTTTCCAGGTTTTTCTGAAGTCCCCCTGCTCATCATTTCTTATAGCACAATAGTATTCCATTACATTCATATACCACAACTTGTTCAGTCATTCCCCGATGGATGGGTTTCCCCTCAATTTCCAATTCTTTGCCACCACAAAAAGAGTTGCTATAAATATTTTTGTACGTGTGGGTCCTTTTACCATTTTTATGATCAAATTGCAACCTCTTTCTCATTAATCAGTTGGGCCAATCCCCTCACTTAAGTTAATTAAATGTTATTTATTAAATTGAAGAAACTTTCTTTCCCCCAAATAGTTATTCATATTTAATTTGTTAACAAATGAAATCAATATGACAAAGACATAGAATACAGTATGTAATATTTTGGCCATCTGGAAGATCAATCAACTCAAATTCTGAATAGAATAGTAGGTGACTCCACATCTAGAAACAAAATTTCACCAATCAGTTCATTCCAGATACTAATTTCATCCTAAGAATTTTCTTCATATTTCTCTTGAAGATAAAGGTTAAATTATCTCTCAGAAAATAAGTGGTTACCTTTTTTCCTTTTTTAAAAATTTTTCACAGGAAACAGTCCAGAATACACTGTACTTGCCAGCTCCTTAAAGATATCTTATAGAATTTTCTTTATAACACACTGGTTAAGACAGTTTTTGCAAGAAAAGTTTCTCCTCACCTTCTTTCTCTTTCTTTTCTCATAGATCCTCATAGTTAAAAGATAAAACACACATACTTGCCCTGACTCCAAAGGCAGGAACATATGATAGTCAGACATTTTTTTCAACTTACTTCCAACATAGTATCTCCACACATAGTACTTCTTTGGGCACTATTCCTTTTGGTTCTTAAAGATACATTAACAGTAGTTTCTGTGGAGATCCAAGTGAAACAGGTGCTTTACACTATTAGCTAAAATGCAATCTCTAGCTTCTTCCTGCACTGTGCTCATAATTTCATCAGTCAATCCATAAGTATTTAGTAAGCACATATAATGCACTAAATGATGGTGATACAAAGAAAGACAAAAACACAACTTAAGCCTTCCAGGAGCTCACATACTAATGGTGGGAAACAACATGTAAACAACTATGTACATACAAGATATATACAGCATAGGTGGGAAGAATAAAGGGAATTTAGAATAAAAAAGAATAAGGAATTTAGAAAAATATCACCTCTACGCTTAATTGCTTTTTAATGGTACTAATGCTGTTGCAAAATTTTATTTATTGCTTTAATATTTACTCATATCACTGAGAGTAGAGGGGGAGGTTAGGTGTGTTCTCTGCCCACTGGTGAATATTGGTGTGCAGAGAAGGCTAGGGGTAGGTCAACCATGGAAAAATGCCAGCAGCCTAGGATTTTTCATTTCATACATCATTCATGGGTGACTGCAACAAGGCCTGAATAGGAAAACCAAATGGAACAGCCTTTCTCTTCCCTTGCCTTTTGCCTGTACCAGGAGCCCTCCCCACTTCTCTTAAGAGAGAGAATAAATCCAAGGAGAAAGAGAATATTCTGAATTGGTTTTTGCCCACTCCAAGAATCAAAATGAAATTAAAGGCTTTTGAAGAAGAGCTGGAATATTGTCCTCCATTTTGTTCCCCATTTTCCCCAACCTTCACCCCCCCCCAACCCTCCATACACTTCAAGTCTGGTCCTTCAGTAATACCCTTGAGGATTTCCTATCTCTGTTAAACTGAAAGGAAAGAAAGCATAGGTCATTGTTGAGTTACCCATTATCTCTGGTCCTTCATTTTCTTTGAGTTAGACTAAAAACATTAAAAGCATCACTGGGTATGGAAAGAACATATGTTCCATACCTAAGAAAAGCAAAGGAAAAGAAGAAGGAAAAAAAGAATAGAAGAAGTAGGAAAAAAAATCACACTTTGGTTCTTACCTGTTTATTTGAAAATATAATACACTTCCACTAGCTTAGAAATTGATTGGCTTTCACTTTCTAGCCCAGAAGGTAATGCTGGTGCCAGGTATCCTGTCAAAGGAGACCATTCCAGATTGCTTTCCTTTAAGACCTTATGAAGTCATATCCTCCAAGAAATCTTCCCTGATCTTCAGACCTCCCCTGAAGCCTGACTGTGATCAGACTACTTCATAGCCCAACTGTCTGTCTTTGGGCTGTGCTTCAGAACAGAAATTGTTTCAAAGCATTCGTTTTGCATTTCTGTGATGTGTTTTATCATGTATTATGTATCTCAGTTTTCTGTGTGTTTTATCCATGTCCTCTCCCTCTCTACTAGGATATAAACTTTACGTAGGAAAGGCTCATGTCGTACCTAAATTTTATAGCTTTTCTAGTAGCTAGTATGGTGACCTGTACACATAGGCAGTTAACTAATTATGTGTTGTATTAAATTGAATCAAATAGGTTGGTTTGGGAAGTCTTGGGTAAGAAAAAGCTGTGGTCTGGGGAGCTCAAATAACCTTTTTTCACTGAGCTCCCCTGATGGTTACATTCTAATGAGAACCTATGGAAGTGGGACCCTCAGGAAATTTTAGGACCTCGTAAGCAAGCATTTGTAGTCCCCAGCAGAAACTGAATTTTATGTTTTTAAGGCATGGCTTTTACCCTAAGAAGAAGGGGAGAAAGGAGTAAAGTAAAGGGAGTAAAGTATAGGCTCTGTATTCTTCTTTCCTCAGGAGAATTCCATACTACTGATTTCGCTGATGAAAAACAAGTGTGTCGTATTTGTGACTCTCTAACATTTTTTGTGGTAGTTACTTAATGAAGGGATGTCCAGTGGGTCCCACGGATCCAAACTCCTCAAATTACGTTGTGTGAATATAAAGTTCTAATTGTCTTATCTGGTATTTCTTTTAGTCCTTCCCATCAAGGTTCTCAACGCATTCTATAGCTCCTTGCCATCCTTTCAAGGAGGGGGACTTTGTCCTCTGCACCATGGAAGGCTCCCAGTGAAAAAGAGGTAGATCCCAGGACTCCTGCTGCCTTGAGGGGACATTCATTTGACACTTTGCTCAGATGTCCTCTGTGTTGGTGCAGCAGGTGGGAAGAGTTTACTCAGAAGGGTTAATCATTCCTGGGCTTACATTCTTCCCTTTCTTTCATGGCTTTGATAGCCAAGTAATTAGAAAAATCCAAACTTTTTTTTTTGGTGAGGCAATTGGGGTTAAGTGACTTGCCCAGGTTCACACAGCTAGTAAGTGTCATGTGTCTGAGGCCGGATTTGAACTCAGGTCCTCCTGATTCCAAAGCTGGAGCTCTATCCACTGTGCCACCTAGCTGCCCCTAAAATCCAAACTTTTTAATTAACTTAAATAACCCATGGCCTGATTGAGTCCTCAATGTCCCCATTTGTAAAAATTAATGGCATGGAACTAGATGATCTCTAAGTTCCTTTGCAGCTCTGAGATTTTATCATTTTATGATTATGTTGGACTCTTGTTCCTTCCAACTACCATCATAGAACATGGAGTACTGGTAAAATTGCCAATAGTATTCTTAGCATTAGAGAATGGAAAAGTACTTTAATTTCCTTCACTAAGGATAAGAAACATGACCTTTTCTATTGTAGTCTTTGTCCTCTTTTATATGTCACAACACATACCCCTAGAACAATTAACTTGGTCTGGAGAAAGACCACCCCCACACCTCCCATCCCCATCAACCAAAGGCACTACTAGTGAAGTTTTGACCTGGAAGGAAACTCTGCTTTTCCATACTATGCCTTCCCTCCTATTTTTCAGCATCTGAGGGTGGGATTTGAGTGGGATAGAAAATCAGTTCATTTAGGGTTTGCAATTCTCTTGTGAAACTGCCCTTGGAAGTCCCATATCTTTGAATTTATTGTAGTACAAATCAGAATAAAATTAGTATCCCCTAAATGAAGCCTCTCCACATTCTTGTGTTTAATCTGTGAACATTTCATAGAATATTAAATTTGACTGGACTGCATGGTGTTAAACTTGTGAGTGTTCCATAAACTTGAGTGTAGCAAGATGACTTGAAAAATGAGTCTTTTGTGTCTTGCCTTTTGGCTCTGAGGTTCTAAAAACAGCATCTTACAAATGCTTGAGTTTTGGCTGGGGAAAAGGTGGAGGTAAAAGCAATGACTGATCTAATTTTATACCAATTAGGCCCATTGGCCTGGTGTCCATATCATTCAATATGTATTGAGCATGGTATGTATTGCATCCATAGATATTGCTGATCTTAGCTTCAGAAAGAGAAAGAAGTGTCTTCTCCTAATAAGAAATGAAACGACAGGTTTCTTTTCAACATTTCTGTGGTATTATGGAGATAAGCCTGAAAGAAGTTTAGCAGGGTAGCTTAAACAACATTGGCTATGCTAGGCCCGGATTGCTTCTCTTTTATCTTTTGGAATTTTAGACAGTTTTTCTTCCTATCATCAGCAATCGGAGGGCCAGGCCTACTTATTCCTGAGCCTGTAGCAGGGCTTTATTTGGAGCTCACATTAGCTACTTAGTCATTGATATTTAGCTCCTAAAATTGGAAACAGGAGCATTTTGAAATTCCCAAGTTGAGGCACTTGGTGATATGGGCGACACTTTGTTTTTGCCCAGAGTGGAAGTGAAACACGGAAGAATAGAATTCATAAGGTCATGAGCTGGAAGAGACCCTCTGCTAGCTAACCCTGTTCATTTTTCAAAGGATGAAATAGGCACAGAAAAGGGAAATGACTTGCCCGAGGTCACCTGGGGAGTAAGAAAACAAATATTTTAGCTGTCATAGAACTTGATAATCATAACATTGTCCCAAGTTAAAAATATATTAACATTTTAAAATCTGTTTTTACCAGTCACATTACTTGACATGTCTTAAGACCCAAGCTCATGTCTTACTCTCTTCTTGGTCTTAGGAAGCTTGTAATTAACCAAGTACTGAAGCCCCCATCTTTCTTTCTTTTTTTTTCCTCTCTCTTTGTCTCTTCCTTCCATTTGGTAGATGCCCAACAGTGGGCAATGACATCCCCGGGAGCCCCATTGTACAGAGATGGCTGGTGCTTCTCTCCATGTAGATATAGTCTGAGGAGAGTTGCTTGATTCCAGGTGGGCTGGGAGAGGGGATAGGTTGAGAGAGTGGAAGAGACAAAGAACCAGATAGGGGGTAAAATCCCTTACATTACTTAGGTAATCTTTTTTTTTCTTCTCGCTGATCTCCTTTTATATATCTTCCTTCTCACATGTCTGTGTTTTTTTTCTCCTCCATGCTATGGCAGTGGTGCTCCATGCTGATGAGACAATACTTGGTGCAACCCCAGGCATTCCTTTTTCAGGTAATTTCTTAGGGTCCAGCTCACACTTTTTTTGGGTATCAAGCTGATTGGCTTTCCTGATGAAGCAGGGGTGCTTGGATGAGGTTTCTTCCCTGAGGTTTTATCTGTCGAGCCTGAATCCAGTGTCCTAGAAAGAAAAATGCCCAGGTGTTCATTGACTGTCCCTTCCCTCACCCCTTCTCCCAAATATAACCTTTGTGGATAGGCTAGAAATCATAAGCAGGACTCATGGCCATGCCTCAGTATAGAAGAAATCTCCTTATTAGGCAGGTGTTCTAAGGAGTGAATCCAGGTGGAAAGAGCCTGTTTTTTGCTGGAGAGGGATTAGTGTTCAGTATTTGTGAATTGCTGACATCACTTATTTTAGTGATAACAAAGGGATGCACAACTTACCTTACTGATGCAAACCACCCATATGATAATAAAATCACTCCAAGATCTCTGGGGAATAGGAAACTCAGCAAATAATAATTTTGTTTGAATTGGAATAGTGCAAAGAGAATTGTGTACTGTGTGTGTGTGTCTGTGGAACCTTGTCCCGTACCATGCTTATTTAGCCCCTGTTCTACCCAGATTTTCATAGGAGTAAAGAAAAACATGTGAGAATTACTGCTATCATTAACTACATAACTAAATAAGGCCATCCTTCACATTCTACCTTCTGCTTTTGAGACACATACCTTTCCTTCTTGTGTACTCTCTGTTCACCTGTCTGTAAAAACTGAAATCTCTATTTGGGACCCTGGATGAGGAACATACCAGATAAGGATCAATGAAAGGAATTAGGAGAAGAAAAGAGCAGGAGAGTTGTTTTTAGGTCTATAAATTGCTTTTTGTGGAAGAGGGATTAGTCTTATTCTCTTTTGCCCCAGAGGGTACAACCAGGAACAGTGAGTGGAAAGTGGAAAGGAAAAATCAATTTGGATGTGCAACGGGGTATTTTAGGAGGTTCCTCTTGATTGGGAGTCTTCAAGAAAAGGTTGGATATACACTTGAAGGGATTTTTTGATTGGGTTTGGGTTGGGATAAATGACTCTCCTGGTCCCTTCTGGCCCCCAAAGTCTGTGATTATGTGTGAGTCCATTGAAGAATCTTTGGCATGCTGTGCATGAAATCTACAGAAGTCTTTTGGAGACCATCTGAGACTGAGCATCGGAACCATTGGGGCTGAGGTTTTAGTCTGGCTAGCAGTGCTGAATGGCTTTTGCAGGAGGAAATATCAGAGGACAGCCTCTAGTTTTTTTTTTAAATAAGACTTCATAGGCTGCATGTTCTATGAACCAGTATTCAGCTGAAGGAAATGCACATCACAGATGGCCTTTGTGTTCAAATGAGTTTTTGGAAACCTGAAAAATGTCAGTATTATCCATGTACAGTGAAAAAAATAGTTGTGAGATTACCACATCCTAGGTCAGTCTTTGCCCCCACCCCCAAAGTTGTTTCCATTTCCCTCCTCTCACACAGATTTGGAGAAGGGTGGCATCATCACTTGGTCTGCAAGATCCGAGTCTGCTTCTTCAGCTGCTATCCATTTGGCATATATATACACACACACATACATATATGTATAGTGTACACACACACATGTATGTACATGCACACAAACATACATACGCGCACCACATATATACCAAATGTCCAGCAGCTGAAGAAGCAGAGTAAGGTCTTGTAAATCAAAGATGATGCTACCCCTTTCCAGAGATATACATACATACATACATATATGTATATACACACATATACACATATATGTTTGCATGTGTATGGATAGATTTATGTATATATGCACACACATATACATATAACCCTCTCCAGATGTGTATAGATATACACTTACACACAGACCTACATACACACATATATACACATTTACCCTTCTCCAGATGTGTGTATGTAGATGTATATGTATACATTGATATCTATCTACCTACCTATCTATCTATCTATCTATCTATCTATCTATCTATCTATCTCTTCCCCCCAATCATTTCCTCTAGGCTTCTCTTCCATTTTCAGAACTGACCTCATTCCCTGCTGGAGGCTCTATCAGTCATTTTTTTGGTTGCCTATAGGCTCTCAGATTAGTTCTTTCCATGTTTGTAATTACAATAATAATATTTGGTATCTGTATGGTGCTTTGAAAAGTGTTTGACATAGCTTCATGTGATCAGCACTTAGCACATTGTCTGGAACATAGTAGGTACTTAATAAATACTAGTTAAATGACCTTACAGTGACCGCAAGAGGTGGGTGGTAGAAGTGTTATTGTCCTAATTCTATTGATCAAGTTCAGAGGAATTAAGAGAGTAGGGCAGCTAGGTGGTACAATGGGTAAAACACTGGACCTGAGTTCAAATTCAGCCTTAGACACATGAGTAGTTACGTGACTGTGGGCAAGTCATTTAACCTCTCTCTGTGTTTCAATTTCCTCATCTGTAAAATGGGAATGATAATAATGACAATAGCACCTATATTCTGACCTAGAGTTATTATGAAGATATAAAATGAGATAATATGTGCAAAGTATTTTGCCAACCTTGAAGTGCTTTGTAAATGCTATCTATTTTAAAGTAATTTCCCCTCAGGGATGCATAGTCACATAGCTGACAAATCAAAGAGAAAGAACTTAAACTCGGATCATCTGACTATAATACAATCCCACTACACAGGTAATACTGAGTGCTTGGTAGTTATAGAAAAGCAGGGCTGCTAAAATTCCCTCAATTAAGACTCAAATGCAGATTATCCCATTTTTTATTTTAGCAGCCATGCCAGGAACAACCTGAAAAGCCATACCAAAATGGTTAATTATTTTCTTCAGCCCAGGGTATATCTACCAGCAAATTTGGCAGAATACTAATTTTTAAAAAAAGAGATTGAAAGAGTATTGAAACAATATACTTTGCCATCTCCTCATAAGTGTCCTATGTGCCCATTATCAGGTGTGACCTATAACCTGATTTCATCATATAGACAACACTCAAAATCTTACCATGCTAAAAGGTTTAATACCATTTACATGATAATTCTTGTGCTGTCATTTTGAATGATGGCAAATTTACCAGCTACCCTTTATTGTTGGCATAAGTGAAATCAAACATTCATGAAAATTGCCAGTCCTAAATTTCCCTGGAGTGACTAGAAACTTTCAAACAATCCCACTTTTGTGTATATAACAAATACTCTTTCTCCCTACCTCTCTTTTTCTGGTTTGTTTTCTCTCATTACAGAAATTTGTTTAACTAGAGATAGGATTTCAGGTGTGAGAGTGATGGTGGATAGAGAGCATATTCATACTTGTGATTTAGGCTTCTCTTGAAATAGGAAAATTCCTGATTGGTATCCCTGTTATCTTCCCTGAGAACTGTTTTGACAGCTATTTCAATCCTCTGGGACTCCAAGAAGAAGACTCTAATTTCAAGATTTTGGTTTCATAAAAATAGCTTAAAAGAAGGGAGACAGATCTCATAGAACAAATTCCTGTTGGGGCCATGGAAGTGTTTCTAAATAAAACCCGCTTTCTTAAAATTTTCAGCAAAGCGTCACTTGGTTGTTTTTTTTTAAACTTAAAATGACCATTTGTCCAATCCAATTTCAGTTCACTAGATAAAGAATTTAGTCCTCTTAATGGAGTAAGAGCATAGGCAGCAGCAACCTCTCATTCATTCACCAGTTCAAGAGACATTGCTGCTGCTTGTTTTCTGACTAACATAACTCTCCCCTTGGCGGGAGACATGGATCTCTTCCAAACAACCAGCTCCCACTTCTCTTCCATGCTATGTTTACATACAGTAGTGAAAAGGGACTTAGTTTCATGGACCATGAAAGATACCAGAGGCAAATTTGAACCGAATCGTGATCAACTCATTTAGACAGTTATTTTCTGCTAAGTTCGACAACTCAGCAATGACTACAACAAATCTGCTATTTCCATGAAGCTGGGCAGAGAAACCCATCTGTTTGTTCTATCCCATACACAGTGATCTAGGACTGAAACTGAATGGAAGTGTGCTACTAAATATGTTCTGGTTTTCTTATGTAGTGGGATTTGGCATTGTGGAGGAATTTTCCTGGTTTGGTTAATGGCAGAGAGTCCAGCAGCACATAACTCTAGCCCTTCAGCTATTGTGTCGCTGAGGTGTTTTTTGCTTAATTTTTCAGACCACAGAATACTCAGCCATGGCATCGCTAGCTGGTGGATTAGATGACATGAAGGCCAATTTAACAAGCCCTACGTCTGCGGATATAGGGGCCAATGTCCCAGGGCCACAGTCATACCCCATTGTGACAGGTAAGAAATGCTAAAGACTGATGTATGTTGCAACCAAATGGATTTGTTGATTGAGTAGGGGAAAAACACAGCAGCATTTTGGTGCTTATAGCAGTTGGTAGCTATTTATATTATAATAAGGTCATAAAACATTGGAATGTGCATGTGGATGGGAGGCTATTCTATCTAAAGAAGTCTTGGTCTTGATGTGAGTTCATTACTTATTGTTCAAACAAGGCCAGAGGAGATACAAATCTAAAACTTAGATTAAAAAACTTGCACAAAAACAGTAACTGAGCCTTATTATATGCTTGTATTGCTGTTTATCAGAAAATTGTTTCAATGGCATTATGTCTGGAATGCATGAGGTTGGGATTTTTGATGGGTTTGAATCTACAGATTCTGCTGTTTGATATCAATAAAAATCAATTGAAGTCCTAGTTCTTTAGCCATATCATGGTAGAGAGTGGCCCATTAATAAGTACTCTTTTATATAAGGTGGCTTTTAAACCTATCGCCATTTGTTCAACAGCTTATTAAGGGGCTATTAAGAGCAGGACTGTACATCAATGAACTAACCAAAATGCTTGAGCCCTAATTTTTGAGCGCTAATTTTTCTCTGTCCTTATGCATTTAAGCTTTTTAGCTAGTATTTGGCCCAGGGATTCCTTCACTGCAACATTTCTTAACTTGGGCTTTTTTAAAAGAAATATTTTAATACTTTGAATTTTGGCTTTTTTAAAAGAATTTTTAAAAACTATATTTCAATATAACTGGTTTCATTTGTAATCCTACATATTTTAGTTTATGCATCTAAAACATTATTCCAAAAAAGAGGTCCATAGGCTTTATAGACTTAAAAAAAAGGACCTATGACATAAAAGGTTTAAGAACTTGTTTTATTGGGACTATGTCCTAAGGATAAGATTGATGGAGGGTGGAGGGGGGGGGTCTACTTGTGGGGAAAAACATGTTAGCAGCATTATTTGCAATAGCGAAAAAATGGGGGAATGATAACAGAGAACAGACAATCAAGGGATGGTTGGACAAATTGTATTATGTGAATGCAATGAGATATTATTGTGTATAAGAAATATCAAATGCCTGGAATATAAATATATGTTGAAAGGCATAAGAAATGATGCAGAGTAGAAAGAAGAAGAATCCATAAGCAGCAAATTTTGGAGGGGGCTCTGGAAGACTTATGTAAAATAGGTTGGGCTTTGTGGGCTATATGTTTGAATCTTCTGAGTGAAAGATTTGCACAACTGGAAATAGCACTCTGACAATTTAATTCCACAAACATTTATTAAGCACCTACTGTCTGCTAGTATAGTGACAGTAGTGATACAAAAACAAGGTCAGTGGAATCCATGACAGAAGGGATACCCAAAAAGGAGAACTATAGATGATGATCAGGGACCACTTTGTACTGTGCTGAAAATTCTTTTCCTCCCGCATGTTGATTTGTTTTTATATTTTACTTTGTTCCACATAGTCCTCTCAACTCCTTCATTCCAGGTCACCAGTGCTACCTCCCTCTTCTTTGACTGACCTCTCCACCTTAGGAGATGAATCATGATGTAGTAGAAAGAATATTTGACTTGGAGTCAGAAAGATCTAGGGTTAAATCTGTTTAGAGCCATTTTTATAGGTATTTGGAGGGGTTTAGGGGAGAGCTCAAGCAAGTCACTGCTTTCACTCTGCTATCTTGGCTCCACCCATCTGGGGTTAAATCTGGTTTCAGGCACTTACTAGCTGTGTAATCCTGGGCAAATAACTTCTCTGAGCCTGTTTAGCCATCTATAAAATGGGATTGAAAATCCAGTCATTCAGCCCAATCCCCACTTGAAGCATGAATCCCTTTCACAACATCTGCAACATATTCACTCAGAATGGTGAAGTGACTTGCCCGAGATCACAGAAGAATAAGTGGCAGAAACTGGATTTAAACTCAGGTGCTATAACTCCAAATCCAGTGCTCTAACCTTTTGTAAAGTAGTTATTGTTACTGCGCCTCATAATCCTATGAGGATCATGAGACAAGAGATATAAAATGCTTTTTATCATTGTAGCATTTTAAAATGCTATCCTAATACGAGTTACTTATTATTATCTGGAAAATAAAGGGCATTGGACTAGAAATTGGACTTACTAGCTGTGTGACCCTGGGAGAAGTAAAAGCCCCTTTTGGACATCATTTTTCTTTTCTTTAATATGCAGTTATTATTGTGGATAACTGGATTATATAATACTTATAACTATTGCACGAGATTATTGTGAGGAAATTGCTTTGTAAGACGTAAAGGGCTGTATAAATGTGGTTGTTACTGATATTATTATAATTGTTCTTCATCTAGTTCTTATCATTGTTGATCGAGTTCAGATGAAAAGGGTCCTGGTACAAGTTGCTATCTTGCTATTATTCTTTTATTTTTAGTGTTCTACGGATGATCGCCCAGGTGGATAAAATAATTACCTTTTTGTCACTGAATAAATTACAAAACTTGTAATCACCATTTATTTATTTCTTTATCACCTTTCTTTTTTTATATAGTCCAGACAGAACTGTCCCCTCTTTGTCTTGAAAGCCATACTTAGTTCTATTCAGGAGTGACGACAAAGGAATTAATGTCAGGTAGTGCCATCATGACTTAAATTGTCCCCCTTAGAGATGCCACTTTTTAGATCAATTTTTCTTGATGTTACTGTGCTGGTGGCATGTTTTAAATAGGGAACATTTCTCCATGTGAACATCACATGCTCTATCTAATATTTTCACTCTGCTTGGCTCTATTTACGTATTTGCAGACCATGCCTAAACCATGAGTGTGGAACTGAGTCAAAAGCTTTGTGATAAGAAAGGAAACGTACATGACACTTTGGGGGGTGGGGAAGATTGTTCAGTTACCACCAAGTGAACAAGGAGTTGCTTTTTATAGCCTGGGACTTAGAATTATAAGCTCAAAGCTTATTGGTCAGCAGGTCAACAACTGTTTATTAAGTGCCTACTATGTGCCACTTACTGTGCTAAGCATTGGGAATATAAGGTAAAACCAGTCCCTACCTTTAAGGGGCTCACAACTGATTATTAATAACTGTCATTATTGTTTCATATTTTATTATGAAGTTCAGATAAAAATGATCCTGAAATGAATCACTATTCTACTATAATTTTTTAACATTTAATATTCTATAGACTATCGCACAGGTGAATAAATAACTGCTATTTGTAAGTCTGAGTGCATCAAAGAGAATAATTTGTAGATGTAATGAAAGCATCTCTAGTGCAGCTTCAGTGGTAGACAGGACAATAGGAATGATCCCACATGAATTTGACCTCTACTAGGTCTCTGTGTTTTGAAAACTTTTCATTCCGTGTCATCTGGAGATTATGATTATCTGGTCTGGTGACATTTATTTAAAAAAAAGTTGTTTTTAGTTTTTATGAATCAATGTTATGTTTGGGTGGTTGTGGGCAACAATTTGATTTGTGACAGTGTTATGGGGATTTGTCATCTATTACTCAGTATTGTTAGATAGACAGCAAGCTTCCTGTGTATAATGCTATCCCATAGGTTGCATCTTGTTAGATATTTGGTAGACAATACTATTTTAAAGCCTGAAGCAATATGTTGCGTGGTTTCTGCCATTTCTTTAAGCGAGTAACTGATCAAAATGTCATTTCTGGTGGCAGTGATCTGGACCTGAAATGCCATCTTAAACTACTCCATCACCAATGACTCCGCCATTTGATGCTTCTTTGTTGACCTATTGTTGACTGAGTTTGTACAGATGTTGCAAATAAAGGGCTTGTGTGAATTCCATTCTTGGATCATAGTAATTTCTTAGGCTCCATCTTGATAAAAACCATTTTCAGTTATATTTGGCTTATTCAGTGGCATGTACTGGTTATCATTCCTGACTATTGTTCCATGAAGTGATGTCTGCTTGTCTCAGAACTACTTATATAGATTTTTGACCTGTTTGTTAGGTGCTCTGAGAATGTCCATCAATCCTCTTTTTGGTGAGCAAACATTAATTTGTCAGTAGCTGCCTAAAGGAGATAGGTCCTATATTCTATTAACATCACATGGGTTTTTGTTAGGATACTTTCCAAAGGTGTTATTGTCCATTTTTGCAGTTACAAAAGCATACATCAAAACTGGTATTATGTAGGTGTTAATCATTTTCAATGTTTGTCTTCTCATTAAGCTTTGAATTCGGGATGCTGGTAAGCCTCTTAATGTATTTTGTTACAGGCTTCTTCATATCTTTATGCTTGATGTGTCTTGTCTGGAGAAGACTAAGGCATTTGTAAAAATCGCCTTCATCCATTGGTTCAGCATAACCTCTAGATTCAATCTTGAAGTCTTCAGATGCTTCTTTCTTTGGCACACACTAAGAATTTCAAGAGATGAATGGGACGAGTTGTTTAATATGTTTTCCAATGGAGCCATATAGCTTGATGTCAACTATGTACATCAAAAGATTTATAAGATGTTTTAGTTTGACCCTCTCTTTAACTTGGAAGCCATACTCAGATCTATAGGAGAGATGATAATGAAATCAAGATGAGGGAGAACCATACCAGCCTTAAACTAACTTCCTGAAGAAATTCCACATTTTCTATTAATTTTTCTTGACATTATTATTGGCAGCATGTTTTAAATAGAGAACAGTTTACCATGTGGACATCAAGTACGCTAACATTCTCACTATACCTTGGCCTGTTTTACATGAACAAGCCATGAGTGTGAGACTGAGGCAAAGGCTTTGTGATAATCAATATAAATAATGTAGGTGCTACAGTGCTTTTGTGCACCTGTTCAATAGTTACTGAATCAATAATAAGTTGATCTTTGCACTTGTGATACTTTTTGGCACTTTTTTTATCCCTCATCCAATATGTAGTTTTATGTGAATGCTTTGTATAAAGTATATCAACAAATACTTGGCCTAAATCAACTGAAACTATTCTCCCCAAAGTTACCAGTGATCTCTCCGTTGCCCAATATAATAGTCTTTTCTCAGTTCTCATCATTCTTGACCTTTCTGCAGACTTTAGCCTTTCATGATACTGTTTTCTCCTCTTTTCTTTTTCAGTCTCCACCTCCCATGGATTCAACTATTATCTCTATGTAGATGATTCTCAGATTTATTTGTTCTGTCCTAATCTGTCTCCTGACCTCCAGTATTGTATTTCCATTGCCCATTGAACATCTTGAGCTGGCTGACTCACAGACATCTTAAATTTGACATGTCAAAAACTGAACTCATTATCTTACCCTCCAAAACTTGCCTTCTTCCTAACTTCCTTATTACGGCAGAAGAAGGTATGGCCATCTTCTCAGTCACTTAAGCTTGAAACCTAAGAGTCATTCTTGACTCAACCGTCTCTTCCCTTCCACAGCCAATCTGTTGCTAAATACCATTGTCTCTGCCTTCATAACATCCCCTTCTCTCCTCTGACACTGCCAGTACCCTGGAACAAGCCCTTATCCTCATACCTGGATTATTGCAATAGAGGGCTGGTTGGTACCCCTCCCTTAAATGTCTCCCCAGTCCAGCCCACACTTTACTAATTTGTCCAACTGATCTTCTTAAAGTGCAAGTTTGATCATGCTACCCTCCTATTAGATAAATTCATTCTATTAGATAAATCCCCTATTTTGTCTCCAGGACTAAATGTAAAATATTCTGTTTGGCTTTTAAAACTTTTCATAACTTGGTCCCTTCCTACCTTTCCAGGCTTCTTACACCTTACTCCTCTTCGCTGGTTTCAGTGACACTAGATCATTGCTGTTCCTCTCATACATGACACTGTAGCTCTCATTTCTATGTATTTTTACTTCTCTCCTCCATGCCTGAGATTCTTTCTTTCCTCAACTCTGCCTTCTGGTTTCCCTGGCTCCCTTCAAATTTTACATAAAATTCCACCTTCCATGAGAAGCCTTTCTTTCTCCTTCCTACTTAATCTTACCGCCGTCCTTCTGATAACTATCTCCAGTGTATCTTGTTTGAATCTTGTTTGTACATGGATAGTTGCGTGTCATCTTTTCCATCAAACTATGAGCTTCTTGAGAGAAGGGACTGTATTTTGCCTTTCTTTGTGTCCCCAGTGCCTAGCACAATGCCTCACACCTAGTAGGTGTTTAATAAATGCTTTTTGACTGACTAGTAATTGTATGATGCCTTCTGTGAGGCAAAATCAAGTTTGTGTCTGAGAGAAAGCTGGCAAAAAACTCTGCTAGTAATTTACATGCCAACGTGAAGTGTTGAGTCAGTAATTACGGATCTTATCTGTCTCCACTGCTTTCCAGTTTTGCAGAGAGGCTTTGATGTAGTTGTTCTATCTTTCATTATATTAATAGCGTGTATGCTTTGTTTCTTGTTTGATCCAACTTGTATTTTTGTTGATTTGAGCTTTTGTTGGGGACCCTAGAGATGACCCAAAACTCTCCTCATCCGTTTTCTTGGAAGATTCACAATCTCCTTTAATGTCTTTTGCTTCTCAGTCCTCGGTAGTAGTTTTTGATTGATGCTGATTTCTTGTTGTTGTTGTCATTGTTGTCGTTGTCATTGTGTTGTGCTGCTTTGAATCCTTGCATCACATTAAGATTTTAACTTTTGATTTCTGTTACTGATTAAGGGAATGAAGAATTTCTGACATACTTTGGTTTTCTAGATTCTCTCCTGTGTGTTTCTTTTTTGTTCCCTTTAATTGGCCGATTTGGCATTCTGCTTTGTTTGTTTGTTTGTTTGTTTAACTGCATGTACCATCTAGATATTGATTTAATCTTTCAGCATTTTCCCCCAGATCTCCAATTGCTTTTCTAGCTAATTTCTGCCAGTGTAGGGGTTGATGCCTGTCTTTAAGAGTATTCCTTCATAACTCTACCTTTCTTCCTATTTTTTAAACCATGATAGCTGCTAGTGCATATAATGTTCTGTTCAATTTCTGAACTGTTTTTACACTTTCTGTCAAATACTGTTGGAAAAGCATTTATTAGGGGCCTTCTGTGTGCTAAGTGTTTTACAAATATCTCATTTAATTGAGAATTATGGGACAGAATATTCATTCAGTAAAAGTCAATTATTTTCTAAAAATAACTCCGTTCTGGAATAGTTGGTCTGCTATTTGGATTCATGCCATCAAACTCAAAAAGAACTTTTTGAAATTTCAGTCCAAGTATGCTCATCTTCTTTTCAAAATCATTGGAGACATTGATATTGTTTTGGTGTCCATTTTGTTTTTAGGTAATGTTTGCTTTAAGTAAAAATTTTCAAGGGTCTCAGTTTCTTAACATTTCCCTCTCCAGATTTGAGCAATTCTGTGACTTCATCTCTTGTTTTATCTAATCTAGGCTTGGTGATAAAGTTTTTCCTTATGAATACCTTCCACTGGTCAGCAATACGTTGCTTTGTAACTTGGAGCTGAGGGTTCTGAAGGTATAAAACAGAATGAAACAGTTCCTTAAAACTTGTAAGATCTGTTTCCAGTATGTGTGTGTGTGTGTGTGTGTGTGTGTGTGTGTGTGTGTGCTAGAATAATTGCCCATAATGAAATTATTTATATCTTTAGTTCATTTTGTTAACAATTATGGCATGTCCACTCTAGTGGTCAATGCCATCTGCCCTGATGCAATTCCAGCAGAGAGGGCATTGGGAAATTAATTTATTCAATCTTTTTTTCAAATAATATAACATGTGAAACACTTTGCAAGGCTTAAAGTGCTAAATAAATGTTTGTTGTTACTTGTTCCATTCTACCTTACCTTGTCTTTCCTTTCTTGTATGCTATTTCCCAGCAAAGATGAGAACACCAGCGATCCCTCCAAATATATGCCAATCCGTGTTTAAAAGAATTCACAGCGAATAATAGATTGGGTGAGGGAGGGAAAGGGTGTGCCAAAAAATTCAGTGGTATAAAGAAGGTGCCCACTCACTTGCCAGTATTTCAGGGTTTTTCCTCCCAAACTTTTACAGCTACCATAATGGTGTCAGCCCGGCAAATCCCTACACTACATCATTCTATCCTGCATTCACCTACTTTGCCTTTCTCCCCACCTCTCCCACCTGCCCCTCCTCCTCAGTGGCCAAGGGGTTAAACTTTGGAGAGAATTATTATTGTCTTTGTTGTTGTTAGCTGCAGTAATAGTAGCAGCAGCAATAGTAGTAGACATAGTATTCTAAATTATTTATATGTTCCCAATCTGGTCTGAGTTGGAACA
The DNA here is from genome assembly GCF_003287225.1 of Phascolarctos cinereus. Taxonomy (NCBI): domain Eukaryota; kingdom Metazoa; phylum Chordata; class Mammalia; order Diprotodontia; family Phascolarctidae; genus Phascolarctos; species Phascolarctos cinereus. The sequence continues at coordinate 264,150,450 of NW_027555847.1, read as the reverse complement.
AAGTGATATTTCCTATCTGTTGCTGATTGCCTCTCTGTGGTCTCATGTATTCTTAATTTTTCAAGGCAGGTGTTGTAGTTTGATTTTCAACTTAAGCTGCTGTCGAATCTAACCCACTCAAGGTTGGTTTAGAACTCAACCAGAAATATGATTTGGTGACAGTGATGGTGCTGAGCACACTGAGTATTGGGGGAAAGAGGCTGGATGCTTTTACCTGAAGTTGATGCTGAATAACTGGCTTCATCACTAACCAAACCTCCTTAGATCTCACTGGGTAAATAGCAATTGTATCTATTTGTTGGCTTCAAGAGAGTCCCTGAATGATATTGATGGTAGTATAAACATTGTTCTCAGAGCCCTGCTTGTCTATATGGCATAGCTGAGACTGAAGGCAGGGAATTGAATGACTGATCTCTAGAGGCAGTCTCTCCAGAGAGGGCAGCCATGTGGGGTTTTGCAAAGACCACTGGGCCAGGAGATCAATTCGCAAAGAAGTATCTACAGGATACAGACAAATATGAGGCAAGAGGAGAGACCAATGACTGTGGGAGTCTAGAAAGGTTTCCTGAAGGAAGTAGAGCTTGAGATGAGCCTTGAAGGGAGAAGGGACTCATAAGAGGTAGTGGTGAGGAAGGCGAACACTGCAGTCGTGGGAAACAGCTCTTGTTGGAGATGGGAGATGGAATGTACTATGTGGGGAGAAGCCAGAAGGATAGTCTGGCTAGAGTAGAATGTGTGAGAGGGACTCCTACAGAATCGGCCTGAAAACAAAGGCTGGAGCCAGATCTTCAAGGGCTTTAACTGCTAAGCACAGGAGGTTGTATTTTATCCTAGAATGATGTTATCCTAGAAGATTCCTGAGCAGGAAATCTGCTCTCATCAGACTTGTGCTTTAGGATGGAGGTGTCAAAATGCCCTGGGGCCGTTTGCCCCCCATAATACTGCTGAAGTGGCCAGAAGCATTTTAAAATGTAACTGGGAAATATTTATTAAATAAAACATAGATAATGTTAATATGTGGTTTTCTAAGTTAATACTCAGCCTTCAAGGATCCTTATGTATGGTTTAGTGGCCCCCATTTCTGCTTGAGTTTGACAGCATTGCTTTAGTAATATTGCATTGGCAGCTGCATGGAGGATGGATTGAAGAGAGGAGAGATTGAGGGCCAATGAGAGGCAGCTTCATGGCCAGGGAAGAGCTTGCTGAACCTGGAGTCAAGAAGACCTGAGTTCACATCAGGCCTCAGACATTTACTAGTTGTTTGACCCTGGGCAAGTCACTTAACCTCTGCTTGCCTCAGTTCCCTCAATTGTAAAATGGGATGATAGTAACACCTATTGCCCAGGGTTATTGAGAGGATCAATTAAGATGATATTGTAAAACATTTAGCACAATGCCTGGCACATAGCAAGTACTTATATCAATATTAGCTACTGTTAATATTGAATGAGATGGTATTTGTAAAGCAAATTTGTGTCTAGCACAAAGTGCTTAAGAAATACTTGTTTTCTTCCTTCCTATTGAAATAATCTTTCCCCATAAATCCTTCTCCCAATTTCCCCGTTTCTGTTCAAGGCATGACCACCCTTCCAGCCACCTAAATTCATAACCTAGTAGTTTATCCCATGAGTTTGATTATCATCTCTATGTAGATGACTCCAAGATCAATATATCTAGCCCCAGTCAATTTCCTAAGTTCTAGCATCTGTATACCCAACTTCCTATTGAACATTTCAAACCGGGCATCTCACATACAACCCAAATCTAACATATCCAAAACAGAATTCATTCTCTTTCCTCCAAAACTCAGTCTGCTTCTAAGCTTCCCAATTTCTATTGAAGGCACCATCATCCTTCTAGTCTCCTGGAATCACAACAGCATCATCTTTGATCTCTCACTCTCTCTCACTCCACGTATCTAATATTTTGCCAAATTTTGCCATTTCTACCTGGATAACATTTTTCAAATGCATTTCCTACTTACCTCTCATAGGACCACTAATTTGGGCCTACATTACCTTTTTCCTGGACTATTGCAAAATGGGTGTCTCTCTCTTACAGGCTATCCCATTTCCTATCTGTGTGCCAGCTATATTATGTTCTTCTTACATCTTCTTGGAACTAAATATCTCTAGTTTGCCACTACACTTCCTAAAATATAGTTCCAAGAACTGGACACAGTTATACTGATGTGGTATGGCCAAAGCATAAGGACTGTAGCTCTAGACCTGAAAGGCATGTCAGAAACATCTTAGTCTGATATATATATATATATATATATATATATATATATATATATATATATATATGGCATCTATATATTTATATAGATATAATAAATATCTATATGTTTATATATAAAATATATATTTATATTCATATATACACACATATGTATGTGTACATATGTATATATATGCACACAAAATATATAGATATAAATAGATTGGAGATAGAGTTATAGATATAAAGATGAGGAAACTGAGACTCACAAAGATTAAGTAACTTGCTCAAGGTACTGTCAAAGGCAGGATTTGAACCCAGGTCCTCTGACTCCACAGACAGTGTTTTTTCCATGTTACTATTCTACCTTCTTCTTTAGTCCTAGACATTATTTTTCTCTTAATGCAGCTTAAGATCACATGATATTTCTTGTTGACTTAGATTGATCTTATAATACACTAAACCATTGCAGCTTTCTTTTTTTCCCCTTTAGATAAATCCCTCCTTATATTGTACCTGTGAAATTGAATTTTTGAGCCCAGCTGTAAGACTTCACATTTATCCTTATTAAATTCCACCAAAAGTTTGCTGTGGGGCACCCTTTCCTCCCACATTAGAGAGGCACAGGGTATCCCCTGGAATCTTCCTGGAGTGCAAACTCAGACCACATGACAGCCTTGGGAAACTCATTCTAACCTGAAGCCATGAGAGGATGTAGTTCCTAGTTTACCCAGCTTAGCTCAGTCCTGGAAATGTACTACTTTCACCCATCTGTTTTTTTAAAAATCAATCAATTAATTAACAATCATCTATTAAGCACTTACTAAGAGTCCTTTGTAAACTATAAAGCAAGCTGTCCAAATGTGAGCTGCTCTGTCGTCATTTTCCATGTCACCTGAGTGGTTTTGTTGGACTATGCCATTTGACACACTAATTCCCCCAAAAGGCGTGTATGGTAATTGGTTAAATTGTTTATAAAACAGATGCTTTTCTTCATGGGATACAAGTCCTTATAACACAAAGTCCTCTGAAAGACTAGATATTGAGAGATGAAAGGGACCTTAGAGGTCATGCAGTCTATCATTTTACAGATGAGCAAGCTGAGGTCTAGAGAGTTTAAGTGACATGTTCAAAATTGTACAGGGAGTGATGAGTGTCAAAGCTGGGATTTAAATCCAGGTCCTCTGACTCCAAATCTAGCCCTCTTTCTATTATACAATTGTGCTCATTGAAAAAAAAAATGCTCATAGAACAGCTTTCTTATTAGAAGACTAAAGTTCAGCTAAATCACAAAAAACAAGGATGGCTCTTCATTCATTCAATTTTACCCATTGGACTCCAATCCTCCTTTAGGTAAAATAAATTCATGCATTTTCTAAGCTCATTACTCTAGGTCTCATTGTGGGGCTGAAAAGCATGGTATCCCAGATGAAGATCTGGAAATACTGTCCTAAGAGTTTGAGAAATGCATTTTATTGTGACCAAGAAAACCAATCTAGCTCTTTAGATAGACTGGGATCCGCGGTTCAAGCTTCAGCAGGTTTTATGAGAAAGTCTTGGACCATGTTGGGCTTTCATCCACAAATTGACCTAAGTCGAGTTCATATTGTGATTCTTCAGTCTTTAAGTCATGTCATAAAACAGTTTAATGCAAAGCAGTCTGGTAGTAAAGGGGCTGGGTGAATTACAGTCCCCATTTTTCATTTCCCCCAATTGTGGTCTGGGGCTCATCACAACTTGCAGGAAAATAATGTAAAAGATTCACGTTGTAATTGATGGTACACGGGGAGAGCCTGTGCAAAGCTCCCTCTCCCCGATAGCCTGAGGGGTTAGGTCTATAACGATATAGTTTGTGGGAACTGGAGCACTGCCGTCTCAACCCTGGGTTCTTTCCCACTCTTTTCTCTTTAAAAAGAGGAAGGATATCGGGCTAAATGATGCTGAAAGAGAATGTCGATGACAGTGCTCAGTACCGCTTCATTCACGGACTCCCTTGTGTTATGGACTGGCGACTAAACATCTGATTAGAGAACAACTCGATTTCTCTCCATCGTTTTTATGCCACATTAAATATTAAGTTAAAAAAATCCCCGCTCTTACTGCTTGCTGCCACGGTTCATAAGCGAGCTCTCCATTTGCAAGCCAATGACATGTGCCCGGCTCATTACTGCTGTAGTCAGCAATTTCAGGGCAGCCCTGATTGTTACTAATTACCTGCAGATGCATTTTCTCTGCTTCGGCTTGCTGACTTCAGCTTGGTCGCTATCACTTTGAGAGGACAAAGTGGCGCAGGAATTGACACCTTCACTTGGCTCTCCAATGTGGGAAAGGCAGATTGACAAATCTGTAGGCAGTCCTGACTGCAGCTGGTGGGAGAGTCAGTTTGCATTAGCAGGGGCCATGAATGACTGGAAGAGATTGTCGGCTGGTCTGGCTAGAGAGCCAAATGAGAACATTTTGTTTTAGAGGGTTCTGACATGAACTTCACATGTCTTCCTTTCAACCCCAACAAGGCAGCCATGGCAGCAGCTTTGGCATTACTGGCTATGGTTTTTGCAGCTGTTGCCGGAGAACTGATAAGTCATAACATTTGAATGATATAAAAAATTTTGAAGTTTGGAAAGCAACAGCCTTTCTCCCCTTGCTTCCTCTTTTGTACATGGGACCTAAGAAAATCTGCTGCAGATTCAAGGTACTTGGTGGGTTTGCATACACTCAGAATCATAGCTTATAAGCCCCCACTGATGTGTTTACTTTTACCAGTCAGCCAGGGGATACAATAAGTTCAAAGTAAAGATACTTCATGAAATACCATAGTGAAAATTAGCACCGTCTAAACCTGGTGTCTACTCTCTGATAAATATACCCACCATCAGTGGGAAAACTGGGCATGCTTAGGGAATATATGATGTGGAGGGACGAATATGTAGGGGACACATGGAGAGGGGACTCTGGGGCTGTTGGGCCACCAGTGTCTTCTGTTGATGTCATCATGATGGTCCTGTGGGGTCTGCTCCCCAATAGCCATATGTGGTGCTTTGCTGGTTGTGCTGGTTTTGTGGTGCTGCCAGACTCTCACTGCACATGAGATCGTGAAGTTTCCCTGAAGTTTCTGGCTTCAGCAGGAATGCTGAGTTAAAAGAACACATATTCTACATAAGAGGAAGCATGGGTTTTGCTACCACTTTTTAATTTGGAAACTAAAGATTGAAGTGTTTCCAAAACATACTAAATGTCCTGAGGCTTTTAGTATCTTTACTTTGAGTCTTTTAGTTTCAGACCTTTAATTCTTTCAGTGATGAAGGCAATATCTCATCACAACTAGGCAAAAAACTTAGCTGTTTTCTCCTCATAAATTAATGAAACTGCCAATTCTCAAAAATTTTAGCTGAGTGCAGATTTTTCTCCAGGAGAGTCTTACATCTAGAAGTCAAGCTTGTTTGGAACACAAAACAGATGACCAACTAATCAGGACCTGTGAACATTTAATGTGTTTTCAAACCTATTATATATGGGCCTGAATCACAGTCCATTAACCCAGAAAACTATCTGACTTAGAGTTAGAAATTCCTCATCCATCCTTCATGGGATTTCTGTGCTCTCAAACCCATTTTGAGGGGGTGTGACGCTGTCAAAGAAACTGTACATGAGCTGTGCGGGTCTTGGGCTCCAAGATTTTCCCACAACCCCAAGCTCCTCTGGGTCTCCCATGCAAATGAAAGTGGGGGAAGGCAAGAACAATAACAAAAGTAGGTGAGGCTTGGCCTTCTAACTCAATCCTTCATTCCAAATTCCTGCCTTTATTGTGTGGGTGGATGACAGAGAGCCTTTTCCTTCAGTGTTAGGCTTTGAGCTGCTCCACACTTAAATAAAAATCTCTCTCCTTTCTCTCTTCATGTTAGTGGCAAGGACAGTGCTAGCACACTGAAGGTGTGACTTCCATTTTATTATTGAGTAGTATTTATTTGTGATGCTGGAAAAAACTGGCAACTATTGTCCTGAATAGAGAAATGAAGTGGAGTCAAGAGTTTAGCTGAAGTTTGATTAAAATTAAGTTCTCCTAAAGTTTTACCCCTACAATTGAAACACTTTTTACCCGACTTGATTAGATAAAATGCTATTCATTAAATACCCCCCTCATTCTTTGTTAACAGAAAAGTCAAATTTGTTTTACTGAGTGAGATGTAGCCTAACATAACATTTTACTGGTTGTTTGCTAAAAGGTAGTAAGAAATGCTGACTGGGAAGGGGAGTCAACTGAACCCAGAAATTCATTTCCCAGAGAAGTGCTCATAATAGACCTATTGAGAAAACCTAATAGTGTTGCTAACATCTCTCATCATTAGAGTGGATAAAAGTAATTAGTAGGTGACAAAACCTTTCCAAAGACACAGGTGCATCTAACAGAAACCACGTGCATGTGTCAGGATGGGTAAGGAATAAAGTACACCCTCTAAAGTGGAACAAAACTTGCCAATAAATTCAGCCTTGGCTCAGTCAGGAGAACAATGTATTTATTTTTTCATTCTCCAATCTCCATAATCAGGTGTGTTAGTAAATGTTTAACAACTGGCTCTCTGGAAAAGTGTTTGCAAGGCATACTTTTAAGTTTAGTCTGCATGATTACCATTTTCTCCATCACTTTCTTGAGTCTAGACAAATTAATCAAATAATGAATCAAGCCCTGATTTGTAACATTTCGTGATTTCTGGGATATAAATGCTCATACTGAAAATTTAACACTTGGTTCTTGCCAGCCTGTTGGAGCTGGCTGCAGTGCCTCACTGTATCGACCTCCCATCTAAATTTGCAATATTCTGGATTATTGTTTAGAAAGAGTCTGCATTCCAGCCACAATGGTTTCTTCTTCTTCTTCTTCTTCTTCTTCTTCTTCTTCTTCTTCTCTTCTTCTTCTTCTTCTTCTTCTTCTTCTTCTTCTTCTTCTTCTTCTTCTTCTCTTTCTCTCTCTCTCTCTCTCTCTCTCTCTCTCTCTCTCTCTCTCTCTCTCTCTCTCTCTCTGTGGGAGGCAATTGGGGTGAAGTGACTTGCCCAGAGTCACACAGCTAGTAAGTGTCTGAGCCAGGTTTGAACTCAGGTCTTCCTGACTCCAGGGCAGATGCTGTATCCACTGTACCACCTAGCTGCCCTGCTATGATGATACTTTAAACTACCACCCTTTATCTTCCATTTAGAGATATTTCCAAATTAAAATAAGACATTGAGTTCCAAGTGTCTCCAGAAACCCGTCCACCCTCTTCTTTCCCTTCTCATCTCCTGTATATGTCTAAATCCAACAACCCAGCTTAGTGGGAAGATTCCAAAAAGAAAATGAGCAGGGCACTTCAGAAAGTTCTTTGAAAGATGTCCTTTTGAAGGCTAAGGGAAGACACTTTAGAATGGTAATTTGTTAAATTTTCTTCAGTGACAGAGGTGAAAGAGTCAGGCTACTAAAAATTACTCTCATGGGATTTAAATACAAGCAAACTTAGATGACAGACAAATATTGTTGTATTTCAGTTGTGTCTGACTCTTTGTGATCCCATTTGGGATTTTCTTGGCAAAGATACTGCAGTGGTTTGCCATTTCCTTCTTCAGCTCATTTTACAGATGAGGAAATGGAGGTAAACAGGGTTAAGTGACTTACCCAGGGTCACGTGACATGTAAGTGTTTGAGGTCAGATTTGAATTCAGGAAGATGAGTCTTCCTGACTCCAGGCCCATGCTCTATCCACTGAGCAACTTAGCCCGCCCTGACAGATTAACATTTCTAACAGGGCACAGTCTAAAATGTCCTGTCCAAAAAAGTCCCCAGACAATATCCTGTTGTTTAGTCAATTCAGGTCTATTTATTTCTTTTCCTAGTCAAGTTTTACTAAAGGGGATATCAGTAGCAAAATAAGTGAGCATATTTATATGGAAAAAGATGTGGTGTATGTCACATGACTTCTAAGACTTGTGCAGAAGTATCAGTTCCTTCAATTGATTATTCTCTTGTGTGAGCAATGGTGGAATTTATTGGAGAGCTTTGTCCCATTTAGGGGTGTGTGCTGCATATCTTATTTATTCTGTTGTACATACATGCTTAAATGCATTTTTTGCCTTTGGAAAGATTTTGTCAGCTACTGATTGTTGTTGATCCATTCTAATGTCGAGAGGTGTTAGCAACACTATTAGGTTTTCTCTATTGGTCTGTTATGAGCACTTCTCTGGGGATGGATTTTTAGGTTCAATTGACTCTCCTCAGTCAGCAACTCTTAGTACCATTTAGCAAGCAACGAATAGAATGCTGTATTAGGCTTCAGCCCAGCACTTCTCACTCAATAAAATAGACATGACTCTTCATCAGCCTGTTAACAGAGAGAGGTATTTAATGAATACTTGCAAGTCCATGGACTTTAAAAAAAAATCTATTCTGAACATAGCAAATACCAAATAAATTGAGTATTTCTGTGTATACAATAGAATGGAAAAATAGGATTGTATATGAAACTATGAATCTCTATTATATATAGCTTGCTTGTCTTTTGAAATAGATAATAAATTTAACTGGTAACTTTCAAAGCTGTCTTACTTGCCTGTAATTCTTTCAGGCCTTTCTTCTATTATCTTCAGTGCATTAAAAATTCTTCATTGACCCTTTTTTCTTCTTTCTTTTCTCTTTACATTTTTACAACTTTTTCCTTAGCCTTCCCCTCCTAACTCTTTTTTTCATCCCCTGTTTAAAAACAAACAAACAAACAAACAAACCTTATCACAAATATGCATTGGAAAGCAAAGCAATTCTCATATTGGCTATATCAGAAAATATGTCTCTCTCTCTCACTGTCTATCACCTCTCTGTTGGAAGTTTAGTAGCATATTTCCTCATCAGTCCTCTGGTATCATGGTTGGTCACCGCATTTGTCAAGAGTTCCTAAGTTTTTCAAAATTGTTTTTCTTTACAATGTTGCAGTTGTATAAATTGCTCTCCTGGTTCTGCTCATTTTACTCTGCATCAGTTTATATAAGTTTCCTCTGGCTTCTCTGAAGCCATCCTGCTTGTTTTTTTATTTGGGAAAATAATACCACCTTGTGTTCACATCCATAATTTGTACATCAATTACCCAATTGATGGGCACCCTCTTAGTTTCCAGTTCTTTGCTGTAACAAAAAAGAGCTGTCCTAGGTATTTTTGTACATATGGGTTATTTTTCTTTTTCTCTGATTTCTTTAGGGTATAGCAAGTTCATGAGCTTTTAGAGAAATTTCTAGTTTAATATGAACATAAATCTAGGAAAAATTATTTGTATAGTGAGAATATTATTTTTAATAAGAATTCTAAAGATACAAACATTTCTACAAAAAGCATTACATTATAAATTACTCTGTCTCCCAGAGTTCTTACTTTACATGAAGTCACATGCATGACAGAGTGAGAGAAGTCTCTGGCACAGAGCCAGAGGGAAAGGAGGTGATGTAGGTTCTGACCTGGCCATGTGAAGAGAGAGAGAGAGAGAGAGAGAGAGAGAGAGAGAGAGAGAGAGAGAGAGAGAGAGAGAGAGAGAGAGAGAGGTGTTGTGGAGAGGGAGGGAGGGAGAGAAAAAGAAGAGAAGTGAAGAGAAGAAAGAAGGTAGCTGTTGAAATGCAGTTCTCATCAGTAAACAAAGCTTCAGTGAGAGACATCAAATGTGACTTTTGTGCTTCCTTTCTGATATTTCCAGCATGGAACAGAAGTCCTGTGTATATCTTTATTCTCTTTAGAGTCCATAATAGCTAGACTCATCTCTCCCAGAGGGTTAGAGAAAAAAAAGTACATTTTACATTTTAAGCTATAAAGTAGACCTTAAGGTTAGGAAGGGTCTTAATATTTTAAGCAATAAAGATATCCTTTCTCTTTAATACAACTTCTAGGCCTGTAGCTGCCTCCTTTTCTAAGACCTATTGTTTTGTCTGAGACAGGGAAACACACTAGGACACACCTCATATAAATAACCAGAAAGTAGGGAGGTACGAACCAATAGTTACTCTATGGAAGGTATGGACAAGCCCATTTGTTGACCCTTTGGGGAAGGTTAATAATGAACTGACTGGCTGAGGCCACAGTGGATCAGAGTTACCCCTTTGTTGTAGGCCTATAAAAAGGGGGTAAATTGTGGGTTGGCCCTTTCTACCCATTTCCCCTTGAAAAAAGACAAACAAGGCAGCAGGTGAGCTAAGACTGGATGTGGATTAAAGGGTAAGAGATGAGTGGCAAATGCCTATTCATGCACGCAGCATCTTTCTCCAACAGCTGCTGATAGCTGCCAGAGTCACCTGGGAATTCTACATGCTCTCTCCCATGTGGCCTAGAGGAGAGTTTCTGGACTTCAAATTATGAATCCAGTCTTCCAGAAAGGAAGATATTCTTGGCCATTGTTCACCTCAGGGTTACATCTCTACCAATCTCAAATGTTAAAATTTGGGATTCTAGCCTTCTAGAGAGAATATCTCAGAATCTCATTTTCTGGCTAAGGGAGGGGAAGTTACTGAGCAGTGCCATTCTTTTAGGGAGGAGAGAACTGGATATGTGATCTCACAGCTAGAGGAGCACCAAACAAATGAATCATGGCATAGAGGAATAATAATAATAATAATAATAATAATAATAATAATAATAATAATAACAAAAACAAACCCTTGAACTTTGTCCTTTCCTTCAACAAATGACTTCTTTGGACAGTACAAGTCTGATCGGAAGAGGCTAACCTGATTTTGTTTTCATTTCAGGGGTCACTCAAGCCCTTAAGATAATGTCAGAATCCTAAAGGCCTGTATGTATCCCTGGGGTGAAAGGGGGACTCACTGTAAGGTCAGAGGAGGGGTCTCTAGCAATCTAAAGTTTGTTTCCTTCTAAGCTGAGTCCAAACTGCAGGGTGGCAACCATGAGGCTGTAGCATTATAGGGTCTAGGGAAGAAGGCAGAAGTCACCAGAGAGGAGCATTGTATGGACTACTTATGGATCACCATGAGATCTTTGTGTATTTTCTTCATTTTCCTTGGGAGTGAAACAAAGGCTAACTTGCACCCTTTACCCCAGACTGCTTGCAGGAATTCTTTTACCTTCATTTGTAGAGGTCTGGACGTAAGCCATATTTGAATCATAACTTAAGGTTTCCCAGAAAGAACTCAGGGTAAGGGGAAATTGAACTAAAGAAGCATAATTGGAAGAGGGCAGGGGGGGATGCTCGCAAGATTGTACCCTATTCATTGTCGGCTCAGAGTTTGGGGGCACTAAGCAATAGGCTATATGAAGAACCTTTTAAAAGAAGACATTTTGGACCTGACAGTACATATCCTTTGACCACTTATCTATGGAATGGTGACTTCAGTGTTTATTTTCTATAAATTCCATATATTTGGATTTTAGATTTTTTTTCAGTGGTATTTATGTTAAAATTTTTTCTACTACGAAAATTTCTCTTCTTATCCTAACTTTGATGACTTTATTAGTGCAAAAGACTTAAAATTTTACTTAGTCAAAATGATCTATTTTGTCTTTTATGATTGTTTTTTTTACAGATTCCCTTAGATAAGGATTCTCACCTTAGCTGTAGTTACAAAAGATATCTGATCTCATTCTTTTCTGTTTTTTTAAGTGTGACATTTGATATTCAGTTTGAATATCCATTTTGAGCTTACACGTGATATATGACGTAAACTGCAGATTTAAACGTAATTCCTGCCAAATTCCTCATTTTCTCCAACAGTCCTAGTCAACTGCTCACGTATTCCAAGTGTCCTAGGCAAAAAGGGAAGGGAGTCCTTCCCCCAGTAATTTATGTTCTTGGGTTTATCAAAGAATGGGCTACATTTTTTGATCATTTCACTGATCGACTTTTCTGTTGTTTTCTAAAATCCGTACCAAATAGCTTTGATGATAACTGCTTTGCAATAAAGTTTGAAGTTTGGTAATACTATGTCCCCTCCGTTCATACTTTTTCTCATTGCTTCTTTTGATATTCTAGACTTTCATTCTTCCAAATTAATTCTGTTATTCTTTTGTCTAAAAACATATCCTCTATGTAATTTGATCAATATAGCACAAAGTCTACAAATCAGTTTAACTAGTAGAATCTTTTTCATTATATAGGATGTGACATCTTATATAATAGTACAGTTTTAGTGTTTTAAGCTTCAATAACTGCAGAAGTACAAATGCTATTAACTTACAAAATTTTTGAAATGTTAATTATTTTAAAAATTGGAATATTTAGCTATATCATTAAAATTTAACATTGCATTTTGTATTATATGTTCTTCTAGAAGATTTTTGAACTTTGTAAAAACTTTCATCAGTTGCTGCTCAGTGACTGAAAGGATTGTCTTTGTAATCCTAGTCTTAAGATCATCCAAGGAATGAGGTTTTGAGGGGCAAATCACAGTTTTGACACGACTCCACAAGAAAAAGTCTAATGGAGATAGATCAGGCAACTGAAGTGGCAAATCAAGAAGACCTTCTTTACTGACTCACCAGTCTAAGAAGGTATAATTCCGAAGTTGTGTCTCACACAATGCATAATGGCAAGGTACCTCATCTTGTTAAAATCAAAATTAAATATTCATTATTAAAAATGAACAAAACTAAATACATGTAAAATAAATTTCCATAGTTAAGCTTTCAAATGATTTTTTGTCAGTTTATAGCATTTATACTTCTGAAGTTATTAAAACTTAAAGACTTTTGGGACACCGTGTATTGGAAGGACCCAACCATGAGCAGTGAATATCTTTCCAATAATTTGTCTCCCTTTAGTTCTTTATAGAGTGATTTGTAGTTGTATTTATCTCAATCAATCAACAAATGTTTTTAAGCTGAGTATTAAATATTAAGGTTGATACAAAGAAAAAGCAAAAATAGTTCCTATCCTCAAAGAGCTTACATTCTAAAAGGAGAGGCAACATATACATAAATTAGTACATACAAGATACATATAGAATAGGTAGAAGGTAGCCTTACAAAAGAAGACATTAGCAGCTGGGAGGAGGGCAAGTGACTGAGCCTTTTAGAGGAGATGGTGCTTTGAGCTGAGTCGTAAAGGAAAGCCAAAAATTCAAAAGCATTCTAAGCCTGGGGAATAGCCAGTGCAAAGACACGGTGACTGAAGATGGAGTATTGTGTGAAGAACAGCCTGTAGGTCATGATGATCAGATTGTAGAGTACATAGATGAAAGTAATGTGTAAGAAGACTGAAAAGATAGGAAAGGGCAAGGTTGTGAAGAGCTTTAACAGAAGAGTTTATATTTTGTCCTACAGGTATTAGGACTCAATGGAGTTTATTGAGTAGGGTGTGACATGGTCAGACACACACTTAGGAAAATCATTTTGGTAACTGTGTGTAGGATGATTGGAGAGGGGAGAGACTTTAGGCAGGAACACTAATTAAAAGGCTTTTGCAATAGTCCAGAGCAAGAGACACTGAGGGCCTGAACTGGGGTGGTGGCTGAATAGAAAGAAGGGGATGTTTTTGAATTAGGCTGTGGAGAAAGAAGTGACAAGATTTTGCAACTGATTGGATATGTGAAGTGAGCAAGAGTAAGGACAATGACATCTATCTCAGATGTCTGCAAATCTGGGTGACTAGAAGGATGGTTATTTTGTCAACAGTAACAAAGAAATTTGGAAAAGAAGTGGACAGGGGAGAGGGAAGATGGGTTTTATTTTGGATGTTTTGAACTTGAGACACCTATAGGACACTGAGTTCAAAATATCCAACAGGCAGATAGTGATGAGGGACTGGAGCTCAGGAGACAGTCTAGGGCTGTATACATCTATATCTATATATCTATATATCTATATATCTATATCTATATAGATATATAGATATATATATCTGGGAGTCATCTGATTAGAGATGATAATTGATGATATTACTTAGGAAGAGAGTATTATCTAGTGGACATCAAGACATGTGCACGTGTCTTGGAAGGTGAATTCCAGGATTTTTTTTGTACTTGTTTTAGATAGAATTTATTATTTTTTTTCTGTTTATTTTCTTCTTGTACTGTCTAGGCTTTCTGGCAATTTTTGCAGGTTTATTTTGAATCCTGCTATCTTGCTGAAGCTATTAGGAGTCTCATTTAATTTCTTTCCTGTTTTCTGGGTTCCAGGTTCAGTATCATATCATCTGCAAGTATGGAGAGTTCGTTTTCTTTTTTGCCAGTGTTTATGCATTTAATTTTATTCTTATCTCTAGCATTTTGAAAATTTTATTAAATCATAATGGGCAGGGGAACACTTATCTCTTAGAATCCCATATTTCCTTCAGAACTCTGGTTAAGTGATACCTTCTATATGAAGCCTTTCTCCATCTCACTATTTGTACTATGTTCATTTTGTGCATATTTTTGTAGAGACATATTTATGTAATATCTCCTTTGGAGGAACATAAACTACTTGGAGCAGACTGTTTCCCTTTTACTTTTGTATCTTCAGTGTTTAGCATGGTGCCTGGCACATAGTAGGTGCTTAAGATAAACTTGTAGATTGTTTTATTCTTGTTTGTAGTGGGAAGGCTTATAATGTTTCTTCATGGCAAACAATCCTAGACTTGGTTTTAAATATGTGCTTTTGATCCTATTAAAGAAGGGCTCCTATATGCCTATGCTTCTGAGGATTTTGTTTTAATATAAACAAATATTATATTTTGTCTAAGGTTTTTTTCCCTATTCTATTGAAATAATCATTTTTGGTTTTAAAATCTTTCATTTTACATAGTTTATTGTTTTCTTTATGTTGAATCATCTTGTATCCCTTCTATGAATTGAACTTGATCAGAGGGAATTATTTTCTGAATATATTTTTGTAGACTCCTTGAAAGAATTTTATTTATGACATTTGCATCAACAATCATTAGTGAAATCCACCTATAGTTTTCTTTCTCTGCTTTGTCTCTTCCTTATTTGAGTATCAGGATAATATTTATTTCACACAAAGGAGTTTTGTAGATTGCTTTATGATTCTTTTTTTATTTTTTGGCTAGGCC
Source organism: Phascolarctos cinereus (assembly GCF_003287225.1). Taxonomy (NCBI): domain Eukaryota; kingdom Metazoa; phylum Chordata; class Mammalia; order Diprotodontia; family Phascolarctidae; genus Phascolarctos; species Phascolarctos cinereus. The sequence continues at coordinate 264,135,226 of NW_027555847.1, read as the reverse complement.
ATGGGGTTAAGTGACTTGCCCAGGGTCACACAGCTAGTAAGTGTTATGTGTCTGAGGCTGGATTTGAACTCAGGTCTTCCTGAATCCAGGGCCAGTGCTCTATCCACTGTGCCACCTACCTGCCCTATATGATTCTATTTTTGGGAACTATCACTATTTTTTAAAAGCATTGGCAGTAATTGCTTTTTAGTTTGCTAAATCCATCTTGTGAGGAGTTTTCTATTTTGTGCCTCTTCATCTTAAGATGTGTTGTAGGACAACAGGGTGTGGAGGTTGGAAAGAAGAGGAAACTAATTTTAGTGCCTCTTGTCCTCTCCATTTTGAAAATCATTTCACAGTTTCATAGTTAGGGTAAATAAAAAACTAATTGATACTAGTTCATGAAAGCTTTAACCCTTTCTCTGGCATCCTGAAACAAAAGTGGAGTTTGTTAACTAAGGGGATTCCCATTGGGATATTTATTCTTCTTGTGTGTGGGTGTGTGTGGGTGTGAGTATGGGTGTGTAGCATCAAAGTTATATTGTGATTTCATCACCGTAGAAAACTCCAGTTGTAGAAATTCCTACTTCTGTGGCAGATCCACTGTTGTCTGTGACTTACAGTCTTAAAAAGTTGCCTGAGGCACTGAAAAATTAAGTGACTTCCCTGTGGATACAGAGCTGTTATACGCCAGAAGCTAGGTTCAAACCCTGATCTTTCTGATTTTAAAACCGTATTTCCAGGCATGCCTCTCTGGGATATTATTTTCCTAGTGAAATACTACTTGCTTTAAGATCCAGTCTCAGAAGTCCAAAATCCTTCTCTGGAAAGCATTGTGAGCCTTGGGAAATAGAAGGAGTGAGCAGAGAGTTGAGATTCAAGTCAAGTGGAGGTTTTCTTCGCTGTCTGTCAGTAATTATGATGGAGAATCCAACTAGAATGGCTTTGATTTGCTGAGCCTTCATGGATTTTTGAAAAATACTGTAAGAATAGCTTTGCTACTGAATAACCTGTTCTCATCTTCAAATGCTCACCCATGGGCTCATTGGCTGGCTTTGTTGGAGTTAGAGTGATTAAAGGGAGTTTCAGATTCTTTTGTAATTAATTCTCATCCTGCAGGAATTTTTAATGCCTTAACATTTCTTTATTCTTGTCCTGGCGGAAACAGTAAAAAAGTTTAGCTCACAGGTGGTGTGCTTCAACCCTGTTGTTCCATCTGGGATAGATGCCAGGGCAAATCTGAAAGACCCATTTATCTTTGTGCTAGAACATCTTTTCTGACTTGGCTTTTATGACCCATTTTGATGCTGGTCTGCTACAACTAAATACTTTTCACTTCAAAGTGAAAATATAATGTAAAATAAAAGCAAATATGAAAAATATCTAATATTTCGAACTGCCAGGAGCCAAAATATCCTAGGGAGAGGAAAATGGAAACCATGATGCACAGCCATGGAGATGTGATTCCTGTGGATTGGGGTTTATATCATGAAAGAACAGTTGATTATGAAACTTGACTTATTCATTGACAGAGGATATATTATGATAGTCACCATAATATAGAATTCCACAATTATGCTTTGCAATTATGATGACAGCTATATTTTCCCCACTATGGGCAGGTAGGGAGCACAGTAGATATAGATCGCTGGGCCTGGTTATAAGAAGACCCAAGTCCAAATCTGGCCTCAGATGCTAGCTGTGTGACTCTGGGGAAGTCAATCAACTTCTGTCTGCCTCAGTTTCCTTAACTGTAAAATGGGGATAATAATAGCATCTACCTTCTAAAGGGTTTGTAAGATTCAAATGAGATAATATTTGTAAAACATTCAGCATAGTACCTGGCACGTAGTAGGCCCTTTGTTTCCTCCCATCTCATTGACATTTTAAGGATGTGCCTAAAAATGACAAAATTCGAATGGACTTTGGAATGTTGTTTTCAGAAGCAAGTTTCTGAAAAATAATATTTAACAGAGGAAAAAAATACATTATTTCCAGTGATCTCATATTTTCTGGAAAGTCAGACAATCAGAGAAATCAAACATCACAGAATTATAGAATGTGAGAACCAAAAAGCATCTTAGAGACCCCCAAACAGATGAGAAAACTGAGTCTCAGAGAAGTTATGTAACCTGTTCATGATCACCCAACTAGTCAGTGACAGAGCCAGGACTAGAACTCAGAGCCCTGAGCCTCTACCAACCCTCTGCTCTTTCTTTTATCCCATAATTTTTCTCATAATCACAAATCTTAGAGCTGGAAGCAAGAGAGATAATAGCTGTAAATCACTTTTTGAACTTTACAGTGCTATATAAATACAAATAATAATAATATAATATTATTAACACCAATATTACAATATCATTAATATTATGATCACAATTAATATTAATGTTCTGACGTTAATATTAATAATGTTATTATTAGCCTGCAATCTCCACATGGTAATAACTTCATTTCCTGAGTCTTCTACTGCTGAGCTCAAGCGATGTTCATAAAGCAATATGTGGGTGTGCTGGTAAACATTGAACAGCTGGCTGGGGATGTGTGAGAGAAAGATATATGTATATTTACACTTTTAAGTTTAATCTGCTTTCTTAACATTTTCCTGTGTCTGGAAAAGCCGCAGCAGCAACAACAAGTGAAGCCCTGACTGTGGGTTTCTGAGGTGTACGATTTACCTTAAAGTTTAACAGGGGGCTCTTAGAGCTGGCTTCAGCACATGCCTGGATGGAAAAGACCTTGGGGCATTGTATGCCTTCATGATGGCAGTGGAGATAAGTGAATGGGTTAGAAATCACTTATTAAACACTATGTGGTAAGTTCTGAGCCAAACCCTGGGGATCCAAGTTTAAGGATATCATTCTCCAATTGGGTGAGATAATACATAAAATCAAATTCAGATGGAAAAAGACCCAGAAATCCTAAGAGTTCGAAGACAGGCTGGATGGCAAGACCCAGAGGTCCTGAGGGTTGTAGAAGAAGCCAACAATGCCAGGAGATTGCTGGACATTAAGGCCCGGCAGATGGAAAGGCCTGGTATTCCTCCCTCTTGTCAGAAGGAAGTGAATTGTTGACTTCCCTCTCATTCAGCTAAGTGTACAGTGGATAGAGAACTGGGTTTAGAGTCAGAAAGACCTGAGTTCAAATCCAGCCTCAGGCACTTACTAGCTGTGTGACCTTGGAAAAGTCTCTTTACTCTGCTTACCTCAGTTTCCTTATCTGTAAAATGAGCTGGAGTAGGAAATGGCAAAACATCATAGTATCTTTGCCAAGAAAACCCCAAATGGGGTCAGGAAAAGTCAAACACAACAGAAACAACAGAACAGCAGCAGCAAAACCTCATTCAGGCCCTGTGAGCAAATAGCCAGGGGGCAAGAAGTTAGGGGACTCGGGTTCAGATCCCAGCCCTGCTACTTGCTAGCTGCATAACCTTGGACAAAGCACTCCACCTCTTAACATTAACGTCCTCATCCATAAAATGAGGACATAAGGCTAGAAAACTTCTAGTTCTAACATCTTAGGACCCTATGACTTATCCCTCTCAGTTGAGAGCCCTGCCTCAGGCAGACTTTCTCTGGCTGTTTTCTTTGCTGTTGTCAAGCCCTGGCTCCCTCACTCTGGAGCACGGCTCACCCCACATCTTCAGGGGGGCTTGGCAGTTACTTTCCTCTGTCCCTCTCTTTGTCTCTCATGCTTGCCTAGAGCACATCTATGCACAAAAAAGGTCACTGTAGTCAACAAACTACAATATTCCATATTTGTCAAAAAGGTTTAGTAGAGTATAAAGACACACAACTGTCTCTGTTTTAGGGCCATTCCACCCGGGCTCTCCAGGGGCACAGGCTGCTCAGGCTGGAGTTTTTTCCCATTGAATCTTCAGCTCTGGATTCAGTGTTGTATAAATATGATGTTGACAAGAGGAATAGGATAAGCAAATCCAGTTAACAATTATGTTCTATGTCATGGAAATTAATTTTCGTTCACCCAAGTGGCACTGACTTTGATGTTTACATGACACCATTCAAAATATTAATGGATCCAGTGTTCGTAATAACATGCAGGCTGATACGTGAAAAGCAGAGAAAGTAAGGGACTGATAAAGACAATGAAGTGGGTGCTGGAGGCACGTTTTCTCTCTGATTTTGGATTCTGTAAGATTTGAACTTGGAATTTACCCACGTGAAAGAGTGACGCAGCACATCCATGGATCGGGTTGTTTCTATGTGAGAGGCCATGGTATTTATCTTGAGGTTAGCGTGAAGTGTATGTCAATAGACAGACTGGAATGTTAAAAAAAATTGTATGCTTTTAAAAGAAATATATCATTAGTCATCATGGTAAAATCTATTGGGAATAGTGGCATTAAGCAGTGATCACAAGTGAACCATGAGAAATTCAGTTTAACCATTAAGTAATTATTTCTTAAGAAGTTTTTCTATATCCAGCACTATAATGGCAGCTGTAAGGAAAGATAGTTCCTACTCTCATGTGGCATAGAATATGGTTGGGGACACCAGATTAACATCACTGGGGCATAATAAAATGCCAGACTACTTGATTATGAGGGCCTGTAGGTGTTCAGAGGAGATCAACGTAGGTTATAGTGGTTGGGGAAGGCTTCATGGAAACACAGATTTTTAGAGTCGAAAGGGACCTCAGAGGTCATCTAGTCCAATGCCTTCATTTTACTGATGAGGAAACTGAGGCTCAGATTGGTTTAGTGACTTGCCCAAGGTCACACTGGTAGTAAGTAGCAGAGTTAGGAATTGACTCTGGGGCAGCTAGGTGGTGCAGTGGATAGAGTACTGTGCCTGGAATCAGGAAGACTTATTTTCATGAGTTCAAATCTGGCCTCAGACACTTACTAGCTGTGTGACCCTGGGCAAGTCACTTAACCTTCTTTGCCTCAGTTCCTCATCTGTAAAATGAGGATGCACTGGAGAAGGAAATGGAAATGGAGTTGGGTGGAGTCAGGCATCTCTGAACAGCTGACCAATAGCAAGCTCTGGCTCCTAATCTAACATCCTTTCCTCTGTGCTACCTGCCTGCCTCTTTGCCTTTGGGGTAAGAAGTCTTGGAGATGCGAAGATGGAGGGGAGGAGAGTTACTGAGAAGGGCCAAATGCACATGGTGGGAGAGAACAACAGGCACAGAATTGCAAAGGGGAAACCAGCCACAATATTTTGGGCAACAACGAGGAATCATCCTGACTGGGAAATAGAATGATGTCAGGGAGTACTAAAAGATGTTTGCATAGATAATAGCAATTTTTAGGGGTGGAAATCCAAACACATTATTTACATAATGGTATAACTCACTTTTTTAAAGAAAGGATTCCTTAAATTATAATGATATTACTAGTTCAAGTTTGTGCAGGACATTGTATCTTACACTATATATGTTCATACAGGCCTTTATAGTTCATAAAGCATTTTTTCACAGTAACCTTGTGAGGTAGGTAGTGCATCATTATTCCCATTTTATAGATGAGAAAACAGGATCAGAGGAGGTAAGATCAGATGGACAGTTACCTCCCAGTCACTTCATTTTTTTGAGTACCAATTTCCTCATCTGTAAAATGGGCATAATTATATTCTACCTCAAAGATTATTATGAAGCAGCTAGGTGGCACAGTGGATAGATTGCTGGGCCTATTGTGAAGAATAACTGCATTCAAATCCAGGCTCAGACACTTTCAAGCTGTGTGACCTGGGAAAGTCACTCACCCTCTGTTTGCCTCAGTTTCTTGAAATGTAAAATGGGGATAATAATAACACTGACCTCCCAGGATTATTGTGAGGATCAAATGAGATAATATTTGTAAAGTGGTTAGCACACTGCGTGGCACATACTAGGCCCTATATAAAAGCTAGCTTTTGTTTTTTAATTAATAATAAACTTTAAAGTAATATGCATATCAACATTATTCGTAAAAATAGCAGGAGAGTGTAGAGACAGATCTCAAACCCAGTAGTCTTTCCACTGGACCACACTCTCTCAATATGGTAAAGTGGGGCCAGATTATGTAGGTCTTTAAATGTCAGAGTGAGACATTGGAACTTGATGGGTGATACATGATAAAACAGGTGTTTTAGGAGTATTAACCTGTTAGAAGGTGAATTGGAGTTGCAAGAATACAGAAGTAGAGAGACCAGTTAGGAGGCGGTTGCAGTAATCTATTTTGAATGAGAAAATAAGAACCTTGTCTATTATTCTATCATTGAGAGTAGGAGACAAGTGCATAGGAAGAACTGTGAGAATTCAGAGATGAGTTGGACTGTATCTAAAGAATAACACAGAGGTAGAGATGAAAGAGGTAATGCCTCTGGGGAGAGTCTCAATTGATGTCCCTGGCTGGGATGGTATGGATATTCCTATGGCAAGGAAACAGACAATTTAGGCCTCTTCCCAAACATTCCTGATGTCCCTAAACAACTCCTTGAAAACATCTCACCTGTGAATTTATCTCAGTTTTTTTCTTTATCCCCTATTTTCTTGGCCTCTCTATAGTGACAAATTCCATAATTTGGTATTTACTCTGTTGAATGATGCCTCTACTTTTGATTTTTTGATTTTTGCTTTTTCCCGCAATTTATTTATTTGTTTATTTATTTTTAGTTTTCAATATTCACTTACACAAATTTTTGAGTTCCAAATTTTCTCCCCACCTCTCTTGCCACCATGAAGGTATGTATTCTGATTACCCCTTCCACCAATCTACCCTACCTTATATCATAACGCCCCCTTCTCTTATCTCCTTCCCTTTCTATTTTCCTGTAGGGTAAGATAGATTTATATACTCCATTGCCTGTATATTTTATTTCCCAGTTGCATGCAAAAATAATTTCCAACTTTCATTTTTGTAACTTTAAGTTCCAAATTCTCTCCCTTCCTCCCACCCCACCCACCTTCATTGAGAGGGCAAGCAATTCAATACAGGTTATACATGTGTAGTCATGCAAAACTCTTCTGATTACCCCCTCCCAAATCTGCCCTCCCTTCTATTACCCCCTATCTCTTATCCCCTTCCCCTCTACTTTCCTTAATGGTAAGATGGATTTCCATATTCAAATGAGTGTGTATGTTATTCCCTCGTTAAGCCAAATCCAATGACAGTAAAGTTCACTCATTCCCTCTCACCTCCCCCCTCTTCCCCTTCACTGTAAAGGCTTTTTCTTGCCTCTTTTATGTGAAATAATTTACCTTATTCTACTTCTCCCTTTCTCTTTCTCTCAGTACATTCCTCTCTCACCCCTTAATTTTATTTTTTAGATATCATCCCTTCATATTCAACTCATCCTGTGCCCTCTGTTTATTTATATTCCCTCCAACTACCCTAAGACTGAGAAAGGTCTTATGAGTTACAAATATCATCTTTCTATGTAGGAATATAAACAGTTCAACTTTAATAAGTCCCTTATGATTTCTCTTTCCTCTTTACCTTTTCATGCTTCTCCTGAGTCTTGTATTTGAAAGTCAATTTTTTTTGTATTTAGCTCTGGTTTCTCAAGAATGGAATAAATTCTTCTGTGATTGGATGTTAATTTTTTCCCCCTCATTCATTACATTCAGTTTTTCTGGAAAGGTAATTCTTGGTTTTAATCCTAGCTCCTTTGACCTCCTGAATGTCATATTCCAAGCCCTCTGATCCCTTAACATAGAAGCTGCTAAATCTTGTGTTATCTTGATTGTGTCTCTACAATACTTAACCAAATTTTTCCTCTACTTCTCTTATTGATTTTCAAAATCCTTTTTGAGCTCTTCCATGGCCTGAAACCAATTCAAATTTTTCTTGGAGGCTTTGGATGTAGGAGCTTTGACTTTGTTGTCTTCTTCTGATTGTATGTTTTGATCTTCCTTGTCACCAAAGTAAGATTCTATTGTCTGAGTTTTTTCCTCTGTTTGTTCACTTTCCCAGCCAATTACTTGACTTTTTAACTCTTTGTTAAGATAGGGCTCTTGCTTCTAGTGTGGAGGGCGTAGTGTCCCAAGCTTCAGGGGCTTTGTGCAGCTGTTTTCAGAGATACTTCTAGGGACCTATAAGTTTTCAGTTCTTCCAAAGTGGTATGATCTAAGGACAGGTGCTTACTCCTCTCCTGGCCTGTACTCTGGTCAGGAGTGACCGCAAACACTCTTCTCTGCCCTGGAACTGTGAGGAGGGTTCCCCCTCCACTGCTGCCACAAGGTCTGCTATGCCAGGGTTCCTCCTCATCCCAGGACTGCCACCCAGGACTATGACCCAGATCCAAGTATGGGCAAAGCAACAGAATACTGTCTCAGTGCCAGCAAAGAGCCCCTGTAATCTCCTTCTGATCAGTCATTCGATCGCCTTACCATCTATGGGCTGAGAGCTCTGGAAGTAGCTGCTGCTGCTGCCACTGCCACTGCAGCTGCCACTGTTGCTGCCACTGCCAATGTTGCCACTGTTACCACTACCCTGGGACTGTGCTGGGGTCAGGGCTGTACTGCACTCCTCTCTCACCCAGGTCTGACAGACCTTTCCCATTGACCTTCTAAGTTGTTTTTTGGTGTTTGTGGAAACTGCCACAGCTGCCAATGATTCAGTCCACTGAGGCCTGCTCCTGGTTTGCTGGGGCCCGGTCTGTGCTGGTGCAGTCCATGCTGAACTGTGCTCTTCTTCCAGTCCAGCACAACAGACCTTTCTCATCGACCACCCAGGTTGTCTTGGGTCCGAAATTGGTTTCACTCTGTCTTTCTGTGGGTTCTGCTGCTCTAGAATTTGTTTAGAGTCATTTCATTTGGAGGGGTTTGGGGGAGAGCTTAAGAGAATCCTTGCTTTTACTCCACCACCTTGGCTCTGCCCCCTCTACTTTTGATTTTTAACTGACATTAACTAACATTTCTTTTTAAAAAATTTAATATTTTATTTTTCTCCAGTTACATTTTTTAACATTCTTCTAAAATATTTTTGAGTTCCAAATTCCCTCCGCCCTCCCATTGAGAAGGCAAGCAATTTGATATAGGTTATACGTGTTTTTTACACGTCAAACTTGTAATTTGTATTCTCTATAATCAGCCTTTATCTTTCCAGAATGAGCCTTTTATTATTATTTTTAAGTCTGTCCTTAATGGTTAAGACTGTATTCAAAGCTCCCAGAATCTGCACCCATCCCATGTTATGTATCCGACCTTATCTCTCACTACTCCACAGGGTAAATCCTTCACACAGACAATCATTGCACAGTCCGCCGTAGATGGAAACGTAGTAAGCCAGTTACTTAACACTCTACTTCTAAACACCTATGTTCTATATGGTAAAACATCTGACACAACAATTTTGCCCTTGCTGAAGTCCTATGTTTTCTCTGTTTGGATTAACTAAATAAGAGGCAGTATAGTATACTGGCGAGAGAGCCAGCCTCAGATTAAGGCAGACCTGGCTTTAAGCTTTACCTCAAACACATATTGGCAGTAAGTCCTTAAGGAAATCACTTAACCTCTTCGTGTCATAGGCCAGTGGTCTCCAAGGTCGGGATGGGGGATGAGGAACAGATCAGCAAATCAGAGAGTGGAAAGATGAGTCATATCCCACCCTCCCTATAATAGTATATTATGGGGTTTGTCTCTGATACAATGGCACTTATCAATAGTCCCCTCCTCTGTACCCACCCTTTGCTGTGGAAACTCCACTTTTCTACCCTTTTGAGCCAGGCACCAGCCCCTCAGGGTATTTATAGCCTGACTACTACCCAATAGCTTCACAAATGCCACTGGTAAATTCTCCCTGTACCATGCCTAGCATACGTATTCCTTGACATTTAGATCACCCTGTAGTTTCAGGCAAGGTCTCCTCAGGGGTCAAGGTTGGCTCTCTGTGGCAGTGACTAGTGAGAGCTCTTCCTCCTCCCTTTTCATTTTTTTTTTGGGGGGTAGACTAAGTCTTTTAGGATGATCAGTGACAGATAGGTTGTGATCTTCATCATCGATCTCATGATAATACCTTCCCCCTCAAAATCACCTCTTTTCCAAACTTCCTTGTAACTTCTGAGAGCATCATTTTACTTCAAGCCACCCAGGCTCACTGAGCATCATCTTTGACTCCTCACTCACTGTCACCTCCTCCCACATCCAATCCACCACATCTCTCACATCTGTCTTTTCTATTCATACATCTGTCACCCTAGTTCAGGTCACCATCATGTCTCTTCCCCATTACCTGGACTATTGCAGTAGCTTCCTTACTGGCCTCCTTGATTCAAATCTTTTCTTTCTCCAATCCATCCCCCATTTAGCTGCCAAAGTGATTTTCCTAAAACATGGGTCTATGTGTCCCTGCTCTACTCAATAAACTAACATCGTAGCCCCTCAAGACTCTTGACCATTTTAGTTGCCTTTTTCTGAACATCTTCAGGAAAACTGACAGCTCAAACATCATCTCTGTAGGGCCAATGTGAGGATCACTAGAGATAATGAATGTTAAAGTGCTTTGAAGAGTACAAAGCACTGTATAGGTATAAAGCTTCATTATCATCCATCTTTGTTGTCATTTGGATTATATCTCCCCAGTGTGTTACCTTACTTGTTACATTACTTATCTGTATTAAAGCTAATTTGCATGGATGCAAATTGTGAAAAATTGAAAAATTGTCCCACATTTTTGCCCCACCATCATACAGTATTGTTGCTTAGGAAAGCTTAGTGTCATCTGTAAATGTGGAAGGTTCAATCTTAGCACTGACTTAGCTTAACACTTAGCTTAACATTAAAAATGTTTAATAAGATTTGTCCAGAGTCTGATCCTTGTCAGTTCCTACTGGTTTGCATGTCTCTATGCAGTCCAATCCTTTCTCCCCCTTCTCTTTTGTTATATCTCTTTGAACTAGTTCTGTATTCAGAAATGGTTCTCCCATCTTGCATTAACTCCATTTTTTATTTCCCAAAATAACAAACAATTTTTTATGTGGAAAATTGCCTGTTCGCAATATAATTGTTGCTCCCTTGCTTATCTCCTTATACACACTCTCCAAGAAGTCCCTTCTGTTTCTAGATCTATGATACTATTATAAGCCTGCTAATATGACTCATAGGGGCAGCTGGGTGCACAGTGGATAGAGTACTGGGCCTGGAATCAAGAAGACCTGAGGTCAAATCCTCAGACACTTACTAGCTGTGTGACCCTAGGCAAGTTACTTAACCCTGTTGCCTTGGTTTCCTCATCTGTAAAACAAGCTGGAGAAGGAAAGGGCAAGACCCTCCAGTATCACTGCCAAGGAAACCCTGAATGGGGTCAGGAAGAGTCAGACATGACGAAAACAACAACTTGTACAGATTTGGATACTGAGACTCAAAGAGATAAGTTGTTTTTGTTTTTGTTTTTGTTTTTTTAACATTACCCAATGTGTAAGCATCAGAACCAGAACAAAGACCAAGTCCAGCCTTCACAAAACCAAAGAACCATAAAATCCCAATGTAAGGAGTCTTAAGAGATCATCCAGGAACTCTAACAACAATAACCATGATAACTACTACTATTCTCACCACCACTGCTACTGCTACTTCTACTAGCTAGTATTGATAGGAAGCTTTAAGGTTTGCAAGGGGCAGCTAGGTGACGCTATAGTGCACAGAGTACTGGATCTGGAATCTGGAAGACTCATCCTCCTGAGTTCAAATCTGGCCTCAGACACTAGCTGTGTGACCCTGTGCAAGTCACTTCACCCTGTTTGCCTCAGTTTCCTCATCTGCAAAATGAGCTGGAGAAGGAAATGGCAAACCACTCCAGTATCTCTGCTAAGAAAACCCCAAATGGGGTCATGATGAGTGACATCTTAAACAACTAAACAACAACAAAAGGTTTGCAAAGTGTTTTGCATCTTTTATTTCATTTAATCTGATCTAATTGAAGAATAATTCTCACTATGACAGGCAAATAGTCGTCCAGCCTTTTGCTTCAAGGGGCGGGGGGAGGCTTTACCTGTACAGGCAGCAATTCAGCTTCTGTTAGTTCTAATTTCTAGGACCATTTTTTCTTGACATCAGACTTAAATCTGACCCTTTGCAACCTTTGCTCGGTGCTCCTTATTCTGTTCTCTGGGACAAAAGAGAACAAGTCGGATCCCGTTTCCAGATGATAGCATTTCATGTCATGTCTCTACTACGGGGAGGGGTAGATGGACCCAGTTCCTTCACCCCGTCTTCTAGGGCATGACCTCAAGGCCCTTTCCTGGGTGTTTTCTAGCTTGTCGATACCCTCCGATACCAATATCCACCAAAACCAGCCAATATTCCAGATGTGGGAAGCAGTGTCCTCTGTTTCTCAAGCTTTAACTCTGCAGACGTATTTGCCTCGCGGTCCAACAAACCCCCTGTGTTTCTTTCCCTTACAACATGCTGATGAGGCCTAGAGCATATTGTATATTTACCATTACATCTACAGTATCTCCAACCTGTCTGCATCAGACAGATCATTTGACAATGAGAATCCTCCTAACATTTTCCTTAGTAAATACTCAGTCGGAAATTCTTTTAATACCTCCTGATCACAGGCTTGTTAAGTGATCCTAGGCATTCCCTAGCTCTATTTCTGCCACTCGCATAATAAAATCTGCCCTTTGGGGATTGCTGTCGGGCTACGTGGCCAGTTCCCAGGCCATGGACCAGGGTCAGTCCTTGGGGAATCCTGCCTGGCTCTCTAGGAGTTTGATCTCTACGGCAAAGGATACAAACTTTTCTTATGTCATGTGTCCATTTGGCAGTCCAGCAAAATCTAGGGATCCTCTTTTCTGAATACATTTTTTTGCCTATACTCATAATTCTAAATCTCAGTTTGAAAGGTTAGTGAAAATAAAGATGTCATTTTTTCCCATCCAAATTCATGGATTTCTTGGGGCTTCATCACCCGAGATTAAGAACTACTGTTCTAAGTCAAGTCAATAAGCATTTATTAAGCTTATCATGTGCCAGGCACTGTGCTGTGTGTTAAATATAAATACAAGCAGAAAAAAAATAGATAATCCCTACCCTCAAGAAATTTATATTCTGAGGGGGAGGCAACACATAAAAGGACACTGAAAACATGGGTGGTGGGGAAGGTGAGCAAAAGGACAGAGACAAGAAGGTACCTGACCTTGTGGTGGTTGTGTTTGTCCTTTGTTCTCGAAGAGGACCATGACATCAGGGAAATGATGCCATGACTTACAATTGACTTTGATTTGAGTGAGGGAGTCCTGTGCAAAGTCACCAGCCTCACTCTGTCCTCCAGGGCCATCTGGGTCCAGTGGCCAGATATCAATCAGGATGACTGGAGATGACCCAGGATGCAGGGGGAGACCTTGGCCCTTTTAAGCTGAGGTCTTTTCCTGACCTGGAGACATTGTAGAGAAAGTCCAGAGGGTCAGGGGAGCAGCCTGGAGAGTAATGGTTAACCTGAGCATCCTCTTTAAAATGAAGGCTCAGAGAGGAACTTGCCAATTAGAGGGAAAGGTCAAAAGGGTAGCATGAACTTCCAAGGTTAAGTTTCAATAGCATGGGAGAGAAACTCCTGCTGCTTCTGGTGGGTACAGGGAAAGTTTCTCCATGCTCCCCCCCCTTTTTTTTTTTAGCACAAAGTCCTCCTCCTTTTTTAAAAAAATAAAAAACCATTTGTGGCAGGTTTCTTTGTGGAATTTTTCCACAAAATGAAAACAGAACAAAGCATATGACCAATGGGCATGGAAACTGTCTACTGCTATAGCCTTGTAAACAAGTATAAAGGATTGACCAGCCCGGCCATAGTTTTTACCAGCCTGTCCCCTTGTGTGGAGAGGACACTAATAGGAAAATGAATAAGGGAGTCATTTTTTCTTTATTTTTACTTCTGGCATAAGCTGTTACAGATCTTGAGCATGCAACGACTCATATCCTGCCTTTGGTAGTACTTTAAGATTTGCAAACTTTTTTTAATAACTGTGAATAGATTGCAAATACTCAAAGATCCTTTTTTTTTTACTCGTGGGAAGAGTTAAATGGGTTGGCTTATTTTTTGTTTGTTTGTTTGTTTTCACCTATCTCAGCCATTTTTTCTGCCATGGTAAGATACTGGTTTTGCTTGACAGCTGAATATGCAAGAAGAAAGGTACATGAAATCTTATGGAGTAAAGTCTGTTCTTGTTATCCAGGGGCTATGTGAATTAAAGGAGAGAGAAATTGGAAGAGATTAGTAAAGAGACTTAGTAAAGAATGCCTTATTTTAACTCTGACCTTAGGTTCAGTGGATGGGATCTCATAATAAATGACATTGCCTTATAACAAAATCCTTTCACATTTTAGGAATTCAAGTGCAGCATGTACCTGCCCCCAAAGGACAAATACCTGTATGACACATGTTGGCTATATGAACCTGGGCAAGTCCCACCCTCTCAGGGCTTTCTCTAAGACATAAATGGCAGAAAGAGTGTCGATCTTTATTATGGAGGGAGTTTCCGCACTAAGGAGTTCCTTATGCTAGTGAAATCACAAGTTTGGTCGGTAGCCCTATAATGACATTTTTCTTACAGGGAGTGAGAGTTGATAGTCCGTTTATTTTATCTCTTGAAATTTTTTGTTCAGCCATTTTCAGCCCTATCTGATTCTTCATGACCCCATTTGGGATTTTCTTGGCAAAGATACTGGAGTGGATTGCCATTTCCTTTTCCAGCTCATTTTACAGATGAGAAAACTGAGGCAAAGAGGTTTAAGTGACTTGTCCAGGGTCACACAGCTGGTGAGTATCTGAGGCTAGATTTGAATTCGTGAAGATGAGTCTTCCAGACTCTAGGCCCAGCACACTATTCACTGTGCCGTCTGGCTACCTTTTGTTTGCGTATCATAGTTAACACCACATTCCCTGACACCTACCATATGACAGCAACAGCAACAACAAAAAATGAGTTAAGCAAACCCAACTAAGAAAGTGACTGGGTCTGGCTCTGGATGCAACGTTCTACATCTATAGTGCCTCACCCCTCTACCAGCAGGAGGGAAATGTTTTTTTTTTTTTGTTCTCAGGAGCCAAGATTGGTCATTAGAAGTAATCAGAGTTTTATTGTCGTTTTTCCTTGACATTATATCCTGATTCTACTTTTTCCAACTTGCATTAGTTCATATAGGTCTTCTTTTGACTTTACAATTCTTTACTATAAGAAAATAGTCATTGGACACTTACTTTGGAGAATACACATATAAATACAGCATAATTCCTTCCCTTAAGGAGCTTACAGTCATGGGGTGCAGTGGATAAAGCACTGGACTTGGAGTCAGGAAGACCTGAGTTCTAATCTGGCCTCACACACTTGCTAGTGGTGTGAAGCAAGTCACTTCACCCTCTGCCTGCCTCAGTTCTCTCATCAGTAAAGTGACAATAATAGTATCTCCCTATAGTATCTCAAAGGAGATACTATCTGTCATGTTTTGTACACCTTAAAGCATTATATAAATGTAAATTAGCTAAGGAAGAAGAAGGAGGAGGAGGAGGAGTAAAAATAGGAGGAGGAAGAAAAGATGAAAGAGGAGGAGGAAGAAGAAGAAAATGAGGAGGAAGAAGAGAAGAAGAAAAGGGAGGAGAATTGGAGGAGGAAGAAAAGAAGAAGAAGAAAAAGGAGGAGGAATAGGAGGCATAAGAAGAGAAGAACAAGAAGGAGAAGAAAGAGGAGAAGGAGAAGAAATAAGACCATTATACCAATAGCTTTGGTTCAAGGCAGGATGTAATAAGTGCCATGAGAGAGATACAAGTGAAGAATTTCTGTATGTAGGGAAAGGAGACAAGAATGGGGGCTCAGAAGATGGAGGAATACATCTTATCCAATGCATGGTTTTGTAATCTTATGTCATAACTGGTTAAAGAGGACTGATAGCCTCTCCTATGAAGAACTGTTTTGGTTTTACTGATGCAGTACTATATAAAGCTTGGGATACTTCTTGGCAACACGGCAGAGTAGAAGGAATGCTGACCTTTAGAGTTGGATCTAGCTTCAAGTTGCACTATATAGTAACTGTGATCCTCAGTTCCTCCACCTGTAAAATGGAAATAATGATACTCGCATTGACTCCCTCACAGAGTCATGGCATGGCTCAAAAGATAAAATGTACATAAAGTACTTTATAAACAAGAGCTATTGCTATAAGACATTTCTCTTAGGCATTTCTAAGTACAATTCTTCATGAATCAAATTCCAGCTGAGATAAATGTCGAACTGCACAGTTATTTATTTTTGATTGGGCTGCTTCTGTTATGGATTTCCACCTGATATAATTTTCCAAGCCAGATTTCCCTGATGTCTCTCCCGATAATTCCCCAACTGCCCCCATTTTATGGCGTGGCACTCAGTCATGGCTAAGACTGCTTCTAAACAGTCCCCTCCCCCTCATGCCTGTCTCCAGCTACTTATTATTGTTTCCATCCTTCATAACAGATAGAGTGCCAACAAGATATTTAAAGTAAGTTGTAAGCTGGGTTGAAGCTACCTTTTTGCCTTTCCAGAAACTGAAAAAGAATTCTTGCTTGTTTATAAATAACCTTTTATCTGCGTTTTATATGTCCAGCTTTAGACCCAGAAATATAGAATTTTAAAAGTAAGACCTAAAATGGAAAGTTTATCATCTCTTCTTTTCTTGACCTACACTAATGAACATTCACTTCATCCTAATACCTATATGTATTCATATTTAATGAAGCTGCTGACTTATATTATACTAATAATAAGTCCCCAGCAAAACCCAGCATTCTTCTGTCTGTCCTAATCAGAATTTGCTTTCTTGAGAAATCCCTTCCTTTGACCTTTTTAATTATTCCTGTTCAATCTTTCTTCATGTTTTTTTCTTTTCCTTTTGTGTGTGTGTGTGTGTGTGTGTGTGTGTGTGTGTGTGCGCTAAACTCGAACACTTTCTCCAGTGTATTAAGGATGTGAGTGAAATTGATGACTAGAGTGTCTCAAGTCTTTATGATGATGAATGACTTTCACTGCCAAAGCTTTTATTGTCAGTGATTTGGGAAGAAGGGGGGAACTGATATATCATGGCTGACTGTCATGCCATTTAATACAGTTATAAATCCTGACGTCACTGACTGGTGGTCATGAACCAGAGAATTTCACTGGCTACCCTGCCCTTCTCTTGCTTTGTTGAACTTTTATAGATTTTTTCGTTTCACAGCTCTTTGCCTAGCTGTCACAATTGCATTTTTGGTAACATTTGGACTGCAGTTTTAAAGACCCCAGGGGCACTACAGTCTTAGTGAAGAGCAGGAGAGCATCCAGCTCCCAGAGGGAAAAAATATAGACAGTTGGTCAGCCTCTAGCTTTCTAAGGGGTGAAAGGAAACTCTATGGGTAGGCTGCAGCATTAAAATGTAGCCAGGCTCAAGAAGCCTTGGACATAGGATACTGAAGAGACCAAAGGTTTATCCTGCCACTAAAGAAAGCAATGCCTTGCCTCACCTACTGTTTCCATAAAAGCACAATGTCAGGTGAAATAACATTATAGGGGGCATTTGGTTCCACTGGAACTGTGAAGGTTTCCAAACTTTATAGTGGATATTGGTTATTATTAATTCAATTCAATAAGCTTTAGTTAAGCACCTACCACATGCCAGGTAAAATGCTAAGTGGAGGCCATAAAGATAAAAATGAAAACAATTCCTGCCTTTAAGGAACTTTCATTATCCTAATTACATTAATATGAAATTGTGTTAGGTGAGGTAACCTTATTTGGGATATGATTATTGTATTTAGTCAGCTAGATTATAGATAGAATATAGACACATTAATATTGCAAAAGTGTAATGAATTAGGAGGCAGCTAGATAGCGCAGTGCATAGAGCAGCAGCTCTGAATTCAGGAAGACCTAAGCTCAAATCTGGCCTCAGACACTTGACCCTTAACTAGCTGTGGGACCATGGGCAAGTCACTTCACCCCTATTGCCTTGTCCTCCCCCCCAAAAAAGTGTAATGAATTAAATGAGTATGCGTGGAAATGGTTGAAAATTTAGTTGTTCAGCACCCTGGACATCTCAGGTATTCTTACCTGAGAGGTGGCACAACATAGTGGGTAGAGTGCTGGACTTGTAGCCAGGAAGACCTGGGTTTGAATTCCACTTCCGATACTAGGTATGTGACTCATAACAAATCATTTAACATCTCTTAGCCTCAATTTCCTCATCTGTACAATGGGAGTAATAATAGCACCTACTTGAACAGGATGGTTGTGAAGAATCAAATGAAATGAGTGCAAAGTTCCTTTCAAATTTTGAAGTTTGATATATAAATGTGAACATTTTTATCATTATCATAACATTGCAACCAATACCAACACAACAAAAGCCTCTAACAAAGACTTCTGACCAGCAAAACAATAACATTAATAGCTAACATGTATTTAGCTCTCTGCTCCTACAGAGTTCTTTGCTTCGATCATTTCATTTGACTGACACAACAACCCTATGAAAAGAGTAGGGCAAGAATTACCCTGTTTAATAGATGAAGTCATTGCAAGTTAGAGATATTAAAGTACTTGTCTGTAGGCATGTTGCTGGTAAGTGGAAGGCATGAGACTCAAATTCAGGTGTCCAGATTCTAAGTCCTCACCTTAGTTGAACAGCGTAAAGACAAGCAAAGGAAACAACTGGAGTAAGAGGAGACATACTGATGCAAGTGTAGTCAGTTGGGGGTTTGGGTGAAAGATATTGGAGAAGCTGGTCTGTACATCAGTGGAAAGTCATCAAAAGATGGATGTCAGACAGAGGTAATGATTTTGACTGTCATAGTAAAGACAGATTTGAGGGATGCCTAAGGTTGGAGGTATCAGAATACACTGAGAAAAGCATTGCAAAAGTTTAGGTGAGAGGTATCTAAAAAGGCCAAGGTGTCCCTACTACATCTGGGGCCATCTCCAGTCATCCTGCCACTTGGACCATCTTGCCACTGGACTCAGATGACTCTGGAGGAGAGGGTGAGACTGATGATTTTGCACATCTCTGCCTCACTTAAATCCAATTCACTTACAAGTCAAGACATCACCCTCCTGATGTCATTGGTCCTCTTTGAGAACAAAGAATGAACAAACATCAAGTAGTATTCAAATGATACAAAGTTTGGAAAGTGTTTTCCAATTATAAAACAACATAAAATGAGTTATTGTTTTTGCTATAGAAAAATTATTCTCATCTTGTTTGATGGTCCTGGGACAAATCACTAGATTGCTACTATTCCCTTATATTTAATTCCATATAATTTCACAGTTAGACAAAATAATTTTTTAAAAAATTAAACAGCAACCGAATGGTATTAGGATGTATGTTCATCTTTCGTAGGTTTATTAAAAGTATTCTCAGTATAACTTGGATAGCAGACAATGGGAATGACATCAATCTGTTCCCATATAATTTTGATTTTTCAGCTAGATCTTTGCACTTTGAAGGCTGTGTATTCTATGCCTATTGGAAATTGCAGATTTTTGGTATGGCAACATACATTTAAAATGCCATTCTTAAGGGTTTTTTTTATGGACCAATATTATATCCAGCTGATTGTGGATGATAGCTCAGTATGTGATAATACCCTAATTGCAGTACTATTTATTGGGTTGACTTCTCCAGGATGCTTTGAAATCTATGTTGTTTGAATGGGCTTTTGTCATCTGTCAGTCTATGAAAGAAACTATCTACCACTGGGTCATGACTTGCTAGGTTTTGGGTAGGTGGTAAATTTTTATAACTTGCACAATTTTTACTGTTTTTTGTCGTTGTTGCAAAAACTGCCTTTGCCACCAAATCCAGACTAAAGGATAATCTTTCTATAATTTTAGGTGGCAAGAACTGAGTCCTCTGTTACCATTGTAAACTCTTCTTTTTCTGTAAACAAATCTGCACGACTGTCATTCATTTGACACTTTGTATTGATGAGTTTTTGGCTAAGTTCGTGTGACATTTTGTTGGCATATTTCACGTGAGGTTATCACCTATGGAGGGGTTTTGATGCCACTCTTGGATCTTAGCCATCTCATAGGTTCTATCCTGAGATAAACCAATTTCAGCTAACATTTGGAAAATTCAGTGGTTCATACTTGTTATAGACATTTAGTATTGCTTGGTGGAGTGATGTTTACTTATCCCTAAATTATTGCCAGAGGTTTTTGACTGATTTATCATGTTCTTTGAGAATGTGTATCATTTCTCTTCCTTTTAGGCAAGGAAATGTTATCTTTCTATGTCTACTTTAGAACGATGGGCTCACATGTTTCACTAGCATTACAAGGATTTTTTTCAGGGTACTTCGCAAACTTTTTGTGGTCATTGGAGTTCTAAAAGCATACATTCAGATGCATATCACATAAATGCTCATTGCTTTAAATGTATTCTTCCTGTTGAACTTTGATTTCAAAATGATGCCAAAAAAGTATTTTAACATATATGAAGTAAGCTATAGCTTTCTCCTCGAGAGCTTTATGAGTATTATGTTTTGCTTGGAAGAGACCGATTTGTCAGTATATGTGAGTATTGCCTTATTGCACTGATTCAAATTCAAGCTCAAAGTCTTCAGTCTCTAGTTTTTGCTTGATGTACATTTAGAATTTTATATTTTACAAGTCCAAGTGGATACATATAGCTAGATATCACTCAGGTATATCAACTGATTAATATGATGCTTTCATTAGACTTGCTCTTTAATTTTAGTTTCTTTTGGGAGAGATGATCATAAAACTGAGGCTGGGCAGAAAGAATCTTTTTTTTTTAAATTTAGGCAATTGGGGTTAAGTGACTTGCCCAGGGTCACACAGCTAGTAAGTGTCAAGTGTTTGGTCTGATGCTGGATTTGAACTCAGGTCCTCCTGACTTCAGGGCTGATGCTCTTTCCACTGCACCACTAGCTGCCCCCTAGAAAGAATCTTAATAGACTCAAACTATCACCTTAAAAGTGGCTGCACTTTGTTAACAGTTGGTCTTGACATTATTGTATTGGTAATGTGTTTTACTATAAACAGAGAATAGTTTTTCATGTGGGCATCCTCATTATTCTTGGACCTCTTTTATATATTTGTCATACATACATAAGCCATGAATATGGAACTGAGTCAAAGGACTTCTGAAAATAAAGGCAATATAAGAATTATAATGCTTTTAAATGACCTGCTCAATAATTCTCAAATTGATAATAAGCTGTTCTTTATAATCCTGGGAATTTTTTTGTACACTCTTTTTACTCCTCAGCCAATGTTTTCTTGTTAATATTTGTAGTTTTTTAAAAGAAGGCAAGCTGTCAATGCGTTATGTCAAGTCAACAACCATTTAATTGACTTAAATTTAGATGGGTCACTAGCATTCTCATCTTTTGATAGTATATATGCAATGACTTCTGTTAAGAAAGACAGGGTCAGGCTTATGTCTAAGAGGGAGCTAGCAAAGTTATTTTCTAGTAGTAAATGTACCACTGTCAAGCCTTTGAGATAATAATTATAGCCCTTAGCTAGCCTTGCTGCTTTCTAGTTTTGTAAAGACATTGGAGTTTCAGTGTATTCCTGTGATATAACTGTTCTCTCATCCATTATCTTAATTGTGAATTAACTTTCTGTTTCTCTTTTTGATACAACTTGCCTTGTACTTCTTGAGACCATAAAAATGAAAAGAAATTTTACACATCGTCCTTCTTCAGGAGTTCTTTCTCTCTTCTGATTTCTTTGCTTCTCAGGCACTGTGATACTGCTTTTGACCAGTAGTGACCTCTTTATTTGTTCTTTGTGTTGCTTTGACTTCATATATTGGCTTAATCTTTTGAATTTTGCTTTAACTGATTAAGGGAATCTAGAATTTCTGATGTGATTTTTGTTTCCCAGATTCTGTTCCTTACGTTTCTTTTTTGTTCCTTTTAATTAAACATTATGTAGTTCAAGTTTTTTTCTACTGTGCATGCCAGCTAGAAATTGATGTAATTTTTAATAGAGACGTTCAAGTCACTTCTACCACTGTAGTATTTAATTCCCATTCTTAGGGATCTTTCTTGATGTCTTTACCTTTGCACTTGTGGTTCTTACCATGGAAATAGCCTCTGAATATAATCTGTGTACAGGTCCTGAAATGTTCTTACATTCTCTGTCAAATATTGTAATAGAGTTCATTCATTCATAATTGTTGTAGCAAATGACAGATGTTTGAATTAATATGTTTTGGAATAATTGGTCTCCTAGATAGATTCATGTCATCAAACACACCCAAAACACATTTAGTTGGAAATTCCAGTCTAAGTATGCCCATCTTTTTTCAAAAATCATTTGAGGCATCATTGTTTTTGCCATCCATTTGGTTATGAAACATAAAACCTGAACTTCATATTTTTTTTAAACAACAGATATTTACAAAGACTTTCACTATTTTGGGGGGAGGCAAGGCAGTTGGGATTAAGTGACTTGCCCAGGGTCACACAGCTAGTAAGTGTCAAGTGTTTGGTCTGAGGCCAGATTTGAACTCAGGTCCTCCTGACTCCAGGGCCAGTGGTCTATCCACTGTACCACCTAGCTGCCCTGAACTTTGTATTAAGGGAAGATTTTCAACAGCCTCAGATTCTTAAAACTTTTCTTCTCAAGATTTTAGTAGCTGCTTGATTTTGTCTCTTATTTTGTCTAATCTAGGCTTAGGAATAAAGTTTTTTCTTACATTTTCCTTGTACTGGTCAGCAGTGCATTATTCAATTTGGAGCTGAGGGTATCATTAGCAAAAGACATTACAAAGTCCTTGCTTACAGCTGGTGAGGTCTGTTTCCAATCTAGTTATGATATAGTTTTGGCACCTAATCATAGTATTCGTTTCTTTAGTCCATTTCAAGAACACCAGTAGTTTTCCTATTTTGTTTCTCAGTGTCATTTGCATAGGATTACTTTCAGCAGGCAGGGTATTGGCATGTCTCATTCATTCCATTCTATTTTGCCTTCTTATGATACCATAACATACAGGAGTGATACTTACTCTGTTAGCCTCTTTGTGAAGCTGACCACTGCAATAGTTTCGAGTGGAGCTGGCCTCTTACTTTATACGACCCAGTCCATTTCTCTGATCTTTAAAAGCAATTGCATCACTCTGATCAGGGGACTAACCCAGTGTGATTGTAGTCCAATTCATTACAGGGCTTCTGCCAGCCTTTCACAGCTACCATAATGGTTTTAGGGAACACAAAGCCCCCAGATTACATCACCATGGTTGATTTTCAACTACCTTGCTCTTACTCTCTCCCCCCTACCAGCATAGATGATGGGTTGGATTTTGAGGGTGTTATTATCATTTTTATTGTTATAGTAGAGAAGAAGGTATGGTTGTGCTAGATGTCACATAAAAAGAGGAACTGAACTTTATTTTATAGTTCATTCAGTGTATGGAGCAAAAGGCAGAGGTTGCTCCAAGTTTCCTGGCTGAAGCTATCAGAACAAGGCCACTGTGATGGAAAAAATGTCCACAGTGTTAGTTACTGCCTCTTTTTCCTGCTAACATTTCTTGTTGAGGGGATCTATAACTCAGAAACTGTGTATTAATATATGGTTTTAATTACTTATATTATTTATCATTTTAAATATTTATTGTTATATTATTAATTATAATTACTATATTAATTAAAAATTAGTTAATTATTAATTAATATACTACATATATTAATTAATAGAACTGAGGCCAGCTTTAACCACAGGCAGCCTCCATCTAATCTAACTGGCTTGGATCATGTTCCTAGCTCATTCTATCCACCAATAGACAAAGACCAATAGAATCTCTTTCTCTTTGTCTCTGTCTCTGTTTTTCTCTTTTTCTCTCTCTGGAGATTTCTACCTTAGTACAGGGAATCACTATGGTATTGAAAGAGTGCTGCTATTGAGTTGATTGCCTTTTCAATGAGAGTGGGTGGGGAGGGAGGAAGGGAGAAAATTTGGAACCCAAAGTTTTAAAAACACATATTAAAAAAATTGTTTTCACAAGCAACTGGGAAATAAGAAATATGGGAAATGGGGAATAGAAGTCTATCCTGCCCTATAGGAAAATAGAAGGCGAAGGGGATAAGGGGGGGAGAGAGATAGAAGGGAGGGCAGGTTAGCAGAAGGGGTATTCAGAATGCATGCCATCTTGGGGTGGGGAGAGGGATGAGATGGGGAGAAAATTTGGAACTCAAAATCTTGTAGAAGTGAATGTTGAAAACCAAAAAATAAATCTTTTTTTTTTAAAAAAAAAGTGCTGCACTTGAAGTCAGGAACACCTGAGATCAAATTTCCACTCTAACATTTACTAGCTATGTTCATAGGCAAGTCACTTAGCCTGAGCCTCAGCTTTCTTAACTGTAAAATGGGAGTAATAATACCTAAGTCATGGAACTACTACAAGGCTGAAATGAAATAATGTAATAATCTAAAGTACTATGAAAAGTTTTAAGTGCTATCCAAATGCCAACTATTATTAATATTATACAGACAAAACTTAACACCTGTAGTCAGATCCTTTGGAAGGAAATCACCAAAAGTCACTCAAACTCACGTAAGTCAATGAAAGCATGAAAAAGTGACATCATCATGGATCCCCTTAGCTTGCTTGGCACCATTCTGTTATCAGTAAAATGGAAGCAGTGTGGTATAGTGGAAAGGACATTGCTTCTGGGGTCGGAGGACCCAGGTTCTAATCCAGCTTCAGATGCTTTTGACTTGTGCAATCTTGGACAAGCCACTTAAGGCTCTCTGAGAGTTAGTTTCCACATGGGCAGCTAGGTGGTTCAGTGGATAGAGCACCAGCCCTGAAATCAGGAGGACCTGAGTTCAAATCCAGCCTCAGACCAAAGACTTGACACTTACTAGCTGTGTGACCCTGGGCAAGTCACTTAACCCCAACTGCCTAACCAAAAAAAAAAAAAAAAGAAAAGAAAGACTTAGTTTCCACAAATGGAAAATGAGGGATTTGGACTAAATGGCCTCTGGGGTCCTTTCCAGCTTTGGAAGGGCCTATGGAATGCCCTACAGTGATTCTAGAATGTAGTCTGGCTCTTCCAGAATGATGTGGCTGTTCCATGTTATCTCAATAAATGAATCTAGGCAATGATCCCAGGGACTATACTAGCTTCTTTCTCACTTTAAAGTTGCCTATGGCCAATATGTGTTAAAACTGGGACAAGCAGGATTTTTTTACTGATGTTTTATAGACCTTTTTTTAATACTGTGGTTATAAGAGCCAGTCATCTTTGAGTTAGAAAGGGGAGGAAAGTAAATCAGGAGAGATTGTTTACAATAGGAAAGTGTGACTGCATCAGTCCAGGGCTCTCGGGTCACTTTCTCTGTGTGTTTCTTTGTGTTGTACATGTTTCTGGGTCATTTTGTGAACTCATGGCTCAGGCAAGAACACCTGGGTTTTGCAGTCATGGATCTATGAAACAAGGTCAATGAAAGCTGAATCTCCTTGATAATATCTTTAAAATCATTCTTTCTTCTCTTAGATATTATCATGTCAGAAGGTATAGGCCCCTGATGGTCTAGAAACCACTAGCACCATTGAACTCTGATGCTGTCTGATGCTACTTTCATTTCTTTCCTTGTGGCCAAAATTGAAAATAATTGACTGGCAGATCAATGGACTACATTTCCTCATACTTGCCTACTCATGGTCTACACTGATGGTTCCTAATTTGATGAAGGGCCATGACTACCCCATCTCTATCTAGCTCCACTTATCTAAATTTATTAATAACCAGGATCCTAGAGGGAAAATGAGTAATTCTGTTTTGTCTGTGTTCATTTGGATTCAATGGTGAAAGATTTAGTCCAAGATATCTTGTAGATAAAGTGCTTATGGGAATAAACAAAAGGAATAAGCTGAGGATATATATTTAGACATGTTTGTCATATATTATGTATAATATATGAAACAATAAAATATGTATCTGATATTGTGTTAATCAGAACTCTATCACTTATTTCTTCCATGCTTTGTTGGGACAATGGTAATTGATGTTCATTGTGATAGCCCTGAGCAGGACACTAAAGTGCCTTCAGAGGCATCAGATGTATGAAATGTATAAAAAGTATATAATATGACATTAAATTTTAATTCTTTGTTTGTGGTTTGTAGGATAATTAGATAGTGTCACACAGTAGAGTGAGTGGTATACTTCTGGGCCTTGAGGGTAAAGGAAAGAGAGAGGAAAATAGCTGGAAGTATAGATTGTTCAGTATTAGCTTCTCAGAGATGAGTGTGACACCTATTGTATTTTCAGGTTGAAGGGAAGAAATTTTTTGCTGTCTAAAATGGAATGATTGGACTAAATTATCTTTAAGGCTGCCTTCAGTTCTGAACTTTTATGAGTCTGAATTAATGAATGAAAGGTTAAGAAGTAAGGAGAGAGTAGACTCCTGGTGTCATATAAAAGGATGGAAGTGGAAGGGAAAGGAATAAGCATTTATAAAGCACCCACTGTGTGCAAGACACACACTAAGTGCTTTACAAATATCTCATTATTGAGATAATATTTAGAGCAGAGAAGGGTCACATCGCTATCAATGACAGTGGACAAGAGCAAAGGGTGTGGTGGTAAGGAGGACAAATTTGGTTGCCCAGGGGCACTAGGTGTTATGGTGGAAGGGCAGGATGCTATCTATGTCAATAATTCATAGAAAGCTCACATTGGATGGCTTTGATCTTCATCTTATTAGCTTACCCATTCTAGACACTGTGATGGGTAGATAGGAAAAGGGGGCAGTAGCACTTCTAATTAAACATGACTGGAATGCATTCTCTCTTCACCTCTACCTATCAGA
Organism: Phascolarctos cinereus; assembly: GCF_003287225.1. Taxonomy (NCBI): domain Eukaryota; kingdom Metazoa; phylum Chordata; class Mammalia; order Diprotodontia; family Phascolarctidae; genus Phascolarctos; species Phascolarctos cinereus. The sequence continues at coordinate 264,108,509 of NW_027555847.1, read as the reverse complement.
ATCTCATTCTTCCGTCAAAGCCCAAGTCAAGTGTCATCTTCTATCCAAGGCCTTTTCTGACTCTTCATTGTTTGTGTCTTCTCCCTCTTGACAATCCATTATATTAAGAGGGTTTACTCATCCAAAAGGGCAGCTAGGTGGCGGAGTGGATAGAGAGACAGGCCTGGAGCTAGGAAGACATATTTTCCCGAGTTCAAATCTGTCCTCAGACATATACTAGTTGTGTGATTCTAGGCAAGTCATTTAACTCTATTTGCCTCACTTTCCTCACCTGTAAAATGAGTTGGAGGAAGAAATGGCAAACCGCTTCAGTAGCTCTGCCAAGAAAACCTCAAAGAGGGTCATGAAGAGTCAGACATGCCTGAAAATGACTGAACAATAACAACTTGTCCAAAAGCATGCCATGGTTGCTCCCTTCCCCAGCTCTGTACTTTTCTCTCCATCATGGAATGTAAACTCCTTGGAAGCCAGAATGATGATGATGATGATTATTATTTTGGTCTTTTCATACAGAGTGCCCTATACATCATAGTAGGCACTTAATAAGTGTTCATCGATTCAAATACCTTTTGGATCTCTGTTTTTTCAAGTGGCTTGTGAAGCTCTGAACTTTCAGTAGGGAAAAGTAGAAAGCTTCATTTTTTTGTTTCTCAAAGTTAAATCCAAATTCCTTTCTAGTGGGACATAGAAAAGAGATGGCATTGTGCATGGTACATGTACGCATGCATTCTAACCGACCTGAGGTTTTGGAAGGATCGGTCCCTAACCTGAACGAACGCCTTTTGGCAAGGGAGGGAGACAGTGGGGATGTTAACATTTCCAAACTGCAGATTGTTTTTATTCTCTAGCAACTCTCCAGTAGCAGAGTGATTACTAAGGATGCTGCCTCTCAGTACCTGCTGGGCTGCTCTCATTAGAAGTATTGCTGTGGCACAGGAAGGAAACAACAATAGAGGAGCCTCGTTGCTTCTGCACGCGTTAAGAGCACTGATCAAACCACATGAGATCCCATTTCAGGCATAATGTGCATCGGAGGACAAAATTAGATTGAGAAGGAAATGGAGCTTAAAATTTCCATAGCTTTATCCGTCAAGAAGCTGTTTCATTGCATGGTTTTAATTCTCCTAGTTCTTCTGTGCATTGCATGTTGCACCGGCAATAGTACATTTTAGAAATAATGGAATAAAAAAAAACTGTCTTTAATTTGGCAGTGGTGGTGAGGTGCATCAGGGCAGGCAGATCTTAGATGAGAGCAGAAATGATATGCTGATACCCTGCACAGAGGATGGACAAATAGCAGATTAGTATTTTTTAAAACTTTTTTTTTCAACAGGCTGGATTTTATTGCATATATTTGTGTTCTTCAACCAAGAACTCATACATTTGAGAGTACAGAAGTTTCTTTTTTACTGTTCAAAGGGAAAATTTCATTTCCTTGCAAGTGTATTTACTTACCAGAAGAGAAAAGAGCAGAGGACTTACCAGTTAAGAAAATGAAGTCTTAACTCCTAGTTCTTGTCTTTATTTAGCTGTGTGATCCAGGGCAAATCACTTGACCCTTCTGACCTTTAGTTTTCCCCCTAATCTATAAAATGGGCATAATAATACCATACTACCTGTTTTGCAAGGGCTTTTGTTTGGTTTGTTTTTAGAAAAGCACTTTACAAATCTTAATGTGAGCTGGTCTCAGAGCCAGGAAGACCTGGGTTCGAGTTTTACCTCTGACACATACTGGCTGTGTGGCCCCAGGCATGTCATTCTTAACCTCTCACTACTCTAGGCAGCTCTCTAAGACTAGAGGCTGTGAAAAAGGTCTTGGTAGAAGGAATTTCTTCATCCATTAATTCCCTGTATCACTGAAATCCCAGATCTAATCCTTACCATTACCATCATCATCATCATCATTATTATTATTAATTATTATTGTTATAACCAAGGAAATCTGGTACTTGGCCTTGGACAGGAGTAAACAATTTTTTAAGGCCTTGTTTTTCTCCTCAGTCAGAATTTCTCCTATCTAGGTGGAGACTGTCTCTTCTAAAGAACATGAGAACAGTCTCTTTAGGTGTGGCTCACTAATACTGTGTTTTGTACTGTTTAGCCCTCCTGTCCATCCATATGTTATGAATAGATGAATGAGAAGTCTGAAGGGAGAGTGCACTGCATATATATGAAGTCTGAAATAGTACTGCACTGACCTCCACACCTTGTCTTGTCTGATTTCCATCCTGTATGTCTCTGGGAAATCTTACCTAGTACCGATGAATACTTGGAGCTGACTGCATGAAGTAGCTCTCTATGGACATCAAGGGTCATGGTGGCTGAGAGATGGATTGCCTGGCTCCATAGGGATTACAGTTATCCCTTCCACATCATGGGGGTTAGGGGTGTGACAGCCCCACAGCCTGGAAAATCCATATAAAAATTTTTGGCCCTATCTTCATACCAGAGAAGAAGTTCTGAATTATTATGGTATTAAAAGATAAAATATGTTGATATTATGCAATACTATACACATATTTTATGCATTTTGAGTTTCTAAACTTTTTCTGTGTCATCTGCTGGCTCTTGCATGTTGTCTATGGCTTCTGCAAAACTCCCCCTCCCCCCACCAAATTCCCATTTAATTTTTTATGCCGACCTGTGATGTATTGAAACTGAAATGGGGAAAGTAGCGATGTAGAAGGGATAACTGTATTTTCTTTCCTCCTCTTCCCTTTTCCAGTCTCCTTTGTCTCTGCTCTTGGTGGTAATAGACAGGGTACTGATAGGTTATTCTAAGTTACCAAAACGCCTCTTAGCATAGATATAGGGACAAGGGCTACCTCTGTGATTCCTTTGTTCATGGGAAGTTCTTGATAAGGAAACTTTCCCTACTAATGCAGATCATCATCTTCTTTATAGCCAGAGGTATTCTGGTAAATGATTAACAAATAACTCCATAAAAATGTAAATATGTACACACACATATAGACACATGACACACTTCTAAGTGTAACTCACATTATTAGCATTTTCCTCATCACGTTCTTAAACCTAGACAATCTACAAAAAAATAAATGAAGCCCCAAGGTGTGGCATCTGCAGATTTTTGAGATGTCATTGGAGCCAATACAAGCCAGCCCCAGCATACCCCTATGACTGGAGGGTATAGGATTACAGAGTTTCCTGTGGGGACACAGAGATTAAGTGATTTGCCAAGGGTCACACAGCCAGTAGGTGTCAGAGACAGAAGCTGGACGTGGGTCTTCCTGGTTTGAGTCCAGCTCTGTATCTATGATGCCATGCTACCTTTAATTATAATGGAATTGATTTCTTACATGCTTGTCTTAGCCCTTCCATGCAATATTTTATGATAGCTAGCATCAATTATAGAAGACAGCCCTCTAGAGTGAGGAATTCCCTTTTGGAATTGTAGAAATTGTGGAGCTGTGCAATTGGCACCAGCAGTTGTACTCGCAATAGAGGGGGTGTAGAAATCCTATGTGTGTGTCCAAGGATGAGAGCTTTCCTTCTTAGGCCAATTTCCCCTCCTTCATCTAAGGGTCTAGACTGTCTCTTCCAGTGGCTCAATTCCCTCAACAGAGTTATTTGTTGCAGTACTCAGTTCTCTCAGGATGCACTCCACAACATGCATAATGCAAAAGTGTACACATATATAACAATTTCCTTGAATGCTTCTCTCCCTTCCCACGATGCTTTTTTCCAATTTGAAATCTGACAATAAAAGGATTGTTCTGATGTTCACTGTCAGTCTCTCTGTGTATGTGAGACTTAAGCTTCTATTTGGAGGCTTCACCTGATGAAGTGATGTGGACCTTTTTAGGAGGGGGGAAAACATTGATGAAAAACATGCCAATCAAATACTACATAATTCTCTTCTTCCTCCTCTACCTCTATTTCCACTTCATGGTTAGTAATAATCATCTCTATCAGTAATGAAAATAACAGGCAGCAACTTCATAGACTTCCATGGACAGGTACTGATTGGGTTTTTAAAAATATTTTTATAGTATTATACTATTATTTATGTATGTATCTACTTCTTTTTATCATGCCAGTAAACTTTCAGGTTTAGAAAGAATCTCTTCCTCCCTCCTACCCCACATATAATGCTTAGCTTCTCTAGGCAGTAACTTTTTCTTTTTCTTAGCAAACATGCCCAGAGCATTGATGCTAAGTGACCCCTGTTATGAAGCGCATACTAGGAATGTTTCCTCTGGTGTCTAAGTCCCTGGCTACTCCTGGGGTGCTTATGTGGAACCTAGAGGAAAAGTCTGAATCCTTTTTAAAGCTAAAGAAATACAACTTTTTGATTCATCAAGAACATCATACTTTAGCTCCTAGGACTATGAAGAAGAAGAATTAGAAGGAAGAAGTAGTTTTTGTAAGCTTGTGAACTTGTCACTTGGACTCAACCATTCTGGAAACAGAAAAGAAGGAGAGAAAGATTATGGAGCAGAGAGTCTGGTGGGAGGGACATGTAGGATCCTTGGTAAACCATTTCTTTGGATCAATGGGTTCCTTAATATGTATGTGAGACCCCCAAACTTATGATTCTGTGCTCCACTCTCTGTGTTTGAACTACTGGACCTCTTGCTCATCCTGCTATGAGTTTTCCACATTCTTTCCAGCTATTTTGGTTCTTTAAGATTTGGTTTACAATTAGAATAGTTGATACATTGCCTGGAATCCTGGCTAACTCCATGACCCTTTTCACACAATAAATTGCCTCCAGCATTATTATCACCCTTGACCTTCAGTGGTTTTTTTTTTATCATACAATGACACAGGGGGATTTTGCACATTGCTTGCTCTTCCTGTTATGAGCTATCAACTCTATAGATCATGAAATATGGCAGAATGGAGAAGTAGCAAAAAGAGAGGGCAAGCTTAAGGTCTTGTACATTTACTACTTAAATGTGCCAAGTTTTTGGCCTGACTACCATCATTGTCAAAGGTTCGTGCTCCATCCTGATAATGCTTTGGGAGAAGAATTTTTTCAGAACCAACATTCAGGTTGTGAGCGGAAAATTTAAGTAGCTTTGTTCTGTCTATGTCCTAAGTCACTGTCTAGTGGCAAGTTAGGTACTTAGTGGGACACAATAACTCTCTTGGGCCCCTTGGGTACCATTGGATCATTACTATCGCTGAGCACTGAATGATTCCCTTGTGGCTTGAGACCATTAATGTGTTTCTCTCATGTGTCTTCGAAGCAGAGACTTGGACACTGAAAAGAATCAGTCTCGGCGTATGGCAATTTTCTTCATTTGTTGACTCTAGACTTACCTGAGGAAAGCACACTTGGGTAATGGACTAAAACAAGACTGTAGCCATTTTGATAGAGAACCTCTGAGTCAGGGACATTTGGTAGGACAATAGGACTCTTTGGGGGGTATGTGTGTGTGGTTTGGGTTGGTGAATTTGTGGCATGCAGAGTGAGCCCTGAATGCTTAATTTAATGTAATTTTCTAATGTGTTCTTTGAGGCACATTAATTTGCAGTGCACTCCAGGAGGTAGCCCATCTCTAAGGCAACTGTCACTGCTCGGGCTTAGTTATCTCACTGGCAAGAACAATGAACACCCAACTTGTCCTTTGTGGTTTTCTTTATTGTTTACTTAGCCCAAGCTTCGACTTAGGAAGACTTGTGTTATGTTTCTTTTTTGAATTTTAACAAGAAGAGTTTAGCAAAATGCCCTTGGAGTCTTGCGAAGTCTTGAGCATTTGGAAAATGATGTGCACAATGATAAGCACCCTTCTGCCCCAGGATTTTCTCTAGGATATGGACTTGTTAAGTAAATAGTATGTATGATCATATGTCTAAACATTTTGCATCTGGAATTGCTTTAAAACTATACTTAAGTGAGACTTTATAATATACAACTAGAGGTCAAGTTCCTTGGAATTATTTTAAATTCTTTTGCTTCATTGGAATTTTGTTGTATTGAAAATTTCTTGAAATAAGTAGGTTAACACATAGACTTTGGAAAAATGTGTAACCTCTGTCCCAAGGACATCCGTTTTTACACATGTGCCTCACTACATACGTGAAGCCCAGTCTATCACTTCATATGCATAAGCATTTAAGAAATTCCGTATTCAATTACATGATCACAAGAGTAGTTATTTTCTGCAAAGTTCTCTAACTCCAAAACTTCAGAAAAAAAGAATTATACAAAACTTTTAGAATAACTAAAACTGAATATACCAAGTTAGAAGGCAAAGACACTTCACAAAGTAAATATCTCATGAAATACTATCAGGTAACTTAATTGCTGGGACAGCTAGGTGGTGTAGTGGACATATAAAGTGCCAGGTCTGAAGTTAGGAAGACCTGAATTCAAGACACTATGACTCTGTATGACCCTGGGTAAGTCACTTAATTCTCTATGCCTCAGTTTCCTCATCTATAAAATGAGCTAGAGAAGAAAATGGCAAATCACTCCAGTATCTCTGCTAAGAAACCCCAAATGGGGTCATGAGGGGTCAGACATGACTGAAATGACTGAAAACACAAGCTTAATTATTTGAAGCTACCACTAAATATCCTCAAAAGCAGCATAAGCAATCTTTCAGACTGGTGCTTCAGAGTGCAGTTATGAGAGTCCCTCCTTGCTACCCTTTGGATAGTGTCTAATTTTGAACCCATAGTTCCGTATCTTAGAAGAGGTGGCAGACATTACCTTTCCTTAGCCACAGGAAGGCAAAAACTATTGGAGGAGTGTAAGTGGAAGATACGGTCAGTGCAGAACTAGCTAGAAGGGAACAAACTTTTGTGCCTGAGGGAAAAGGGATTAGAATTGTAGCTGGAACCAGTCATATCCCTCAAAAATTTATTCTGGAAATGGACTCAACATTTCCTTAATATAAGGATGCAGAAAATGCCCAGCTTCAGGGAAGAAATACATAACAAGAGAAAAGGTTGCAGATTGAAGTAAAACAAAGACAAATGATCAGGAATATAAGAGAAAGGCTAAAAGAGTAAAGTCCATGGGAGAAATCTTGATTATAAACCTAGCTCACAAGCAGAGAAGCCAGCATGAAGTCAGAAGGAAAAAATGAATAAAAAATCAAAGGGAGACCAGAATATAATGAACAGTTATTGTATTTTGAAGCAAAATGAACCAAAATACATGATGAAAAAGAAAATTCTGTGGATGCCCCATGGGATAACTGCAAGAAACCCCAGAATGCTTCAAAAGAGAAATGCAACTTTAAAAAGAGGATATTAGGCTTCAAATCAGAATTGTCAAGATCAAATAAAAGAATACAAACAAGATGGAGAACTTAGGAGACAAGATGGAGAATCTCTTTAAAGAAGTCAAGGTTATGAAAAAGAAAATAGAAGATTTGTATCTCAAAAAATCTAGAAGTTGAAAAATGTGGCAGATAAGAAATAAAAGTTAACAACTCTAGAAGATCTTATAAGAAATAAAAGTTAACAACTCTAGAAGATCTTATGAATTCTAGATAAGCTAAAGCAACTGATGCATAGAAATAATTTAAGAAACAATTTATTTCCTGGAAGAACATGATAAATCAAAAAACCTGAATACCATACCATATGAAATAACACAATAAAACTACCCAGACCCATTTAATACAGAAAACAAAGCACATACTTTTGAATACAGCAAACAAATCCACAGATTATTTCTAGAGAAAAATCCCATGCTTGAAATTCCAAGGAATGTAGTGCTTAACTTTCATGATTTCAATAACAAACATCGACTTTTGCAAACAGCTGGGAGACTTTCATCTATGAAAGAATGCTAATTCAAATATGTCAGTAATAATACATAGTCATAAGAAATCTAGGGTAACATAATTAATCACATAAAAACAAAAACAACCAAAACTACATGGTTATGCATGCAGGAAAAGCCTTTGAAAAAGTACAACCTTCATTCCTATTAAAAACCTTAAAAAGCATCAACATAGGAAGACCATTTTAAAAACATAACAAGCATATATCTACAGCTAAAATCTATCATTATTTGTGATGGGAAATACTAAAAAAAATTCCCAATAAATGCAGAAGAAAATATGTCCTCTCCTCTTAATATTATCTGTTATAATTCACAAACTGCTACTGGTAGCAGTAAGACGAGAAAAATAAATTAAAAGCAAAAAGAATAGTAAAGATAAAATTTACAGATTATGTGGTGGTTCATTTAGAAAACCCTGAAGAATCAGCAAAAAAAACTGATTGAGAAATTAATAATAGCAGGATACAAAAATAAGTCCACAAAATCATCAGCATTTTTATATAGCTATAACATAATTCAGAAAGAAATAATAGAAAAGAAACTTTAAAAATAACTAGAAAATGCATAAAATGTCTGTGGTTCAACCCACTGAGGCCAAGTGAAAATATATAAATATAACTAGAAAATACAAAGAAAAAAACGTTGTTTTTAATGATTTTGGGTATATTGATTACTTATAGTTGGCTAGGGACAATATAATAAAATGGCAACACTAAAGTTGATTTACAGACTAATGGATGCTCTACACAACCAGACAACTTAATAACAAAATTTATTTGGATGAACAAAAGGTCTATAATCTCAAGGCAAATCATGAAAAAGTGGGAATGAAAGGGGAATAGTGCTTTCTGGCCTCAACTTTTAAAACAGTCATAATAAAATGTATTTTGTACTGGTTAGAAAAAGTGTTAAAAATCAATGGAACAATCTAGGTAAGCAAAATTCAGAAACAATTTAACTCAATAAATAACCCAATGTTTAATAAACCCAAGAACATAAAATACTTATGAAAGAACTCCCTAATTGAAAAAAACTGTCGGGAAAAAAGTCTGGTGAAAGAAAGAAAATATAGAAAGAAAGGAAGAAAAAGGTTTACACCAGGATCTTTTAATATAACAGTAAGTTCTTATTTAAAAATCTATTTATTTATTTTTTAATTTATAGAATAAAACAAGCATTTCCATAACAGTATAATAAAAAATTCATATGAAACTGCAAATTGATTGTGTACAACTTGCTATTTCTTTTAAATATGTAACAAAGTTATCTTGTAAGTTTTATGTAAATTTCCTGTAAAAACACTAAGTTCTGAAAGCATGCTTGATATAAAGTCCTCATCATTAAAAATAGAAGAGAGTGGATATAGGTCCATTTCATAAGCATGACTAGAAGAATAATTATTAACCCAATAAAGAGAAGAGAAGATTTCAAAAATAAAAAAGCTAATTTTCATTTCATGAAATTAAAAAAGTGGCATTTTTGTTTCTGTCTTTTGTTTCTGCATGAGCAGACTCATTGCAGCTTGGATAAGAAGAGAAATGGTTGGGGAAAATACTAGTATCAAATATCTGATTAGGGTCTGATAGCCAACATACATATAAGGAGTTAATGCAAATATATTAGGACCCAAGAGGCATTCCCAATGGATAAGTGGTCAAAAGATCTTAACACAGTTTTCCAAAAAAATTCAAGCTATTAAGAAACATTTGAAAAATTGCTTCAAATTACAACTATTAATCAATCAATCAAAAAACATTTACTAAGCTCAAGATACAAAGACAAAAATGAAAATTTTGTACTCTCATTACATCCTAATGGGGGGGGACACCACATACATATTTAAGTATATACAGAATATATGCAAAAGAAATGTCAGTTAATACGAAGCTGCGTGATGCCTTTCCTGATATCCTCAGCTGCCAGAGGTGATCCTTGAGCTGTGTCTTAAAGAAAGTTAGGGATTCTGTGAGGAAGAGATGAGGAGAGAATGCTTTCCAGGAATGGAAGATGGCCACTGCAAAGGCATGGAGACAAGAATCATGTGTGAGCAACAGAGAGAATTTAGTTTGCTTGGAGTATAGAGTGAGGGGATGGGAGTAATGCACAATGAGGTGGGGACCAAGTTGTTAAATGCTTTAAAAGTCAGTAAGAGGAATGTAAAGAAATACAACTTACTTCAGGTCCAGCAAATTGGCAAAGAAGGACAATAAATAGAAATGGTCCATGTTAGAAGGGCTGTAGGAAGACAGGTATGCTTATAACCTGTTGGTAGAGCTGTGAATAAGTTTAACCCTTCTAGTAAACAATTAGGAATTATACTAAAAAAAAAGTGACTAAAATGTCCACGCTCTTTGGTTTGTGGGCACACTGGTAGTTACAATACCATAAGGATGTCAAAGACAGAAAGGTCTTATAAACTCCAAATATATAATAACAGAGAAGTAGAAACAAAATGGGTGCTACTTAATTGGAAAAGGGTTGATTAAATTGGGACAAAGGAAGAGAATAAGCATTTAATATAGTACCTACTATGTGCCAGGCACTGGACTAAGTGATTTTACAAATATTGTTTCATTTGATCCTCACAATAACCTTGTGAGGCAGGTACTAATTATTATCCCCATTTTATAGTTGAGGAAACCGAGGTAAATGGAAGTTAATTGACTTGCTCAAAGTCGCACAGTTCCCAAGTGTATCAGGCTGGATTTGAATTTAGATCTTCCTGACTCTAGACCTAGTACTTTATCGATAGTGATACCAGCTGCCACGAAATTGCAATACATAAATTTAATGACACATTCCTGAAATGTAAGAAACAATGAATGTGAATTCAGAAAATAGATATACTTAAAACTGTAAATAACAGAAGTACACAATTTCATATACAATGCTGAGTTTCTGTAAGTTGACATGTTACTTATTAAGTTCATAATTTTTTTAAAAGGGTACAGAGAAGCGTAGGAAGATATATGAACTGATGAAGAGTAAACATAAGCAGGAAAACAATGTACATAATCCCTACAAAAGTATAAAAGTCTAAAACAATGTAATGAACCTGGATATCATATAGTTATAATGACCAAACATGGTCTCAGAGTATTTGAGAAAATGTACCTTTGTTCTTTCATTGTTGAGGTTTGAGACTATGAGCATGGAAAATTGCATATTCTGTCATTTGTGACAGCATGGCTGATTAATTTATTGGTTTTTCTAATCTGCTTTTTTCCTTTTTTCTCTTTGTTACAAATTGACACTTGTTGAATATCAGAGATGGAAGGGATATATTTGGAAATTATTCTGATGTCAAAACAAAGGCATCTATATAGCAATGAAGAAAACAATTGCATTGCACCCCATGGTCCAACCCAGCCCAGTATTCTGTTTCTGATAAAGTTGCTAAAGGTACGTTTTTGAGCAGACCATGTTGTTACTCTCCATGACATCTAGCTCAAAATTGAGGTATAAGCTTCCAACACACTTGGCTTTTTTTTCTAAACCATTAAAATCTATCATGCATAAATGTCTCTAAATACTTCTTGAACCTCCTGAACCACCTCTTAAGATAATCATCCCCTACTGTGTAAAGTAATAATAATAGCTGACAGTTATATAGTGTTGTTAAGTTTGCGAAGTGCTTTAAAAATATTGTCTCATTTTATTCTCACAACAACCCTGGGAGGGAGGTGCTATTATTACTCCTATTTTACAGATGAGGAAACTAAGGCAAACAGCTTGAGTGACTTGCCCAGGGTCACACAGCTACTAAGTGTCTGAGGCTGGATTTAAACTCAAGTCTTCCTGACTCTAGGCTCAGCACTTTATCCACTGTACCTCAGATGCACCACTAGATACATTATGCCTCATTGGCATTGGACCTGTGAGCATGAATTTCCTATTTCCTATGATTTCCAAAGGAAAGGCAGAAAACAACCCTCATCCAGGAATGATTTATCTGGTTCATGTGAACCTATGTAGTCTCCTCAACCTTCAGGATAGCATACAGTTGATCACTCAAAGACTGATTATCATGGTAAGATAGGCATGGGAAGGAAAGCCATAATTCATATTTAAAAGGCCATGTTGATTCAAGGAATAACAATGTTATTGTAGGCAAATTCCTTGAGGGATAACATATGGAGCCAGTTGCCCTGTGGTTATTCAAGGAACAGCCTGAAGTATTGTTTGATTGTCTTCTCTCCCCTTTCCATTTGTCCATTTGCCTGAGAATGGTGGACCATGCATATCTCGATAGGTATGTGAAAAGTCCTGGTGGGCACCTCCAGATATGTGTCACAGATTACTACTTACCAACCACACATCTTTGAATCCTAGGGTGGTCCCATAGTACAGTTATATTTCAGGTACTACCCTGTAGGGTAAATTTTATCACCAAATGCCTTAGCTAGTTTTGCCTCACCATGAAATCATACAATGGTTTTTGCACAGGCAAGGAAGTCTCCCTCTCCCAGAGATAACTATCTCCTGGACAGGGTGGGGGCAGGGCCATAAATATTGAGTGCAAGCCAATCATACATCTTGACTTCCACCATACAGACATCTTGACTTCAATATGCAAAACTACCAGAGGCAATTCAAAGCTCAGTATAGTTACATTGGAAATCCATCCAGTGAGCTGGTGGGAAGGGTTGAGGGCTGCAGATGTCCTAGGAATAATAAACAACAACAACAGCTCCTCCTTGGTTATTTATAGTACTCCCTACAAAGTGAGTAGGCCACCACCTTCGATCAACACAGTTGAGCATGGCATCCATCCCACAGGCTGGCTACAAGCTGGTGACTCTGGGATGCCTACCAGCCATCGTTTCTGTCATGCTTAGAACACTGACAAAATGGATGGTGAGTTGCCCTACTTCTGATACTGTCAGTGATGCATGGCTGACAACCAAGACATACCTCCTTGACATAGATGTGGAGCCAGTTGACGGCTGGTAAACAGAACCATGCACACTCGGTGAAAGCCATACCCTCCACACAACGATGCTCAGCAGAGGCAGCTGTCAAATATGCTAGGATGGGGAAAGTGCAAAGGTAGATTGTAGGAAGAGCAACAGCTGTAGTTATGCAGCGGTGGCAGAAACAACCTGATGCTGGTGATCTGATTCTGGCCACTTGCCTTTGCTTGCCTCTATTTTGGGTGAGGTAGTTATTATTTTGTGAAACTCTGTTGGCTTTTACATTTGGGATACTTGATCTAAGGAACTCCTCATTCACATCATCTGGATTTTAAACCCTGCCCCCTTTTAACTAGTTATTTAAGGTGGCGCATCTTCTTTGGGACTTTCAAATATAGGTTTAAGTCCAGGGAACTCTACCTTATTTATGTGTGTCTGGGGGGGGGATCCTTTGGTAAGGGTCTGTATTTTGGTATTAGTCTGTATCGATAGGCAGCAGAAAGGGACTGAGGGAATTAGCCTAGGACTGTTACTAGCAATGACCAATCAGGAATTGATTAGAGACTTGATTAAGTTTGTGCCTGACAGTCTTGTCCTGAGGTGTCTCTTACCTCATATGTGGAGACCCACACAAATACATCCCTGGCATCCTTTAAGCTCCAACTAAAATCCCATCTTCTACAGAAAATCTTCTGCAACCCTTCTTAATTCTAGTACCCTTTCTCTATTATTTCCTATTTATCCTGTTTATAGCTTGCTTTGTATGTTTGTATGTTGTCTCCACTATTAGATTGTGAGCTCTTTGAGGGCAGGGACTGTCTTTTTCCTCTTTTTGTATCTCCAATTCTTAGCACAGTGCCTGGCACATAGTAGATGCTTAACAAATGTTTATTGATTGATAGATAGAATGTCTTCATGGAGGCTATCAAATGAAAAAATGTGTTCCTATAAAAGATGTGAAGATTAGTGGGTGCTAGGGAGATGGGGTTCATGCTAAAAAAAATAAGACATTTTTGTTTTAAAGGCTGATGGAAGGCTAATAATAAAATTCAAAGCTTTGCTATGCCATGGTCTTTGGAGCCATGGTAATGATTATAGCCACTACTGTATGTGCTGTCAAAGAACCTCAGGGCTGGCATAGGTGTCAAAGGATGTTCTATGTTGCTGAGTTGCACATAATGGTAAGTCAGCAAAATGTCCCCCATCTTCATTGCTGGGTCTTATAGGGACCCCAGTTTCTGGTCATGGGGGAACTGTGATACAACTAGGGAGATTGAAATTAGAGCTGCTGCCCCGTTTCAGCAGAAGGCAACCTCCATGGTGAGTACCCAGATTGTAGGCAGCTACAAAAACAATCACACACAGAATAGGTCCATTGGTCATGGCACGGTGGCCATGTTTTCCAAAATGGAGGTGTTCTAAGTTTTAGTGATGTATGAGGACTTGTAGTAGATGTTATATGTCTTTGAATAAACCAGTGAATCAATGAAAAAGCAATTATTATGTACCCACTATGTGCAGGGCATTACTATGGTTTTGAGCTGATCATCAAAGATAACTTTAATGGCCAAAATCTCCCTGTCATAGATATCATGGTACTTTTCTCCTAGATCATCCATGATCACAATCACTAAAACCTTTTTTTTAGTTCTCATCTTCCTTTTTTGTCCTTGATGTTTCAACAGCATTTGTCATTGTTGATTACTCTCTCTTGCTAGATAATTTTAAAAAATTTCTTGGCTTCAGGGATACCACACTTTCTCAGTCCTCCTACTTCTTTAACTGGTTTTCCTGCCTTTGTTAGCTCTTCAAGGTAGATGTTATCTAAGGCTTTGTCCTTAACCTTATTCTCTTTTCTCCTTGCATTCTTTCCTTTGGAAATATCATTCATTTCCTTGGTTCCAATGATCATCTTTACATATATGGCAACCAAATTTGTATCTCCATCTAACCATGACCTCTATTCTGAGCCTCAGACTCAAATTCTCAACTCGATTTGGATAGCCTATCAATGCTTACAGATTGTTAGGTGTTCTTTCAAATATGTATATGTAAATATACATATATATTATATATGTGTGTGTGTGAGGGGGAAAGAGAGAGAGAAAGACAAAGAGAGAGAGAGAGAGAGAATATTGTTCTTATCAACTCCTGAAGCACTTAGGCTTATTCCCTTAGGGAATAAGCCATTCTTTATAGTTGATATCTCAGGTAATGGGAAGGACATTTACCTGTGGTCAGAAGACTTGAGAAGTGGCTCTGAGTCCTGGTTCTGGCACTCACTAGCTAAGTGACTTTGAGCAAGGTTAACTTCTCATAACCTCAGTTGCCTCAGTTGTCAAATGGGGATAGTAATACTTGCTACTACCTACTTCATTGACTACCTCTATTATTCCCTTCAGCACTGATACTTATTTAAAAAATTAACTATGGTGGATGAATTATTTTAGAGACGGAATGTGCACTTTGCCTGCCTTTACAGACCATGCCATGCAGTTGGATTGCAGTCCATTGAGTTAATATATCAGCTCATATATTTGGAATTGGCACTATAGATGGACATAGAGTTATATCCAGAACTAAATAGGAGGAAGAGAACAGGAAGTATTTCATTTTGGAATTCACGTGGTGCATTCAACAATTGAAGTTGCTCAGTGGGGCAAAATTCCATTTTAAAAAATACAGAAATATTCTTCTGTGATGCTAGATGGTTTCAAATCTTGCCATGCCATTGTATCCAAACAATCAGTTATGGATGATCCAATGGAGAGATGCACTGTGATTACAAGCAGGCTACAGGATATCTCCAACAGTAACTGGTACAGGGTATCTGGCCAGAAACCTTGAGGGTCTTCACCTTCCAGATTGATTTTTTTATGCTAGGCAAAAGAGGCCATTCTTTGCCTCATTTTTTTTTTACCTAGTCTTAATCACTTAATGGGTGTTGCCTCAGTCAAAGTGAGAACTTGGAAAGACCTTAGCTTAAGAAGGACAAGGTCTGCCACCGCATCCAGGGCCACCTCCAGTTCTCCTGATCTACATTTTGCCACTGGACCTAGATGTCTCTGGAGGAGAGAGTGAGGCTAGTGACTTTGCACAGGCCTCCCTCACTTAAATCCAATTCACTTTCAAGTCATGACATCCCCTTCCTGATGTCATAGTACTCTTTGAGAATGAAGGACAAACAACAACCTGTAAGTAGTAGTAACTGTCTCACTGGGGACCCAACTGACCAGTTAAAGTTGAGCAATGCGGCTCCTTCCTTCCTTCCTTCCTTCCTTCCTTCCTTCCTTCCTTCCTTCCTTCCTTCCTTCCTTGCTTCCTTCCTTCCTTCCTTCCTTCCTTCCTTCCCTCTTCTTTCCCTTATTCCCTCTCTTCTTTTCCCTTTTCTCCCTCCTCTCCCACCTCTCTCTCCCTCCTATCCCTCTGTCCACATAGGGAATCCTACCCTTACCTGTGGGTACTTTGCCGAAAGGAATATAAATTTTGATCACTGAAACCTAGTGAGATATTGGGGTTTATGGGCTAGATTTCTTTTTTTATGGACCATGCCTTAAACCCAAATCACTCTGGCTCTCATTGGTTGGTCAACAATAGGTCCCAAGTCAAGCCTCACTAGGTCATTGTTTGGATTCTGATGGTTCAGAGTGAGTGTAAATAGCAATTGCTTCTGTTTTGGCCAGAAACCCTGGGGTTGCCACTGGACCTAGATGTCTCTGGAGGAGTGAGGCTGGTGACTTTGCACAGCCCTGCCTCGCTTAAATCCTCACTTCACTTGCAAGTCATGACATTTCCTTCCTGATATCATGGTCCTCTTTGAGAGTGAAGGACAAACAACAACAATGGCAGACTGTAAGGAACAGAATGGAAATTTGTCTTGATGGCCTCAGAGTCATCATGAACATCAGGTCTGGTTGTTCTTATGTTAGGTGATCCCAGGAAATCTAAGGATTTCCTTATCTTCCTGTTTCTACCCTTTCTGTCAGTATGTTGTTAACTGTAACTCCTCAGTACCACTAGATGGTTGGATGGTTGGCTGAAGTGTCTCTTCTCCCTACTTATAACTCATTGCTTCTAGTCTGCTATGAAGTAGGCAATCAGAGAACCTCATTTGTTGGAATTATTTATTAAATAAAAGAGAGGGAGGCTAAAGAATTTTGCTGGAAATGAAAAGCTCCTGTATTAGTACATAGGTTTAATGACATCTGTTTTGTTTGTTTAGAGACCTTTTTTATTTCTTTTTTTTCTGCCATGTTCCAGATACATAAGATTATTCATCAGACAATTGAGTACTGGATTGGTGTTATGTTTCTGTACTGGTATCCCAAAAGTCATAGTGAAGTATTAACCTTTATTAACCTCAGAAGTATAAATGCTGCAAACTTACAAAAATGACATTTGAAAGCCTAATGATGTAAAATTTTAAAATATTTGTATTTCTTATTGAAATTCTACATAACCACTATTCTGTGATATCCATTGCTCTAGTCAATTTTCAAACTTTGTAAAAATTTGTATTAGGTGCTACTAAGTGACTGAAAGGATTGCATTTGTAATCTTAACCTTTAATAAAAATCCAAAAGTTTTATTACAAATGACAGTTTTGATGTGACCTCACAAGAAAAGGTCTGAGAAAGTGTCATCCAGAAACTGTCTCCCAAGAGACGTATAATGACAGGGTACTCTATCTTGTTAAAATTAAAATTTATTATTTAAAATTCATAAAACTAAATAAATACAAAATAAATGTAAATAATTAAGCTTTTAAATGATTTTTTTTTGGTACTGTGTAGCATTTAAACTTCTGAAGTTATTAACACTTAAAATGGCACTAAGACTTTTGAGGCACCTTGATTTTGTCAGCTCATCCTAATCTAACTTCCTGGACCTGCTTGTGGATATTAATTCAAGTTTTGTAAGTTGGAAGAAATCTAATACAATCTACTTTTAAAAGCTATATATCATGTAAGGTCATTAGTATAATATTGTTTGAAAATATGATAGAAAGTTACTTCTATGAAATGTTAGTTAGGACCTCCATGCATTTTAAAAGGGAAAACTATGAACTGAAATAACCTTAAAATGGGACTAAATAAGGTTTTCTCTCTACATACACATGTCAAAGGCATAGGCAGCAAGTTTTATGGTCATTGTTTTTCTCTCTTACAAACATCTGTGCACATACATACATGCATGTACACATATACGCATACAAATTTATGCACAGAGACGTGTCAATTTAGGATGAGGTATGGGTTTATTCCTCATCACTATTGCCTTTCAGTAAAGAGATAGGGTGGTTGGAGCTCATAAATTCTCAGGAAGTATACTTACTGGCTTATCCTCAATCAGACTTCTTACTTAAAATGAATATTCTTCACAAAATATTTGAACTATAAGCAGGGTTCAATTAATTATTTGGGTAGTAGCTAGTTCCCATCCTCCTCCCATCCCGTTTATAATTTGATATACTATACTAACTCCCTGGTCCCTATTTATATAAATATATATGTAATATGTATACACATACATATATAGATGTATGTACACACACATGCATATGTATATATGTGTGTACATATATATGTATATATGTATTTATATAAATATATATGTAATATGTATACACATACATATATAGATGTATGTACACACACATGCATATGTATATATGTGTGTACATATATATGTATATATGTATATATATGTATATACATTATTACATATGCATATATACTAACATTAGTCTAGATTTAACCCTTAGTACATAGCAGATTAAGGTCTGAATACTGGTTCATGCCTGGAATAGGATAATGAAAAAAATCCCTAAATTGTGCTTCTGTTTCTACTGTTTTTGCTTCATTTCCAAAGACTAAATGACAATTTGTTTAAGTTGTGCTTCATACCTTACATTTTATGCCAATGAACTCGGTCAATATTTTAACATACCTCAGACTTCTAAACTTTTCATTGATCATGGTAACAATTGTCCTGTAATCAAGATATATCCTGTTAGCTAAATAGACAGATAATGAGTTAATTTAGATCATAAAAATGAAATAATTCTCTCAATTTTTCGATTTGTTCTTCTTGTTGTAGACATTAGGCTTCAGTCTTTATTCATATCAAGGCTGAGGTTGATATCTGTAGCATGGAAGAACTCTTTGCAGATTGGTAAATTATGTTTATGTGTTTATAGCTCTATTGTGAAGTACTAACACATCTGAGTCATGCTTTACATATACTCATGACAGCCGGTATACATCAGGAGGAGGACTTGAACCCAGGTTAACCTGACTCTGTGGCCAGCTCTACTCCACTCCACTAGGCTTCCTGACATCTTGTTATATTACGATTTCTAGTTCTTTGTCACCACAAAGAGAACTGCTATAAATAATTTAGAACACATAGGTTCTTTTCCTTTTCCCCTAATCATCTTGGGAAACAGACCTTGTAGTTGTATTGCTGTGCCAAATGGTATGGGCAGTTTAATAACTCTTTGGGCATTCTTAATGACCCCAACTATAATATTTTTTAATTCCCATGTTTGCTTTTTATGGTTTTCCTCTCTATTTGTCCATTAGTTACCACTTTTAGTGCTATCAGTGTATTTGCCTCTTCCAGTCTTCTTCTTCACTTTTTAATTTGCTGCTTTTAATCAGCTGAGGGCTGGGAAACCAGATGATGCAGCTTGTCAGATTTGAATCTAAAATAAGAGTAAATAGGCCCTTAATAAGGGTTGTAGGGTAAATAAAGGATGTATGTTTTACTAGAAGTGAAGTATATGAGTTTTAGTGCCTGGATTTTGTGACATCTGTTTTGGCTTCCCTGTGGCCTTTTCTGCTTCCTTCTTTGTCCTTAGATGTCCATGAGATCATAGATTTAAAGTTGGAAAAGGAACATAGGTATGCTCTAGCTCTAGTCCAACCTCCTTATTTTAGAGGTGGGGAAGCCAAGGCCTTCAGAGTTAGAATGACTTAAGACAAGTAAATAAGTAGCAAACATGAAATTTGAACCCAGGTTTTCTGATTCCAAATTCAATAAGTCTTTCTACTTCACCATAATTCCCAAGAATTACGACAGCCAGATGTGTAAGGTGTTATTGTGTATATGTTCCAGGAAATGTGCACAGCATATCAGATTCCACAATATATCACAATCTGAACAATAATGAACTCTCACAATAGAGTTTTACTGTGTTCCTTCCGATGATCTTTAATCAAGTCCAAGGTCATTTAAGGTTTTTTTTTTAAATTTTTTTTTGTTGGGTTTTTTTTTTTTTGCCTAGAAGAGTCAATGAATAAGAATCTCTCAGGATCTTAGTAATGTGAGTAGTACAGTAGTTCTACATTGAATTCTGTCAGTGACATAGACTGTGTCAACCATCCTCATGATTATTATGTCATTAAGATGACCTAATATATGAAATCTTTGTATCGTATGAAAGGTCAACTCAATTTTACCTGGGGGCTGCCAATGTCTTTCTTTGATTCAAGTCTTCTAACCAAACCATCATCTATTCATGGGTTGCCAATTTGTGTGCAAAGAACTTTTCTGATGATCTACATATTAAGAAAACAACCAATCTGTGTGATTTTAGAGTCTTGGGAAAGAATTTTCAGTGAAATGATTGCGTAAATTCTGGAACTTAAAATGTATACAGCCAATGCAAGCTCTGAAATCAGTCAAGTTGAATTCAGGCATTTCTCAGGGCCTACTGCATGATATAAACCAGTTTTACTTGGCTAATGTGAACAAAGCGGGGTGGAGAAGATGGGTTTCTTTGTTACTATTCATCAATTTTCCTGAACAGATTTTTTTTCTTGATCAGTTCTACCCCAATCTTTAGTCCACTGCATCCTTGAATATGGTTATGTCTCACACAATTACAGAAATTACTGAAGATGGCACTGTGCTCTTCCCCCTTAGAATGAGCTAGCAGCCAGGTGAGACAGGGAATGGGGAACAAAGCCACATCTGGGCCCATCATCTTAATGCAGTGTGCTTAATCTGAATTTTATGGCTTGGAGAACAGATTATAAGGCTTCTGTGAGAGCCTGAGAGCAACACTATGGACAGTGCATTTCAATACCTCCTTCACTAATCTTTTCCCCCCACTGCTCCCATTCCCTGGCTGCTCATTTCACGCAGGCACTTAAACATGACGGATAATTGTGTTCTGCTTATCAATGTTTAATTTAAGGGCTGTTCCATCTGACCTGGATGCCCTCTGCCAGAATCGTGGCTCGTTATTGATTTCATGGTCACACCTGTGACATTACCTGCTTTGTAGGAAGTGGGCTCTGACGTCCCTATGAGGCCTTTGCAGTCAGACCTAATTGTCAAGAAGAATAATTGAACTAACAAAATCATTACAGCTGATCTGGGCATTACCACTGTTTTATCTGCCTCTAATTAGGTTGCAGGGATGTCAACTGGTAAGAGTAAGCTTGCCACGCTAGGTTTGGTGATAACAAACACCAGGGCAACATAAGAGCTGAAAGTTGTCTTCTCCACTCCCATCCACATTCTTCTCATGCTTTGCAACACAGGAAATCATTTAGTAGTGACTGGTGGCTACTTAATGTAGGAGACTAATATCTAAAAAGTGAAATTCTTTGTGACTTTTTGACTTGTGGGAAAAGGACTAATTTTTACAGATACATTAGAATCTTCATCAAGTGTTGGAGCTGGGAAAAACCTATGAAGAAATGCTATCTGACTCCATTTCAGAGGTCAAGACTGGGAACAGGGAGAGACTCAAAACATATTATCAAAAAACAACGCTCACTAGTGGGACTTGACACAAATTTCCTCACCGCTTCATACCAGTGGGCTTGTGGCCAGCTCCAGTGGATTCTCAGGTTCTTCTCCCCATTAAAGGATGTGCACCTCTCCCAGGTATGCACACAGTACAATTTTCCCTGAGACCCAGATTCAGTAGTATATGAAGGACACACATGAAACTCACACAAATGGACAGGCAGACCGCTGCGGTTAATAGGAATTTCCCTGGGGTGACAGCTCTAGGGGACTCTCATTCCTCCTAAATGAACAGCAGCCTGGCTGACGTACCAGAGCAAGCAGCCTGAGCTGATCAACGATTCAACAGCTAAAGAGTGGCCTCTTTTGTCAACCTTCATATCTTGGTCAGTGAATGTGTCCCTGGGAGAAAAACCAGTGAATGAAATAGACCAGAGGAAGAGTAAGGCAGTTTATCCCCAGCTCTGTCCTCTTGTCCATGGTTTCACGAGGTTCCTTTCATGCTTTTGTTTTCCTCTCTCTTTCTGCCCTCTCTGTTAAAGTGCTAGCTGGCTTTGGCCATACCTTAGCACTCATCTAAGTCCAAAACTTTGATTTTACAGGTGGGAGAACTGAGGCCTGGAGAATTAAGTGACTTGTTCAAGGTTACACAGCACTGGTCTCCTGATTCCCACTCCAGTGATCTTTCCAATATACCACATTGCCCTCCAAATTAGCTCCCATAAAAGTGTCCATGAGTTACAAATTAACGTCTGGTTTTTGCTGTCAGTTCCTGGAAAATGACTAGATAGTTGTAAAATAGTATTATTGCTATTTAGGGATTGAGTGGCAATCCAATATGAATGAGTTAGTTTTGTAAATTTTCATTAGTTCACATACATGTAAGGACCTGTGACCTGGAAGGTGGGTGCAGCATAGAGCACCCTCTTTCCACAAAGGTGAGAAGATGCAGGAGTTCCAAGAGGCACACTGCAGAGAGAGAGAGAGAGAGGGCAGGGTCACTTACTCCTTTTAAAGTCTCTTGAATAGTTTTGTAGCCAAAACCAGCCTCTTCCTGGTTTTGCGGCCATCCTGTTGAAAATTCCCCCTCCTCGCTGCCCCCCTCCCCTCAGTGTAGGAACCAAGGGACCCAACCAGGAGCTTCTGGTTGCCCAGGTCCTTCAGTAAGAGGCCAGGACACCTGTGTCAGTAGAAGTAGTCAGAGCATATGCTCAGCAACTCCCCCTCCCAAATCTCCTATCACAGGGACCAAGAGATCAATCAGGAGCCTCTGCGCACTCATGCCCTTTAGCAGATGCCAGAGCATGTATCCAGCCCCCTAGAACCAAAGAGTAGGTATCCCAAAACAGCAAGTGAGGGTCAGATATCATTAAGCCTTTGCTACAATGAGGACCAAGATCAGGATAGACAAGAAGGAGATAAGCTTCTACAGAGCTGAGGTTTTCTTAGCCAACTCCCAAGGCTTTTTTCCATGAGGTCACAGTGCCTCTTGTTTGGAGCTTCATAGAATGAGCAATATTGGTGATTAGGCATTTCAAGGGAATTGCTCTATCCTTTGTTTCACAGAAAGAACTCCTATGTTGTGTTAAATATAGCCCCAAGACCAGATCACACCGCAGATATCATAAAGGCCTTTGTTCCAGGAAACAATGAATTTATTTCTTTCAATAGCATGTTACATTTTCATTTAAAATTAGAAAAGTTCAAGCAGATAGTTCTGAATTGTGTGCAGATGATGTGTCCACTTAACATAGTAATTTCATCCCATTTGTCCATAATACAATAGGAAAACTCAAATAATTCATATCTTTGGGGAGCACATCCTGTATTCTCTCCTTTATGCAAAAATGACAAATGGCAAGTTCAAAGAGAGGTGTCAGGGAGGGATGGGAAGAGTAGTAATGAATGGGCAATAATTCAGGAGGTAGCTTCTAGTCCTTGCTTTGTTGACCTTGGACACATCCAATTCTAGCCTTGTTTCTTCTTCTGCAAATAGGGATTGGACTAGATGAACTTCATCCAGGTATCCTTCCCATTCACGGTTTTAAAGTGATCAATTTTTTAGTATGGGTTTACTGAGGGTAGGGGGAAGCAACTTCCAGGGAATGTCCTAGTGAACAGATTCAACCAGATTAACTCTAAGACTCAACACCAAGGTTGGGAACTTTTTTCCCCAAGGAGAGTCACACAGAAAAAAAAAATTAATAGAATATCACACTCAATATAAATCAACTTAATCTAGTTGGGTTTTGTTTTTTATATTCAAGAGCTGTTTATTGACTTACATCTATGGAGAGATTAGGGAGGCCTTATCCACAGTGCTTGAAAGTTATATTGAAAGCAGCATTTTTTCCACTGTTCTGAGCCTTTAAAGAAACACAAGTCCAATTTTTCAGTTTGATTGGGTGCTAATGGGAAAGTAAGAATAAAAGTAGTAGGGACAAAACCACTCCTTAGTGAAAACAAGCTTTAGAAATAAATGGATTGACCAGTGTCCATAGCTTTTCCATTTCTGAAGCTCATAGGACCATATGACATTATTTCTCTTTCCAGTAATAATTGATGGTCATAGAGATAATCCAGAGGCTGTGAAAGAGCCAGACATTGCTTCTGTATCCGTTGGACAAAGATTTTGATCCAGAGAATCAGAAAACCAGAGAATTGGAAAATTGGAAAGAACCTCAGTGCCCTTCAAGTCCAGTACATATGCAAAAGGAATACCCGCTAAAGCACACTGGACCAAGTGGGCATCCAGCCTCTTCTTGAAGATCCCTGAGGAGGAGGGGCCCTCCACCTCTTGAGGTGGTTCATTCCACTTTGGGGCAGTTCGAGGAAGCCTTTCCTGACATCGAGTCTAAATTTACCTCTTTAACTCCAGCCATTACTCTCGGTTCCACCCTTCAGGGCCAAAGAGAACAAACCTAACCCCTCTTCCACGTGTCATGTCTTCAGAGACTTGAAAACAGCTATCCTGTTTCCCCCTACCCAAGTCTTCTTAAGGCTAAACATGTTTCTTTATCATGGGCTCAAGGACCTTCCATCACCCTAGTTGCCCTCTTCTGGACACTCTCCAGTTTATCAATGCTCTTTTTAAACCATGGCACCTAGAACTTGACCTAATACTCCCTATGTAGTCTGACCGTGGCAGAGAACAGTGGTTCTATGACCTCTCTGTTCCTGGAAGCTATGTCTCTCTTAATGCAGCCCAAGATCACATTATCTTTTTTGGCTGCCATATTCCACTGTCATCTCCCCATTTTACCCCCATTCTACAGTTGAGGAAATTGAGGCAAACAGAGGCTAAGTGACTTGTAGTACACTAAAACTCCCAGATCTTTTTTTTCAGACAAACTATCTAACCATGTTTTCTCTTTCTTGCACTTGTGAAATTGACTTTTTTTTGTTTCCAAGTTTAAGATTCTCTCTTTCTCTCTCTCTCCCCCCCACCTCTCCCACCCTCCTGTTTCCTCTTTATGTCTCTATCTTCTCTCCTCCATATATTTATACATATATGCACACATATAATACATGTGTATATGTATGACTCTACATCTACATACATCTACATGCATGCAAACATCTATATCTATCTACACATATACATATGGACAAGTAGAGCTCCTCTTTATGCGGTGGTCTCCCTGCTCTCACTCCGAATATCCAATCATTTGCTATTTTTTTCATTTCTACCTCTATAATATATCTTACATTTGTTCACCTCTCTATTCACACAGCTACACTCTAATTAAGTCCTCTTCACCGCTCACCTGGACGATTGCAATAGTTTCCTAATTGGTCTCCCTGTCTCAAGTCTCACCTCTCTCAGAATATTCCTCCAGAAACCAGCCAAAGTGATTTTCCTAATGGTGGCAGGTCTGACCATGTCACTCCCCTACTCACTAAACTCTAATGGCTCCCCATTGATTCTAGAATCAAATAGTTTTTTCAACTTATCTCATCCTTATGAAATGTCCTTTCTTGTGTAGGTTCTATAATGTAAGTACATGTATCTAATTTGTGAGTAAATATGTACATTTTGTGGGGGAATGATCACAATTTTATCTTTGTGGGCACATGTTCAAAAAAATTTGGAGACCATGGTGTATGGTATTTAGTTTAAGGTATAAATGTAGGCAGTCTTCTTCTATCTTTTTAAAACTCTTTAGATTAGATTTGTAAGGCACCTAGCATATATATTCTTACCAACTTTTGTTAGTTACACTCCATCTCTGAACCAGATAGTTTTCATGAATGGCCTACCATTTTGACTTTTCCTGGGGGATATTCAGAAGCATGCCACCATCCATGTGTTCTGGGCTGGATTTGCTGCAAGGCTCATTCCTGGAAAGGAAAGCCTGGTATATTAGCAACTGCAAGACTTCAGCAGTCACCATACTACTGAACTGGGGGAGTCTTCCTCATATTCCTAAGACTGGTTCAAACCCCACCCTTCTCCCCACTTAGCCCCTAACTGCACCTTTCCCTCTACATTTAGATGAATGGTATTCCTCATTGATTTTACCATGTGCAACATCATCTCATGGTGTCCTGAAGGTACATTGTGTGAAGTCTTCTCTCTGCTTTGGTAATATATAACAGTTTTGCTGTGGAACACAGAGAGAGGGGCTTCATCAGACATCCCACTACCACCTGAATCTCCTCCATTTTCTCATATATCCTTTATAGTAATTAATTACATCTCTAGTGGCTTCATCTCTTTCTTTTGTAATCAGGTAGATAAAGGGAGAATTTTTTTTGGTGCCTTGTGGTATTCAAAGTGAAGGGCTTTCACACTGTCAGGGTAATGAATTCTGCAAGGGTTTGAAGGGCCTGGGCTGGGAGGATCTCTGTGTCATGTGTCTGGGAGTGACAACCCCCAGTGGTTAATTACTGCCACATGATGAGAGCTGAGCTGGTAGCAAAATGAGATAAGTTCATTATGAGCTAAATTTGAAGCTAATTGGATTCACATTTCCCCCCATTAGTATACATAGATAGATCGTACCTAGAAATGTTTTTTAGGCTATATTATAAAAAAGTCACATTCAAGCAAAAAGCTGATAAACTGGCCATGATTATTTCCCATTGTCTATTATGAGGAACATTTGGGTACATCTGGTGGGTGGGCCCATGGTTGACTGGGACTGCAGCTTCTCTTATACTGGTGCATTTGGAGCAGAGTATTTGTGAATGAATGAAGACTCACAAGAGTTGGAAGAAATATTAAAACTCACCTAGACCTGTATCCTCACTTTTTAGATGTAGTAACTGAGACCTGGAGAGGGAAAGTCTTGCTCAAAGTCGTGATTGTGAAGCCAGGCCTCCCACCTCAGAAGCCAGTACTCTTTCTATGACACTATGCTTCCTTTGTATTAAATTGACCCCTTCAGGTTTAATGTATAAGACATATTTAAATGTGTCTTAATATAAAGATATAATAGAGAATTTACACAGAAATGTAAGACCAAAAGCCATTCCATGGTAGACAAGTTGTCAAAAGGACATGAACAGTTTTCAAAAGAATTAGAAACTATTAACAAATATATGAAAAATGCCCCAAATCACTAATAATAGAAATATCAATCAAAATAGCTCTGAGGTTTCCCCTCATACCCAGCAAACATGGCAAAAAAATGGGAATAATAAAGGTTGGAGAGGTTGTAGAAAGGCATGGTAAAGGTATTGGTAGATACACCATTTTCTAATCATTCTGGAAAGCAATTTGGAATTCTGCTAAGACAGTCACTAAAGGGTCTATACTCTTTGGCCCAGAATTCTCACTGAGGTAAAAAGAAGGGTCCCATATTCACCAAAATATTAATAGCAACATTTTTTTAGTAGAATCAAAGAATTGGAAACAAAGTAGATGCCCATCAGCTGGCGACCATCTAAATGAGTTGTGGTGTATGAATGTAATGGATTGTTGCTTTGCTGTAAGAAATTGTTAATATGAGAAAAAAACAGAGTAATAGAAAGGGAACTGGTCATGGAGCCAGGAAGATCTGTTTTCAAGACCTGACTCTGACACATACTGGCTATGTGACCCTGGGCAAGTCACTTAACCTCACGTTGTCCTAGGCAACTCTCTAAGACTATCAGTTGTAGAGAAGGAATCAATCTGCTTTGGTAGAGGGAGTTTCAGGCTTCCCTTTACCAAGGAAATCTCAGATAAAAAAGAGAAATGGACTTCTGCCCTGTGGATTAAGTAGAGCCAGGAAAACAGTATGTACAATGACTGCAGCAGCATTAATGGAAAGAACATAGTAAATGAAAATGAACGTTGTAGAAATTACAATGCCCAATCATGACCCCTAAAAAGATATTTGAGAATGTACCTACTTTCTTTCTTTGCAAGGGTAGAAGACTAGTGTGTGGAACACTAGACATAATAGCAGTTTTGTTTGATATGTAGATTAGTTTTACTGAAAGGTTTCTGCCCTTGCCCTGCTTCCTCCCTCATCCCCTGCCTCCCTCTTTTTCATTCTCTCTTTCTTTCTTTTTTTTTTGCAAGGCAATTGGGGTTAAGTGACTTGCCCAGGGTCACACAGCTAGTAAGTGTCAAGTATCTGGTCTGAGACCGGATTTGAACTCAGGCCCTCCTGACTCCAGGGCCGGTGCTGTATCCACTGCACCACCTAGCTGCACCTTTTCTTCTTTATTTTAAGGGATGGCTCTTGATGAATGATATAAAAACAAAACAAAATAGAAATAGAAATATAAAAATATAAAATAAAATATAAAAAATAAAAACAAAAGATAGCAGTAAATTATGAAAAAATGCATTGTACTTTTTGTGTTAAATTTACCCCATCACAAACCCAGTCCTTGCTAAAGCTATGTAGTCTGTCCTTGATCATCTATGGGAAGGTTATCTGAATGATGCACTATCCCTGAAGTCTTGGAGCTGCTACCCTCCTTACTCTTCTGTTTTAGGCTGGGCTTGAGTCAAGCTGTTCCCCTGGTAGTTTCAATTCAATATTGAAACAAAATGAGACACTTGTAAACCATTTAACAGTTAACAAAAAGAGGTTTATTTAGCCATGGCAGGAGAAGGATATGCAAGAAGGATAGGCTTTGAGGATAGCTTGAGTTGATTCAGTTGAGTGAATTCTTAGGCAAATTCCCTTGCTTGAATTATCCATCATGATCCACCAGCCAAGCCTCCAAGTGCCCCACAGATTGTCACGGCTACATTGTACTCAGGTGATGAGGAAATGACATCAACAGTCTGTGCCTTTAGTGACCAGAGTCAATCAAATCTCAAGGATTCTCTCAACATCTTTTAAGGAAAAAGTAGCCTAACCTGCATGGAGGAGGGGTTGGGTTTCATGTTTCATTAATTCTGAGGCCGTGTCTCCTACCCATGTTTTTCTAATGCTTACTCCTGCTGTTTTACTGAATCTCTTATATTGTTCAAAAGACTGAATTTTTTGTTTTGTTTTGATCAATTTTGTTTCTACACTTTGTTTTTGTATCAAGGTTGTGTCTGTACTCTTAGCATGGTTATTGCTACCCCATAGGGGGCAGAGGACAATGTTTTAATTCACTTTTAACATCCCTAGACTCTTTTTGGACATTGCCAGAATAGCAATGCTGCTCCCCAGTCCCCTCATGGTTTAACCTCTCTACTTTAAGGACCTGGAAGTTGTTATAATAACAAAGGGTGTCCTTTGTAGATCATTCACCATTTTGTACGGATTATAATTCTCCACCGTTGTGGATAATGAAAAAATGAGGAACATGTTTTTAAATTCATCTATTAGCATTTACATAACTTTCTCATATGATGGGGGGGGTCAGAGAAGTAACATTTAGCCATGTGGGCAAATGAATTCCTCTATCCTTTGGAGGTCTACCCATAGCCTGGGATCTTTGGGGCATCTCTAAGAATCTTCTAATTGACCAGAGGGACTAGGGGACCTGTTGTTAGTGAAATTTCCTACTTCAGGTGTTATAGATGCATAGATTCAGACTGTGAGAGTCAGAAGGGACCTTAGAGATTGTTTAATTCAACAAAAATTTGTTAAGTTCCTATTATGTGCAAAGCATGGGAGATAGGCAAAAAATGACCCAGGCTCTGGCCCTCGGGGAGCTTACAATGTATATTTAATGCAACTCCTTCAAACCCTACATTCCATAGATGAGGATATGGATGTCTTACCCAGCTTTTAGTCTGGGTTCACTAGGAAGAGTCTCTTTGATCCATATCCTCCAGGTTGCAAGTGAAGTGGCTTACCATTACTCTTCTCACCTTCCCATCTATAGCAAGAGAACACCTTGGACCTAAGGGGATGGCTTAATCTAGAAATGAATACCTTTGTACTTCCTTTATGGCTGTCCCTTGATGCTCCAGTGGGTGGCAATGAGATTTCCAAAGACACAATCTTCTGGCTGATGAATTGAACAAGGTGCTGTTGACTAACACATTTCCAAGCTCAGTTCTGAGAGTCAATATTGTGTAATGGCTAGGGTGTGGGAACCCCTAGGTTCAGATCCTGCTTCAAATGCTTACTGTGTAACCCTAGGCAAGTCACTTAACCTCTCTGTGCCTCAGTTTCTTCATCTATAAAACGACAGGGATGGCTTTGGAGGTTTCTTCCATATTAAAACTTAAGATCCTGTGATTTATACCTATACTTCATAAAAGAGCTAAGAAGGGCTTGGAGCTTCCCTAGAACATAAAGGGATGACCAGTTGGGCCTCTGGACTATCTCTACTCTTTGGCATAAATGTTTTGGCCATGGGGTAACTTTATGCCCTCAGGGCTTCCCATCACTTGTTGTAGTATCTGAGCTTCACTCATAATGACAAGGCTTCTCTGCCTATGTCGTAGATGATGCTTTGCTTACTCCACCAACAATAAGAAACAGGGAAAAGAAGGACCAAAGAACTCCCTGTATATACACTGCCTATTATGCTCAGCCAACCTTCACCACTCGATACTGTGGGGTAGGAAAAATTAAAATTAGAAATTAAAAACAATGAGTTTACCTACAATTCCCTAAAAAGGAGAGTCACTTAAAGTCTCTAAGATCTGGCTCTATAGTACCCGGTGAGATAAAAAGCAACAAGAATAAAGTCATATCATTAGGTGTAAAGACATATCTAGAAGAACAATAGTAGGGGAGAGAATGGTAGATAAAAAAGCAAAGCACGGATTGTAGTAGAAAGAATATTGGGCCATGATACCTGGATTTTGGTCCCAGCTCTACCACAGACTGGGTGACTTTGAGCAAGTCACTTCAACTTTCTAAGCCTCAGTTTCCTCACTTGTAAAATGGGAGCTATACCTGCCCTGCCCATCTCTGAATTGTTGTGAGGATCAGCTGAAGTGACAGAAGTGGGAGCGTTCTGCAAAGTGTTACACAAATGTAAGTCAGCATTAGGTGATAAATAGAACATTATTTCTTCTTGGAGAGAAGGCGATAAAAGATACAGGAGTTACAAAATACCTGTAATGGCCAAAATCACATCAGGTAAAATGAATGGGATCATTGAACACATCAACTCACTGATAATATTCAGACAGTCAGTGCCTCCATTTATTTTCTCTGGGAAATATAACTGCATGAGAAAGCCACACATGACTTGCCCAAGATGTAATAACATCCCATTAGTTGTAGTACTTATGGAAGAAACCCAAGTAAATTAATTTTATTTATTTATTTTCAAATTCATTATATGCCATCAATAAAACATTTGACTCAATCTCAAGTGATATTGATAATTTTTTCCTTGGCAAAAAAATGGAATGAAGATGTGCTGAGAAATTAAATTGAGCACATTAATATCCTACCCAGAATCTATCATTCAAAATAGAGTTTTAGAAATTCTTATTTTTTATGAAGTATTAGAAGTGAAATTAGCATGCAAAGGTACTATAGCATCTCAAAATTATCTTCCATGCATTCAGATGTTTTTCCCTCCTATCTACTATTATTAAATTTATGATGGCTCCTTGACAAAAAAAATCTTTGAGGTTCTAAAGAAGGGGATTTAGGAGGAAATGCATGCTTTTTCTGTGTTCAACATGGGCTCCTTTGGACAAATACATTATAATAATCTATCTTTGGAAATAAAAACCTACTGATGACATCCCAAGCATATGGAAATAACAATATAATTCAGTGCTAAATGGTAAAAATCTCACAGTTTCATGTTCTAAGTTCAATATTAGTGGCTTGAGCCCTGGATTAAAGATCAGAATATCTGGGTCCTCATCCCAAATTTACTCAAAGTTTTAACTAGGACAGGAGAACAGGGGATTTTTAAGCACCATAGCAATACTTAGCACCCAGTTTGTTGCTGTTCATTCATTTCAGTTGTGTATGACTCTTTATGACCCCATTTGGGATTTTCTTGGCAAAGATACTGGAGTGGTTTTGTCATTTCCTTCTCCAGCTCATTTTACAGATAATGAAACTGAGGTAAACAGGGTTAAGTGACTTGCCCAGGGACACACAGCTAGGAAGTGTCTGAGGTCAGATTTTAACTCAAGGGGCATCCAGTTAGCAAGGACAATTAAAAGGTAGATGTCCTGCTGGTGGCGCTATCCCAGATTAACCCTTCCCCATGCTGCCATGTCCCATACTCTGGTTCCAGAATCCCCAGCAGCATTTGAGGGTACATTTTGTGTCATTTGAGGGTATAGTTTGTGTCACTTGTCCTGGGTGTGTTTTGTCCTATTTGTATTTGTATCCCCAGAACTTAGCACAGAGCCCAACACATAGTGTTTAATAAATGTGTTCTCTCTCTCTCTCTCTCTCTCTCTCTCTCTCTCTCTCTCTCTCTCTCTCTCTCTCTCTGTTTCTGTCTCTCTCTCTGTCTCTTTCTCTATCTCTTTCTCTCTCTGTCTTCCTCTCTCTGTCTCTCCCCTCTTCTTCATCTCTGTCTCTCTGTCTCTGTTTCTCTCTCTCTCTCTCTCTGCAAAAATTGTTAGTTATGTTTCTTGCTTATCAATTGCCAGCTATGTTGCAACTGGAACAATTATTTCATATTTGTGAATCTTAGTTTCTTCATCTCCAAAATGGGAATAAGAGTCCTTCCTCTGCTTTCTTCACACGGATCAGTGTGAAAATACTTTGGAGATGGTGATGTGCTGTATCATTGTAAGACATTTTATCATTATTATTAGAATATAAATTCTTCCAGGGCAGAGATTGGTTCATTTTTTTTTCTTCTGTATTCCCAGTGCCTAGTAGCAGACTTGGCACATGGTAGATATATAATAAATGTTTGTTGAATTGAATCATTATTGATAAAGTAAATGAAATCACTTTAATTGCTGAGATGATACCAAGTTAACTTACACGTTTCTCATTTGCTTTTGCTTCCTCTAAGAGAGGTCCATATCTGTTTATTTTTTCTTCCAAAGTTCTTGTGACATTTCCTATAAATGGGACAGCTCTACTAATAAGAACATAATATTATTAGTCTTATCATAGAATACATTGTCTGGGCTAGTCTAAGATTTGTTTGTTTCTTCTAATAGGTTAGTCCTCGGATAATATATCACAATTATTTAAAATATGTTTGTAGATTCCTATTTATTTACTTGCATTTACTCTTGTAGGTATTTTTACTGCATGATATAATTCAATATATGGCATATATTTATATAATTAACAGTGACAACGATGAGATGAGTTCTGAGTATATGTTTCAAGGTTGTCAAAAATTGTACATATCATCATATATTATATCCATGCTATATTTTTGTGGCAGTCATCCTATCTTGAATTATCAAAAATAAACTCTTAATTTTTATCAGAACCAGAACTCCGAAGCTGTGTTTTGTTTAAACCACAAATTAGACTTAGCCTCATTAGGTAATCTTGATTAAACTCTGTTTTTGGAAGGGAGAAGCACACACTTGAATTTGATAATGAGTTATTTATGTATGTTTTGTTAAATTATGTTTCATCTGACAAACATTTGAAGCTCTCCCTCTTTCTACTCAAGCATTTTCATCCGTTGTAATCAGACTTCCTGTTAGAATCATCTCAGTAATCTGAGGTTAATAAAAATGAATATTAATCACTTCCTTTCTACCTTCTTTGTGTGGTCAAGTAATTATCCTGATCGTATATTATTTGTTCTTCTTATTAAAGTATTATTAAACATATAATAATATATTTATTCACGTAATTCCCCTCTTCCCCTTGGCATTTTTACTCTGAAGTGGGAGGAGGGGAAATTTTTAGAGCATCTGGGGCAGAGTCAACATACCACCTTTATTTGTTCAGATCCTCAACCCTCTTAATAAGAGAAAATGAGTCACCCAAGTTCCAATGGGAATTGATGAAGATGTTCAATGGAATTTAGACATCTCAGTCTAGATCTCCTTGCCCTTCACTGAAGTCCTTTTCTGAACAGTATTGCTTGGAGTGAAAAAACAAAACAAAACTTGAATTAAAGACTTAGAGAATAATTTCCACATGTGAAGGAGTCAGTCTTTATACGGAAGCCTATTTGTTATAGAGGAAAAATTGAGAAAGAGGATTTGTCAGAAGATCATTGATTTACTGGAAGGTAGTGTTTTTGTTTAGGTCTTCAATTCAAACGTCAAATTTGAACCAAGGGAAGTAGGGCCAGGCTGCTAAAGCAGCCTCAGGTTACCCTAGTCCAGGGGTGGGGAAACCTAGGTCCTCAAGTCCTCCCATTGACTGAAGGGATGAACTTGAGGACCTAGAGGGTCACATGTGGCCTCAAGGCCGCAGGTTTCCCACCCTTGCCCTAGTGTCTTCTCATAGGATGGAGGCACATTGAAATATTTTCTTAAATGCCCAAATGTGTGTTCAGTGGTATCCACTACAAATGGAGTAGCACCGAGTTCACTGAGAGTCTGAGGAGGAGGAAGGAAATAAAGAGATGGGAAATGGGAAAGAGACATTTGGGGAGGGGCATTCATGACCCTCATACCCTTCTCTTGCTAATGACTTATAGCCAGGTGCTGCTGGCAGCTACTTCCATTTAACTTTCTGGTCAGGATAAAGCACATTCAACTTCATGTTTGGTAATGGAAGAAAAAGGGTCCAGGATGGCCCTTATGTGTTCTGTTTTGAAGGTCACGAGGAAAACACTCTTGCCTCCAAAATTTCTTCCCCAAAAGTTTACTGTTCACATCTGATATCTCATTATTGATGATTCATTTTTTTGGGTTAAGATACAACCCAAGAGGTGTAATACAAGAACATTTTGAAAGTTATTGATACTTTAGTATGAATTAGTTCATAAGAGCCTTTCTGGATGACAAACAAGTTTTGAGAGGAGGGGAGATGGAAAGATTGGTCTGGAACACAGTGAGTAACCAGAAAGTACTCTATAGCAAGGTGTCTGGGTGGCCAAGAGTCAAGAGGAGAACCTGGTTACCTAACGTGGAGAATGTTACCTGGGAGGAGGCACAGTGGATGCCAGTGACAAACTGCCTGCTTTGTAATTCCTCCTAGGTCCAGCTGTGGAGAGAACCCAGTTATAATGAAAGTAAGGCTTTCTAAGTTTTATTGCTGTAGATAACCCTGCTTCCTAGCTGTAAAACTGATTGATGCTCTTTAAACCCTAGAGATGCCTCTACTGGAAGCCTTGGTCATTTCCTCAAAGTAGGAATATGAGGGGGTAAGAACTTGTACAAAAAAATATATTTTTTTTATTCTCCTCTGTTCCCCAAATAGGAGAGAGGGGAAGTTGGGCAAAATACAGGAAGAAGAGGGAGCTTGTAGCAAATGACCTCTTCGCTCAATAAAGTAGGAGCGGATATATATTTGGGGAGAGTATTGGTGGCATGAGAACAGAAGTTTTGAAAGAGCAACTGAGGACAATAAAACAGAAATTCAAACAAAAACACTTTTTGCTCTGCAGCAGTGAAGGCCTTCTGCAGGGGTGTGCTGGTAAATGTTTAACAACTGGCTTACCAGAAAAAAATATGCATGACATGCTTTTAAGTTTAATCTGAATTATCAACATTTTCTTCTTAAGTCTAGGCAATTGACAAAATGATAAATCAAGCCCAGATTTTTAGCATTTGATGATTTCCAAAGGCTCCCATTGAAAATTTTAAATGAACTCTCAGGGGCAGGTTTGAGTTGGCCCTTGCATACCCTTGGTTTTCTGTAAACTGAGGCTTGGATGATATTTATTGGCTGGTCTAGTTCTGACCTTCAATGAACTATCCAAAATGGGAATGGTTCCCTCTCACTGGAGAGCTTGAAAGACTGAATGCCAACTTAATGGGAATGCTTAGAGGTGCTTCTTGGTGGGTACATTTTGGGTCAAATGACATCTGAAATCCTTACCTTCTCAGAGGTTCAGTGATCCTCTGATTCTGTGATCCTATACAAAAATCTAGGAACCGGAGTGGCTGGAAGACCAGGCAACTTAGGCACCTTCTTCAACCACCTATGAACTTCTCTGAGCCAGGAAGCATAGTAAAGTAGAGGGAAGTCAGAAAGCTCTGGGTTCAAATCCAGACTCCTGAATTTAATTTACTAGCTGTGTGACCCAGAGCAATTCACAACCTCTCTGAGCCCCAGTTTCTTCAGTTGGAAAATGGGGATACTTGTAAGTCTCAAATGAGATAATCTATGTAAAGACTCTGTCGACTTGAAAGGCCTACATAAATGTCAGTTGCTATTTGGTTATTCTTTGTTTATGATATTAATAATATCATGCTGGTGGAAAGTCATTTGATGTTGTTTAGTCTGAATTAGAGGCCAACAAACTTTGAGCCAAATCTGGCCCAACCTCTGACTCGCTAGAATGATTGTAGCTTGCAAAAGCAAACAGTGAGCCAAATTTGGCCCAGGGGCTGTAGTTTGCTAACCCCTCTTCAAAACTCATTAAAATTCTTAGGAAGAGTTGCTTTTCAGTGGTTTCCAGTCATATCCACCTATTCGCGACCCCATTTGGGGTTTTCTTGAAAGAGATACTGGAGCGATTTGACATTTCCTTCTCCAACCCATTTTATAGCTGAGAAAATTGAGACAAACAGAGTTAAATGACTTGCTGAGGGTCACACAGCTAATAAGAATCTGAGGCCAAATTTGAACTCAGGAAGATTAGTCCTCCTGACTCCAGGCCTGGCACTCTATCCACTATGGCCATCTAGCCATAGGTTCTTAGAAAGAGAGTTAGACTTAAACATGTTTTGCAGGTAGATTATTTTAGGATGCTTTCTAATAGACTCTTTGAAGGTCAGAAAACATGTTGTTTCCCAACAATCCACAATGAGATGAAACTGGTGACTTGGCTATATTTCAATTAAATTTATATTGAGCCCCTAGTATGCACCAAAACCTATTCTTTCACTTCTAAAGATATCTGAACAACAAACACACACAGTGAAGGAGCTCCAGACCATTTATCTTGCCAAGTCAGATAACTGATGTCTAGCTGAACTATTTAACCTAAAATGATTCTTCCCTAAGACCAACCAGAGAGGGCAATGCATGTGATTGATTAATGGTAGATATTGACAGCTGCCGTTAGTGAACGCTATAGAGGAAACAATACATTGAATTTCTTATGGGGCTTATGTTATTGAAATCAAAAGCTTAATGGGGGTTTTCTCCAATGCTTTACTTTTCGATAGGTGACACTGTGATTAAGCTTCCAAATTGGAAATCATAGCAAGCACGCACCTAGTAATTGGATAGGACTTGTTAAGAAGATCCCTTTTTTTCATGCAAGTCCCTTTCCCGTATGTATTTCTGCAGACTAGTTAAATAAACGTGCAGTGAACCCAAGTCTCCTTACTCAAAGTAAGTAGACTAGAAAACATGGATGGCCTTTCAGGGCCTTGTCGGAGGCCCCTTTTCCTTACACATAGACCAATGTGGACAGGCACTTTTGATTCCTTACCTAAGATAGATGATAAGGAATGATGATCTCTGGTGAAATTTCTCTTTTCTACTGTTTTTGGTGCCAGATTGGCAGAATTTTCGTGGTCATCCTGAACAACCAGTGAGATTCTCTGAGATGCAGTGACAAACTTGGCCTGCCAAAGCACTCAGTGTTTTATTGATGTGCTCCTGGATATATTAAATTGTGAGGCAGGCTTCTAGAGGAAGTGAAGTGGATTCTAGGTGAAATGAAAGCTGACTCCATATAAAACAAGAAATTTATAGGTGAATTAGTGTTCAACTAGGAAATCACTAGAGCTGTATAGAAGCAGTATCCCAGTAGAAACTGGCTGACTTCTTTAAAAAAATCTACTTTCCATTCAAGGGACTCCACTGTGCCTGCATGGGAGAACAAATCCTTATTCATTCACAAATAAACCACTTCTATATGACGCAGGCATCTAGAAAACCATTTAATTTGAAAAAAAACTAGGTAAGGAGAATAAAATGTAGGTAGGATGTCAGGTTTGGCAAACTAGATAACTGATCATCATGAAAATTTAGTTGGAAATTTTGTGTGTCAATAAAGCAATCAATTAATGAGAATTTATTAAGTGCCTGCTATGTGCTAGTTACCATGCTAGACATTGGGAAAATAAAGTCCAAAATGAAATAGTCCCTGAATTTAAGCTTTCGTTCATTCAGAGGAAAAGGCTTGTGGGACTTTTGTGTGATTTCAGAGCTACAAATGTTCTAGATGGAGTTTCCACTTTCTGAAGTCCTGTACCTTGACTAAATACAACTTGGTTCGCTCAATCTGCCTTGAAGTGATGAAGGACTGAGTTGGAAGCCTCCTGTGAGAATTGGGATTTGGGCTTCATTCTAGGGAATCTGGATGAGAACAGATAACTGGTCTATATTCCAATTTTGCTTGCCTAAAGCATGAACCCCACCTTATTGTTCACAGACTGATTTCTGTAAGAATTTTATCAGTTGTACCTGGAGTCAAGGAAGACCTGAGTTCAAACCTAGCTTCTGACATTTACTACTTGGATGACCCTGGGCAAGTCATTTAACCTCTTTCTGCCTCAGTTTCCTCATCTATGAAATGAGAAGAGTAGTAGCGGCCACCTCCCAGGATTGTTGTGAGGATTAAATGAGATAATATTTGTAAAGTGCTTTGAAAACCTTGAAGTCCTATGTAAATATAATCATTATTATTACTATTAGTCCCTAGAGATAAATAGAGAATCTGTGGAGTACATTAGAATCAATGAAAATAGCACTTTATTTATAAAATGCTTTCCTGATAACTCTGTGAGGTAGCACAAGTATTATTAATCCTATTTTATAAATGGAGGAGTTTAGGCCCAGAAGGGCTTTACTTTTGTCACACAGCTAGGAGGCAGTGGAGCCAGGACTTGAACCCAAATATTCTTTTTTTTTAGGCAATTGGGGTTAAATGACTTGCCCAGGGTCACGCAGGGTAGTAAGTGTCAAGTGTTTGGTCTGAGGCTGGATTTGAACTCAGGTCCTCCTGACTTCAGGGCTGGTGCTCTATATACTGCGCCACCTAGCTGCCCCCAAACCCAAATATTCTTGAACCTCATTATCCCACTATACCAAGTTACTTCTCACACATTAAAGTCAAATGGACATGGGCAGTTTAAAAAAAAAATTAAATCAATTGGTCATGCACCAAAAATTTTCTTAACGTCTACTATGGGACAGAGTTTATGCTAGGTGCTAAGGATACCAAGAAAAAATAAAACAGTATCTGCCCTCAGGGAACTTACAGTCTATCAGGAAAGGCAATACCAATGCATGTAAGTATATATTAAATATATATACACAAAATTACAAGTTATATGGAGAGCTTTTTGAAAAACAGGGTACTACCCAATCATGCTGAGTCATAACTTTGGGGACTGATAATTGGAGTTACTCAATTAAGCTTGCAGGTGGTTTGGGTTCCTTCGAAGCTTTCCAATAAATACATTGGATTTTCATCCTGTTTTGTGAATTTAATTAATAAAAACCCAACTCATCATTCAGTATTTCAGAAATTAATGATTATTACTCAATTCATTGAGCATCTGGAGAACATCTTCCATTGATCTTTCTCCTTCTCCAATTCCTCCCTCCATCCTTTCCTCTCTTCCTTCTTTCCTTCCTTTTTTCTTTCTTCCTTTCTTTCCTCCTTCCCTCCCTCCCTCCCTTCTCTCTTTCCTTCCTTCTTTCCTTCCTTCTTTCCTTCTTTCCTTCCTTCCTTCCTTCCTTCCTTCCTTCCTTCCTTCCTTCCTTCCTTTCTTATTCTTAGTTTTCTTATTAATAAAATGGAAAGGTTGTACTAGATGACCTCTAATGTCCTTTCCAGTCTGACTTTATGATCCTATAATTGTTTCAGATGGTGGCTCTTTGAATACCTGAAAACATTTCTCATGCCCTATCAGTTATCAATTACTTCAACCAGTGCTTAAAAGTCTTGAAATTAAGGCCATTCACCATCTTGCACCATCCTGGTTGCCCTCTTCTAGAGCTGCTCCAGCTTATCAATGTCCTTCTTATAATGTAGTTCCTGTAACTAAACACAATACTCCAGATGTGGCCTGACATGGCTTTCCAGCTGACATGCTGGAAACTAAGTCTCTTGATGCAATACCTCAAAATAGTGTGTGTGTGTGTGTGTGTGTGTGTGTGTGTGAGTGTTGTATGAGAGTGTTGATTCACATTGAACTAAGGTCCACTAAGACCCCCAGAGCTTTTCCAAACTATTATCTAGGTCTCCCCCATGTTGTATTTTCTGATTTAACATGACTCAGCTAATAGTATCGTTGGAAGGTATTGACTTCTGAGTCAATAACTTGTGAGTCAACAACTGAGGCAAACAGGGATAAGAGACTTGCCCAGGGTCACACAGCTAGTAAGTGTCTGAGGCCAGACTTGAACTCAGGAAGATGAATCATCCTGACTCTAGACTTGGCACTCTATCCACTGAGTCACCTAGTTGCCCCCATCATCCTATTACAATTCATTTGTAGCCTAAACTGCTCGAGCAGAGAGATCAAATATTTGGTTGCAGGCTGAATATAGAAGAACCAGATTAAATGCAATAGGGAAATTTTTAACAAAATAGAAATATGATATAATATGGATAACATTATATTTTAAAACTAAGTCAATATGCAGGCAGGAATTCATAGGTATGGATTAGTGGCCCCCATATTTATTTGAGTTTGACACCACTGTCCTAGAGGACAGAAATACTGTCTTCTTCACTCTGTTTAAATGTCTGCTACAGGACTATTCAACAGGATCGATAGACGACTAGTAGCATTCTTTTTTAAAACAAGATTTATTGGTGTATTTTCCTTTTACTTCCTAGTCATTTTAGAAATAACACTCTTTCTCGTTTCCCTTCCTCCCTTCTCCCTCTTCCACATCCTCCTCTCTCTGTTAGTGATTTGATTCATCTCAAATTCTCCTAATAAAGAAAGCTGGTTAAGCACAGGGATATACCCGACAATGTATACAGTTATCCCTTCCACATTGCAACTTTCCCCATCGCAGCTTCAATATATCACAGATTGGCATAAAAATTAGGTGGGAATTTTGGGGGAGTTGTGGAAGCCATAAATGACACACAAAGGCCAATAGATGACACAGAAAAAGTTTAGAAACTCAGAAATACATGTATGTATAGTATTGCATAATATCAATATATTTTATCCTTTAATATCATAATAAATTCAGACTTCTTTGATACGAAGGGAGGGCCAAAAACTTTTACACAGATTTTCCAGATCATGGGGGCACTGTGCCCTTAACCCCTAGATGTAGAAGGCATAACTGTACACCATTCTGTCCCCATATTTCCCTACCTCTCTCTCTAGAAGAATTAAGTATGTTTCATTTTCTATTCTCTAGGACCAGTTTTAGTTTTTTAAGAGACAATTATTATTTGAGGATGATAAATATTTTTAATGTTTCTTATTAAAAAAGGGGGGTCTGTTATTGTGAACAAGGCTTTTGATCTTTTCAGGGAGTTCTAGCATGTATTATGACTTACAGTTATTGACATTAATTGACTGTGAAACCATGGGCAAATCCCTTAGCCTCTCTGGACCTCCATTTACTCTTCTCCAGTTTGATTGGGGCATAGAGTGTAGGTTAGGAAGTGTTGGGATGTGGGGCTGGAGGGCTGAGTTGGGACTAGATAGTAGAGGGACTTGCCTGCTGGGTGGAGGAGTTTGAATTTCGTTGGGTGGTGGGGAGAGGTATTGAAAGATTTGTGTCAGACAACACCTTCATAATCACTATAACTAACATGAATAACACACTAAAGTTTGCAGAAGGCTTTACGTGTGTTATTTGATCTTCACAACAACTAGGTGATATAGGTGCCATTATTATCCCCATTTTACAGGGGATGAAACTGAGGCCAAGTGTGGTAAGTGACTTGCTCAGGGTCACACAGCTAATAAGCGTCTGAGACAAGATTTGAACTCAAGTCTTCCCGACTCCACGTCCAGCATTCTATTCGTTGCGCCATCTAGCTTCCTAAAAGTGTTCTTTAGAATTTCTGATTCTGTAATTTTCAAACACTTTGCAAACTCTAATGAGATAATATCTATAAAGTGTTTAGCATAGTGCCTGGTAGATAATAATTAAGAACTTAGTAAATATTTGCTCCCCTTTCCCGCTATAAAGCATTCCATAAGAGGGTACAAGAGTGAGGAAGAGGGGCAAGAGAACATTTTGGAGCATGGGACAGAATCAGACAGCAGGATGAGGAGCCTAGGAGCTGGGAGGTTAGGAAGGAGGCAGGAAGGGGAGAGGATGGTAAAGAAGATGTGGAAGGACAAGCAAGGTGCACTTTGCCTTTTGAAGTTCTGGGTCCAAATGGCAATGATCGATAAGTGATGCTGGAAATCCCCTTGCTAGCTACCTTTAAGCGATAGGTAGTGAATCAGGTGGTTGTTGTCTGCCCTCCTGAAATATCATATGAATAAACAATGTACTGTGACAGCAAGATAGCCTCAGAGTCAGAAACACTTGGGTTGAAGTCATGTCTCACACAGATGCCAACAGTGTGACCGTGGACAATCTCTCAGTGCTTCAGACAAGTCTCTAAGACTTTAAGTTACAGACAAATTGTGTTGCTGGAGGAAGGTTCCATACTGGGAGTAATCTATATTGATGAAATCAGCTCTAGATAGATAAATGATAGATGGGTATCTATCATCTATTTATATATTTATGTGTGTGTGTGTGTGTGTATTGCACCTATATGTTACGTGTGTGTACTTAAACATGTTATATTGCTTGATTCTCATGCCAACCTCATGAGGTAGGCAGGGCATGTATTATATTACCACCTCAGTTTTGCAAATTAGAAAGCTGAGGCCCAGAGAAGCTTCACTGAGTTGTTCAAGGTCGCACAATTAATGGAGGACAGCCAGGCAACTGACTCACAGTCCAAGGCTCCTTTCACTAGGCTGTGAATAATAGCTAACATTTATACATCATTTTAAGGTTTCCTAAGCACTTTACATATTGCCTCATTTGGTCCTCACAATTGCCTTCTGAGCTAGACGTGCCATTATTATCCCAATTTTACAGATGAGGAATCTGAGGCTGAGAGGTCCAAGGTGAGTTTTGAACCCATGTCTTCCTGACTCTAGGTCCAATGCTTTATCCACTATACCACTCTGATTCTCTTGTACCACCACCTGTAATACTGAAGTCAATTTAATGCATTTGAACTCGACTTATGATCTCAATTTTAAGACAAATTTCATGGGGAAAGGAAGTTTTCAATTATTCTAGTCTCTTTTATTTATCTGTCAGTTTCACAAGGAGCATCCCAAAAATCTGTCATTTTTCACTATACAGAGAGTGCTGCCTAAGGGTACTGAGATACATTACTATTAAATATTCTAGGTCCCTTAAGATCAATTGCTTTCCTGTTCCATATCTTCTTTCCTTACTCATGTCACTAGACTCTTCTCTTCTGTCCCCCGTTGCTATGAATTTTAACCAGAGTTTAGATTGTCTTTGGTATTGAGCACTTAACTTTTTGGAGCACGGTCACAGTTATGTTTTAGAAATAAATTAAGGTTTCATTTTTAAAAAAATGTTCCAGAGATAAATGGTTTGGAAACTATAAGAAAAAGAAACCTGAGAATTCACAAATGGGAAGCTGGGGCCTCATACTTAGCTCACCTTTGCATCCCAGAGACCTTCAGGAAAAAACATTTAGTCGACATATTAGCAACTGCATTGGCTGCTACTAACAGCATATGCCTACAGGAAGGTCATGTTTGATTGGTGGGATGATTTAAAGCATCACCTTGCTAAGGGCCTCACTGAGCCCTTAGCCAGGGCTGTATAGAGTAATTTATTATTAGTCCTATGATAACAGACTATCTGTGAGAACACTCAGGTTTTAGAACCCAATAGAGGCATCAGTGTTGGAAAGCATATGTCAGCCAATAAGAAATTTGTCTTTTTTAGAGAGAAACATTATTAGCTAACTGCCTTTCCCTGGATTTGTTTTTCTTTATGGCTTTGTTCCAAGACCAACCAAGGATGGTTAGGTCACTCACCTGCATGTTTTTAGGGTCTTAAAAGCATATTTAAATGAGCAAATTCAATTATTCAATTTAGTGTGATGTCAAATGCCGTAGCAGGAAAGAGAGGTGCTGGAATTTCATAGATCATAGGTTTAGAGCCAAAAGGGACATTAGCGGTCACTGAGTCCAATCTCTTCATTTTTACAGATGAGAAAAATTAGACCAAGGGAGTTTAAATGACTTTCCCAGGCTTCCATAGCTAATAAGTGCCTACATACATATATGTGTGTATATATACACATATACACATATGTGTATACAGCATAAATATAAAGTTAATAAATACAAATCCATCCAAAGTAGCCATGTACAGGGTACTTTGGAAGGGAGGGCACTATCAATTGAGGAGAGATCAGGAAAAGCTTAGTGCAGAAGTTGGTGCCTGAAGGGCATTTTAAAGAAAGAAGGACTCTATGAGGTAAAGGAAAGGAAAAAGTTCATTCCAGGCACAGAGAATGACTCATGCAAAGGTAGAGAGACTGGGATGTTGTGTGAAGTGAGAGGGACAGAGGAGAGGTCTGTTTGGCTGGACTTCAGAGTGCAGGAAGGGAAGTAATGTGCAATGAGGCTGGAAAGATAGAGTGGGGGCAAGGCTGCGTAAGGCTTTAAAAGCTAAACAGGAGAGTTTCTATTTTATCTTAGAGGTGATAAGAAACCACCTCAACTGGATAAATAGAGAGGGATAATGCAGGGTAAAAAATGTCATCAGAGAAATGTCTGATCAAAAGAAAAGATGTAGCCACATAGCTAGTAAAGCATCTGAGGTTAAAATTAAATTCAGATCTTCTTGGCTCCATGTTCAACCACGTCACCTCGCTGCCTTGAAATCAGGGGTTCTTAACTGTTTTTTTGTCATGAGCCCCTTTGGTGAAACCTAGGACC
The DNA here is from genome assembly GCF_003287225.1 of Phascolarctos cinereus. NCBI lineage: Eukaryota > Metazoa > Chordata > Mammalia > Diprotodontia > Phascolarctidae > Phascolarctos > Phascolarctos cinereus. The sequence continues at coordinate 264,063,709 of NW_027555847.1, read as the reverse complement.
TCTTCTCAGAATAATGTTCTGCTTAAAAATTACAACTTTAGGAAATGATACATTTTAGTTTGTGATTGGTGAAAATAAAAATGTATATATTTTACCCATCCAAACTCATGGACCCCCTGAAATCTATCTATGGGCCCCTTGTTAAGATCCCCGGTCTTAGATACTTATCTGGAACAATAGCCTCCTAAGGATGCTGATGGTTCCTTAAAACTATTTCATATGGGAGCCCACATCCCAATACTGATTGGGTCACAGCAATAGCTGGAGCCTATGTGTCATGCAGCTTGTATGGCCAGATAATTCAAGGATCCCAGAGCTTAGGAAGTAAGCGGCTGCACAAACTATGGGTCTGTTTCAGGGAACTACCCATGTTTGTTTCCCTTCTCACTCCTCAGGCTAACCTCTTGTCCTAAAGCTGTAACCAGTGTTTGACTTAATTTCTGGAAAGTCTCTCCTTAGTTGCATTGTGATATCTTTAATTTTTTAAGAAAATGTCTATTGCTCCCTTAGTAACTCTTTTTCCATGATTAGGAATTATCCCCTACTTTCATTCCACGTGGAGACAAGGATAGGAGATGGCTAATTTGGAGGTATGGTGGGGGGGGGGTCTGGGAAAAAGGAGAGAAGAGTCCTAGAAGATCATGCAGTAAAAGACATGGGCTCTAATGTTTTTATCCAAGTTCTGCACGGTATCAGCCATAGAGCCACAAGGCCCTTAGAAGTGAAATGACTTGCCCACAGCCTATATGTATCAGGCAAGGAACTTCAATTCAGGTCTTCCTGGTTTCGAGGCCAGCTCTCTGTTTACTGTACCTCACTGTCTTTCTACCAAAGAGAGTTTCTTGAAGGCTGGAACTGTGTCTTAGTCATTTTTGTGCACTCTACAGAACCTAGACCCTTACACACAGTAGGCCCACAAGGGAGGCAACAGTGCCATAGTGGAAATAGGGTTGGATTTACTCAGAAACCCTGGGTTCCAGTGCTGGCGCTGCTACTTATTTGCTGTGCGACCTTGAAAAGTCCCTTTGCCTCCTGCTTCTGTCAGTTTCATCATCTATAAAACGGGAATAATTACACCTGGAAAATATTTGAACAATCCCTGACAGGGTTATTGTGAAGATTAAATGAGATAATGTATGTAACACACTTTATAAACCCAAAAGGATAGACATTTACACATATTTGATATCTTTATGATATGGAAAAAGGATGTCATCTATAACAATTATGAAATTACTGTTATTATTGTTACTGTTGTTGCTATGGATAGATTGTGATCAGTATAACTGGATGAAGCACTCCTATCTATGATATGGTTCATTGAAAAATTATTATTGGAATTAGAAAGATACTTTTGAATTAAATTAAAGCATCCTTGAGACTTTGATGAAAGTAGGAGCTATGTCCAGAGTCAGAGCCACACTGGAGTATTTGAAGACATTGTTCTCTATGACTTCCATGAAAATTTTATTCTGATGCCTCATTGTGGTTAGAAGGTGGCCCTAGTTTCTCAAAAACTATGCCAATAGAGCAATCTGTCGGCCAACAAGCATTTATTAAGCACCTATTATGTACCAGGCGTTGTGCTAAGTTCTGGATCTATGAATTTTAATTTAACTGTAGACTTCTAAATGTGAAATCCATGTCTAGTGACCAATGAGTCAACATGGTACCAGAGGAACTGAATATTGACATGCTCAGTCTAAATGAAATTAGTCGATATAAGGACACTACAGTTATATGGAAGGATGTGTCATAGATTCTTCTGGAGAGGCCAAGAAAGAAATCAATGCAGCTGGTTTCATCATCCTTACAAAGACAACAAGAAACACAATTTCATGGGAAACTTGGTCATTTCACCTCATGGGCAGAAGGATGGTCTGTAAGCAAGTTGTTTAGCCCTGTTTGTTTGACTCAGTTTCCTTATCTATAAAATGAACTGGAGAAGGACATAGCAAACCACTCCAGTATCTTTGCCAAGAAAACCCCAAATTGAGTCATGAAGAGTCAGACACAATTGAAAAAAATGACCAAATAAGTTTACAAAGTATTCACATATACTATCCCCCTTGATTCTCACAACAACTCAGTTGTGTAGGTGCTATTATTATCTCCACTTTATAGAGGAGGAAAATGAGGCTGCATGGTTTATCAGAGGTGACATTTGAAGCCAGGTCTCGCTAACTCCAAGAGCAGCCCCCGATTCACTACACCATATAACTTGTCTAGCATGTAATCCATTTTGGTTAAAATGAATTCCTTTGGTCACTTTTTTTTTTAACAGATCAGGAAACTGAGACTCATATGAGGTGAAATGACTTTTGCAAAATCACATGGGCACCAAATATGAGAAACAATTTTGCATGATGTTATTTTTGCTTGAATGATTTGCACAATAACTGCTGGGATATTATCAATAATCTGTCTTTCTGTTTCCTGATCCAGTGCCATTACTATAATGATAGTGTAGCAAAGTGGGGAAAAAAAACAAAAACAAAAAACAATGGATTCAGAGTCAGGACAGATCATGGTTTGAATCTTGCCTCTGACAGGTCCTAGCTGTGTGACCATGTGATAGGTCACTTAACCTTTCTGAGCCTCAGTTTTCTTACATATAAAGTGGGGAGAATAATAACACACCTCATAGCATTGTTGTGAGGATCAAAAGAAATAATGTGTGCAAAACATCTTACTAACCTTAAGGGAATATGTAAATGTCAGGGATCATAATTATTATTATACTGTGGGGTCTTATCTCATGGGCATATGATGCCACAAATAGGAATGATATTCTAAGGAAGTTTCCCTGGAAATGTAAGTGATCAGCCTATGCTAGCTTTATTAACATATCCTTGCGAGAAACAAATCCCTGGGGAAAGATGAAAGATTGGACATGTGGTAACGTGTATTCTGCTTGCTAAAGAGAACACTGGACATGTGTTCAGTGGAAAAGGCAGAGAAGAGTGAACATCTTGGCCTCATTTCCTTTTGGTTCCATTACACCCTGGGGAATTTTTTGATGTGTCTCATCAATTTGTACCAAAGCTGTTTTTCATGTTTGGTGCCCGTGGAGAGTTTCAGCTGCCAGAAATTGTTTGGCAAAATGCTTTTTCACTTTATGCTCCATTTTGCCAAGAGAGTTCTGCTGAACATTTAAGTTCTACTAACTGTTTTTGGTCCCTAGGTTTTTTATTTCAGTTCAATTCAACAAGGTTTTATTAAGTCCCTGTTGTATGCCAATGCTGAATGCTGGAGGCACAAAGACAAAAATGAAACAGTCTCTGCCCTCAAGGAGCTTACCTTCTGTAGAGAAGAGGCAAAACTTATGTAGAAAATTAAATACAAAAGCATATAAAGTAATTTTGAGGGGAAGACACTGGCAACTGGGAGGTGGAAGTAGGAGTGGGGAAATCCTATTCGGCTTCCTATAGAAGGTGATACTTGAGCAAAGCTTTGAAGGAAACTAGGGATTCGCTAGGTAGAGTTGAAGAGGAAGTGCATTCCACACATGAAAGAAAATTTATGCAAATATGTGGATGGAGAAGGGAAACAGAATGTCCTGTATGAGGAAGAGTAGGTAGCCGCTAGATTTGGCTGGACAGTAGGCTACATAAAAGAGAGTAATATGCAAAAAAAAAAAAAGTCTGGAAAGGTGGGCTCAATCCAGATTGTAAACCCTTTGGCTTTAAAAACCAAACAGAGGAATTCATATTTGAATCTAGAGGCTACAGGGATCCAACAGAGCTTCTTGAACCGCTAGGTGAGATGATCAAAGGTATTCTTTAAGAAAAATAATTTGGCCATTGTGATGAAGTGTAGATTGGAAAGTAAAGAGACTGGAAATAGGGACACCAATTAGGAGGACATTGCAGTAGTCCAGGGAAGGGATGCCAAGGACCTGAATTGAGGTGGTGGCTGTGTGAGTGGAGAGGAGGGGACAGATATGAAGTTATATCTTGGGAGTAGATAATAGACGAAATGATTTGGCAACTGACTGAGCGACAGATGTGACAGATGGAAGATGTGAGGATAACTCTGAGTTTGCAAATTTGGGTGATTAAAAGGATTGCTAAATACAATGGATAAAGTATCTGGCCTGGAGCCAAGGAGACTCATCTTCCTGAGTTCCAATCTGGCCTCAGATACTTACTAGCTGTGTGACCCTGGGCAAGTCACTTCACCCTGTTTGCCTCAGTTTCTTCATCTGTAAAATGAGCTGGAGAAGGAAATGGCAAACCACTCCAGTATCTCTGCCAAGGAAACCTCAGAAGGGGTCACGGAGTCATATACAACTGAAAAATTACTAAATAGCAACAACAACAAAAGATTGTAGTCCTTCAATATAAATAGGGAAGTTAGGAAGGAAGAAAGCTTGTCCTTGCTTCAGCTCACAGAAGATAAACATTTCTGAATATTTGTTCTATTCTCCATTGCCTTTCTTCATGCAGGTGGTAAAAGTATTATGATAAGGTCAGGATAAGAATGTGACCCTATACCAACCTATCAGGAACTTTTTTCTAGAAAATTCCTAGGAAAGGCAGAAATTAATATTTAGAAAAAATAAAAAGACTAGAGGAAAAGGTAGAAAGTTGGCAAGGCTGTCTTGAGTTTCCGAATGTTACCATGCAAGGAGTCTGGAAAAGAGAAGAGAGTTTTGGATTGAGTATCAGCTTTACCACTAACCAGATGCCTAATCAGGCAGTATAGTGAGATAGTGCCTAGCTTAGAAATACAGCAGCTAAGTGATGCTGTTGAGATCATACTAGACCCAGAGTCAGGAAGACCTGAGTTCAAATTCTGACTCAGACACTTACGAGCAGTGTTGCTACGAGCAAGTCACTTAACTTGTCTCAGCCTCAGTTTTCTCATCTGTAAAATGGGGATGATAATAAGAATACCTACCTCCCAGGGTTGTTGTGAGGATCAAATGAGATAATATTTGTTAAGTGCTCAGTAAACTTTAACATGCTTTATAAATGCTAACTATTATTGTTGTTGTTATCATTATTGCTGTTATTATAACCCAGCTCTGATAATTGCTAATCAGCAGTACTTGTTTACTTTACAAGGTTATTACAAGGCAAGCATGATATAAATGTTGCTCAAATTTCTCTGACGCATAGTTTCCTCCTTTATAAAATGACTAAGGGAGGGGCGGTGTTGAATTACATCAATTCTTATCTTTGACTGAATCAAAAAGGGCTGTGCCTATTCTAGCCTAGGGAGTCCTATTCCCTTGGCATTCAGATTCACTCAACAACATCTAAGTTATGATATTTGGTCCTGCATGCTCTGTTTTAAGAAGGTCATTGGTAAAGTGGAGAATAATGGGAAACGGACAACCGGGCTGGTGAAAGAAGTGGGCTTGAGAATATGGCGGTCTCCAAGCAAAGGCTGGATGACTATTTTTGGGAAAGGTATGGAGGGGAGTCTTATTCAGGACTGGCTTCTAATGGCTTCAGAGGTCCCCTCCAACTCAGAGGTTCTGGGGTCCTGGCTGATCCTGAGTGTTCTGTTGTACCCAAGGATGTTGTAGAATTCCTGTTCACCAGCAAAGTTCTTCTATCAGAGATCCTGTCCAATTATGCATTCTTAAAAGATAGCGCTGGTACATCATTGATGCTTAGTCAATCTCATTGCTCTCATCCCTATGCTAGTGATAGTGGCAATGACGGTAATCGTGTGTAATAGGGATTAGGGTATGTATAATGCTTGTCACAGGTGCGTTCCCAGTGGTGACTACTTCACATGAGGAGAGAGAGCAGAGCTGATAGACCATGATGTCTGACTCGTTCCAGGAGGAGCAGAGGTAGAAAGTTTCTTCTTTTGAAGTTCTCCCTCTACCCTCTTTTAAATTTCAGGCTTGGGGGCAGGAAGGGGGAGGGCAGGGGAAGATTCAGAACTGAATGAAATGAAAATTAAAGTTCTTACTTTGGTTGAGAGATCAAAGGTATTCGATGAATGGAGCTAGGAGGTGGATGACAGGGGACTCAGCATTTTGCCGCTGTATCGAGGGCTTTGTGTGACATCAAGATGTCATGGTACATTCTCACCGTGGAAGGATGCCACGGAACTCACTGAGTATTTCAGTGATGTGTCGTCCCTCAGGTCTCTGTGTTTCTACATGTCTGCTAAAGGGCTCTCCTGTCCTCTAGAAGTCAGGCCTCCTATCACACACGGCCTTTCTATTTGTGCAGGGTTTCTTAACTTTTTTTGTGTGTGTGTGCTACAGACCCCTTTGGCAGTCTGGTGAAGCCTGTTCTCGGAATAATGTTTTTAAAGGCATAAAATAAAGTACACAGGATTACAAAGGAAACCCATTATAGTAAAAGACTTATCAAAATATTTTTAAAAGCCAAGTCCCTAGACCTCAGTTTAAGAGCCCCTATATAAAGTGCTTTTGCCTGAGTGCTTTAATTAATTCTCTAGCACCAATAATACTCATCATTTCTAAAACAGAGGCTCCATATTTGGACTCTTCATTCTACTGCATTGGTTTCATATCAGAGAATAAAGAATCAAGACATTTTGTTTACAGCAAACAGGGCTTGCAAACATAGATTTGGTGTCTTCAGATAGAGTACAGTTTCTACAGTTACCTGTAGAAATAAGAGCTTGGATTTTTCCATTTTCCTTCCCACTGCTGTTGCTGCAAGCAAGGCAGTGACTGAGAGCTCTGAACCCTGGGGCCGGCTTCTCAGGCTACTTCCTGGCCGCAATTTTACCTTCAGCTGAAGGGCATTGGTGACATAGGGAATACCTTTTGGAAGGTGAAGCTATTATTGACTTGATGGTAATGCTTCCCTTAGCAAAAACTTCCCTGAGTTATTATTAAAATTCTATGAATGATCTAAAACTGAGTAATTGGGGGATATTTGGTGGGTTGTTGCTATTGATTTTGTAATGTCTATTAAATGTATTGTATGAATTGGTAGCTACATCTGTCTGTCGTGAGTTCAAGTCGAGTCTGCAAAAGACTTCTTTGTTACGTGATAATTTTGTATCTCACTTCCAAGCTTCACATGGAAAATGGAGATAGGGAGATACGAGTTACATTTCCCTCAAAATATTAGCACAATAATTTAGATGCAGTATGGGGAGAGGGGGGAAGACCTGATTTCTAGTCTAAGCTCTGCCAGTAACCTCAGCCAAGTTACTTCAGCAACTGGGACTTCAAATTTCTCATTTTAACAATTCAATTAAGCATTTATCATCTGTAAAATAAGGGGGTTGAAATGACTCTTCTGGCTCTGCTTGGAGAATGTCTATAAAATGTTTTGAGTTCAGTGAAGAAAACAACAATAGCAACAATAATTAATTGATCACATTTACTATGGAGGTTTTAAAGAACATCTCTTGCATTTTCAATAAGCTTTTCATTAATGTTATCATCACTGATCTTTTTGTCTTTTTCACTTACGTTGACAGCCTCTGGATAATCTGGTTTTATATCAACATGAATATAAATGTTATATTTGAATTACATATATATTTGTGTGTATATATACACATGTGTTACATGTATATATATATTGCATATGCTATATCATATTATAGAATATCTGCATTATATAATATAGGTTCATAAGTACTGATATTATAAGTTAATATTAATAAGTATATTAATGTATATCGATTTATATATAATTGACATCATGGTTGCATGTGACATGTATGTGTGTGTATATATACACACACATATGTGTCTAGCTGGCCCATATATCTGGCTGGCCCATATCAACTTGAACATATGTAGTCATTCTACGTATCTCTATAACTTAGCTGCATACTTGTGTACACAATACACGTGTGTTATGTAAACATCTAGAAATACTTATATGTACACAGAGATAAATCTCTGTAGGCCCCTCACCTCATAACTGATCAATATCTATTGTTCAGTTTCACTTTATGTTTATGTTACCAGGAAATCAGGCAAACCTGGACCTATGATGGGAGTAGTAGACTAAAGCTCTTTTACGAGTTGGTCCCTTGGACGATATTCAGGCATGCATGTTTGCTTTTTTTTTTTCCATTCTCTTTCTTACCTTATAATGGCTTTCTGGCTTTATAGCCAAAGCTTATAAAGGAAAGGCTCTTTTCTTCTTGCCAGCCAGGGGTGGGGGGGTGAGGGTGGGGGACAGGGAGCTCACTTTGGTATTCACAGTACAGATATGACAAATGCATGGCCTGTGTTCTGGGTGTTTGGAGAAATGTAAAAACATGTCGAGTTGTTGCAAATGCTCACATGGTGATTTGTTGGTTTGATTCTTCAGGTCGTGATTTGGCAAGCACAACCCTCCCAGGATACCCTCCACACGTCCCCCCTGCTGGACAGGGCAGCTACTCTGCTCCAACTCTGACAGGAATGGTGCCCGGTGAGTTTTCAAAATGCAGCTTTTCTGAGGCAAGCAAAGTGCTTTCTGGTTGTAATATGTGGAGGCCGGCAGCCGACTGAGAGATGTGCGTGGAAAAAAAAAAATCTGCCATATAGTCCAAAGTAAACTCATGAGCATCTGGAAAAAAAAAACCACAAACATAAATGAATACTTGCACTAGCCTATCTCTCCATGCAATGCTGCTTCCTCTACTTTGCATTTGCAAGTAATAGATTATTCAGTCTAAGGCACTGATTTGGCTTTTGTGCTAATTCTTCTTCAAGGTTGTTTGATGTGCCCAATAGGGAGGGCTGGAATTGGCAGGAATATCCCCTCTTCTTTGATCGTCTAAATGCTTTAAAACTCATCAGGACTTGGTGAAGATTTGTTCAGGGGAGAGAGAGGCTCCTTGAAATGGCCCAAGTCTTGTTATTTTAACATGCTCCATCTATCAATAAACATTTATTAAGCACCTACTATGTTCCAGGCACTGTGCCAACTGCTGGGAATACAAAAAGAGGCAAAAGAAAATCCCTGAGTTCAAGGAGCTCACAATCTAATAGGGGAGACAATATGCAAACAAATATATACAAAGCAAGCTATATACAGGATAAACAGAAAGTAATTAACGGAGGGAAGGCACTGAAATTAAGAGAGCTTCTTCTCAATGAACCGTTCATACTTTTTGTTTCTGGCATCCTCTTGGGTGTTACAGTTCTGTTAGCTTCCTGCCATTCCACAGTTCAAAGTTTTTGAAAAGTGGGAAACATCCACTGGCTTTATAGCTGGAGCTGGTGGAAAGGTAGGAATAGCAACAGCCTTATTATGCTTGTGGTAAATTTGTGCCATAACCTGGCATCTTTGAAAGCTGAGACCCTGTGCAATCACTTGACTTCTCTAGGCATCAGTTTTCTCAACTGTAAAACAAGAGGTTTGGAATAGATGAACTCTAATCTAATTTCTAGTTTTACTCTATGATGCTATGATTGTTACTGTTACCATTACTCCTATAGTAACTCTCTTCTCTCTTCTACCCTTCCCTGAATTTGGGGCAAGAAAATAGAGGAAGAAATTATGACCCACATATTTCTCTCTTCATGCCCAATTTTAAAACTACACAGTAAGAGAAGTCATTAAGTCTACCCTCTTCTGCTTCTGCAACTAAGACTCTTTCCAGCTGGCTTGTTGTTTTTCAGTCATTCCAGTCATGTCCAACCCATTGTGGCCCCATTTGGGGTTTTCTTGGCAAAAGTATTAGAATGTTTTGTCATTTCCTTTTTCAGCTGATTTTACAGATGAGGAAACTGAGGCAAACAAGGTTAAGTGACTTGCCCAAGGTCACACAGCTAGTAAGTGTCTGAGGCTGGATTGGACTCAGGTCTTTCTGACTCCAGGCCTAGCTCTCTATCCACTGAGCCACCTAGCTGGCCCAGCTGGTAGGGGTTTGGTTTTAGGGAGCATATGGGGCACCGTAGGGGATAGATGCGCATATTTTCTCCCCTATAGAATGTAAGCTCCTTGAGGGTAGGGACTGTTTCCTTTTTTGTCTTTGCATCCCCAGCATTTTTCACAGTGCTTGGCATATAGTAGACACTTAATAAATGCTTACTGAATTCTTTCTCCCAGAGTGTAACTATATCACATTTCAATACTTGCAGCATCCTTGCCAGGATGAGTTTCCAAAATATTCAATACTATTAAGATCTTAACATTTGTATAGCACTATATACTTCACAAAGGTTTTTCTCCTCTGTTATTGTGTTCAATTAAAAAAAGAGTTTTGTGAAATTCAGGGAAATGTAATTGCTGACATTCCTAGTCACTGTTTCTGGCAAAGCTTTCTTTTCTCTGCATAGAGCACCTTTATAGTTAACTAAGCTTGCATGAGGAGGAGGGAAGGGGGGAATTGAGAAAGGGGGGAGCGGGCGGAGAGGAGATTCACATCAGTAGCACTGGGTTTTGACACACATACAAGGTGATTCACATTGCCTTCCTGCCATGAACAGAAGCAGGAGCAAGTGGAAAATTTGAAAGCCCAGCCAGTGCTCACAAGATTTTCTCAGCTTGGCTTTGTAGACACAAAAGGTTGATCTAGTTCAGAGAAGCACCTGAACTTTTTACAGGATTATCCAAACGGAATCTGCACTCTGAACCATTGGAGGTTCTTGCAGCCTTAATTACAGTAAGGATTATAAAAATGACTCCAAGTTTGACAGAGCCCACATAGTTCTCAGAATATATGAAGGGTCTTTTAACATTAACTGGAGCTACAGGAATTAAAGTTTAGAACAAGTGCATATTTTTAATGATAAGCCTGCTGTGCCACAGCTGTGTCAGATACTCAAATGCTTTGAACGAGGTTCTCGGTGTCTCTGCACCCCCATGGCAATGATCCCCTGGAGAAGCTTAAGCACAGGTCTGCAGGTTGGTAAGCAAACAGTTTGGCAAGGGATAACCCAATACGCTGCAGGTGTGGGCAGCTGTGTCTTAATGCCCCCTAATGGTGCCACCGATTTTTCACACTTTGGTTTCCATTTTTATTTCAAGAAGCTCGCTGCTAGAAGGTGTGTGTGTGTGTGTGTGTGTGTGTGTGTGTGTGTGTGTGTGTGTGTGTGTGTGTGTGTGTGTGTGTAGGGGGGGATGGTTAATGACTTCACAAGGCACTTCCCTTTGTTCCTTGAGAGCAAAAATGATTTCATCGGTGTATTTGTGTCCCCAGCTTTCTTCCTTCAGGTACCTAGCATAGTGCCTGGCACATAGTAGGTGCTTAAATAAATGCTCATTGTTTGATTTCGGTAAGGCACTCTGGTTAGAGTCAGACATGGAGCTTCTGGATTGACTATGAGTAACCACAATCAGTTGGTCTTTTCGCAGGATCATAGAGCCAGAGCTGAAAAGGATTTCAGAGGCAATCTATTTGAACATCCTCATTTTGCAAGTGAGGAAATTGGGACCCAGGGAGATTAGGTGATTTGCTCAAGGTCACATGTATCAGAGGTGACATTAAAACCCATTTTCTCTCATTCCAAAGACAATGGTCTTTCCCCTGTTCCATACTGCCTCTCTTTAACACATCTCAAGGTCATTCATTTATTCTCTACCAACAAATACATTAAATGTCTATTCTATGCCAGGTATTGTGTTAGGTGCCTGAGGAAAGACAGTGTAGAAGAATAAAAAAATCTCATTAGGTCAGATGTTTGGAATGTCTGCCTAGTATATGCCAGGCTTGGGAGTTTCCCAATTTTTAGCATTTCAACGTTCATTCAACAGACATTTATTAAACACCTACTATACTTGAGGCATTGTGCTAGGTACTGAGGCTATAAGGATGGTTACAATCCAAACTCTGTTTTCAAGAAACCTTATAATACTTTTGTTTAAGGGGTGTATTATGTGTTTGCAATTTGAATTTTTTTCGGTCTTTTTTTAATTAATTTATTTTGATTTATCAACAATCACTTCTATATGCTTTTGAGTTGTGCAATTTGAATATTGACTGAATATACAGTCTCTCTGTCTGTCTGTCTTTTTATCTCTCTCTCTCCCTTATTTTCTCTTTGTCTTCCTCTTTGTCTCTGACTCTACCTCTGTCTTTGTCTCTCTTTCTCTCGGATAAAGTCAAAAATGGTATGTACAATTTGCAATTGACACAAAGTTGGGAGAGAGCTGCCTCACCAGATGACAGTGTTAGGATTCAAAAAGATCTTGAAATATTAGACCATGGACTTAATCTTAAAGATAAATGTAAAGTTTTACACCTGGGTTCAAAAAATCAACTTCAAAAGTATAAAATGAAGGGGAGGCCAAGGCCAGTTCTAGGCAGCAATTTTTCTAAAAAACATCTGGGTTTTTTAGTGAACTGCAAAGTTTACATGAGTCAAGGGTGTCTTATAATATGTCCACTAAAAAAGCTAATGTATTCTTAGACTACATTAAGATGAACTGATGTTGAGAACATGAGTGGTGCTAAGTCCCATTGTACTCTGCCCTGGTCCTACCATATGTGGAGTATTTTGTTCAGTTCTCCTTCCCCCATTTTAATAAGGACATGGATAAGTTGGAGAGCATCCAGAGAAGGCCAACCAGGCTGATGAAGAGCCTCAAGATCACATCACATGAGGGTGGATTGAAGGAACTGAGAATACTTAACCCAGAAAACAGAAGACTCAGGGGAGCCATGATAGCAATAGTCTAGTATTTCAAGCATGGGCATGTAGGAAAGGAATTTGGCTTTTTCTTCTTGGCTGTTGAGGAGAGAACTAGGAATAATAGGTAAACGTGGTAAAGGGGTAAATTAGGCTTTTTGTAAGGGAAAATTCCTAAAAGTTAGAGTGACCCAGAAGTAGAAAAGTCTGCCTCAGGAGAAAAGTAGGTCCCCCCTATTTGGAGGTCTTCAGACAAAAGAGGGGTAACCACTTGTCTTATTGTTCTTCAATTATGTGCAGCTCTTTGTGACCCTGTTTTGGTTTTTCTTAACAAAGATACTGGAGTGGTTTGCCACCAGCCCATTTTACAAATGAGGAAACTGAGGCAAGTAGGGTTAAATGACTTAGAGTCACACAGCTAGTAAGTGTCTGAGATTGGATTTGAACACAGTTTCTCCTGACTCCAGGTCTGGTGCTCTATCCACTGTGCCACCTCCTTTTCCAGGGCTTCTTACTGAGATGGGTGATGCTTTCTGAGTGACAACAAGAGAAGCTTGTGTTCCTTTGGCCCTTGACAGTTCCAAACACACTCTTTACAAACATTATCTCATTTAATCCTCAGATAAAGAGAATAACTATGACTTCACCACTTCCAAAGATTCACTATTTCATCGATGTAGGTGTTTCTTCTCCTGATGAAGATCACCTTTCTATATCTTCATAGGCAGCTAATTGAGCTTCTCTGGACCACCCCCACCCCCAGCCAATTCATCACTTCGTAGTCAACCTTCTGGTGACTCTGGTCCTATAAAGGAAAGATACTCACAGTCTGTCACCAAGCTCATTCTTGAAATCTTCCAGCTCAGTAGGACCTGAGAGAGCTTGTCCTGTGGCCTTTGAGAACTCAGGGTCACCTCCCTGCATCATGGAGGCAGTGAGGTAGCAAACTGGATAGAGCATAGAACTTAGAGTCAGGAAGTCCCAAGTTCAAATCTTGTGTTGGACACTAGCTGTGTGACCCTGGGATAATCAGCCTTTTTTTGCCTCAGTTTCTTCATCTATAAAAACAGGGATAATAAGGGTACTTTCTTCACAGGATTGTTGTGAGGAAACTGAGAGCTTTGCAAACCTTCAATGCTAGCTATTATTGTTGCTGTTGTTATTTTTATTAATGAGGCATCAGAATAACGCTATATTGGAAGTGTATAACATCATCATTCCCATTTTGCAGAAGAGTAAACTAGAGGGTGGGACAGAGACTTGAATGAGAACAGATAGCTGGTAAGTAGCAGAGCTGGAAAAGGATAGCTAAATGGCTCAGTAGATAGCTTGGTAGGCCTGGAGTCAGGAAGACTAATCTTCCCGAGTTCAAACCCTGGGAAGTCACTTAACTTCTGTTTGCTTAGGAGGCAGCCAGGTGGCTCAGTGGATAGAGCACTAGACCTGGAGACAGGAAGATCTGAATTCAAATCCAGGCTCAGACATTTATTAGTTGTGTGACCCTGAGTAAGTCACTTAACCTCTATTTTCCTTGATCCACCGGGGAAGGAAATGACAAACCACTCCAGTTTCTTAGCTAAGGAGAGCTGGGGCTCAAATGAAGGGCTGTTGATGCCTTATTTTTTTCTCCCATATGATGTGTTTTAAGTGCTGATTACATAGCTAAATTGGCATCCCAATACAATTCTAGTATCTAAGGACTGAATGAACACCTGATTGTTGGCTTTTATTGTAGGTAGTCTGGGGGGGGAGTGGAAGGCAGTGTATCTAAATCAATGTAAAAAGAACTGTTAAATACAAATCTATATATTGATGCCAAATAGAAATAGTTCGGGGATTATCTATTGCTTTGGGTTATACAATCCTTTCTTGCGGGTAATAAGGACTTAGCTATCTCTTCCCTTTGGAATGTCTTTTTGCCAGATGCTTCAAAAATGTCTAGAGAGGTAGAAATGATAGACAGGTGCAGAGATTGATAAATGTATGCTGTTGTGTTGAAGCATCTCTCTCGGATGGAGTTCTGTCTAATCCTCAGATGTATGAATTATATACATCAGCCCTCATTACGGCCAGGGGAGGTGATCTACAGATTCTGACATTTTTTGCTTCATAACTAGAGGAGAATATGCACCTGTCTTGTCCATTAAAACCTTGCCAGATTGGCCTTCCCAGGGCTCACCTAAATTCTTAGATCAGTAGGTGCTTGAAAAAGATTTGTTGAATGAATGAAAATAAATGAATTTGAATTGCCTCCATATTTGACAGGTAGGGCAAGAGGGTTGGTGAAGGATGCTACATAGGTCTGAAGCCTGATCTTTGAACTTCTCTGTCTGCCTCTGTTTCTTCAACTGTAAAATGGTGATAATGGACATATAGCTCGCAATTGCCGTAATGATCAAATGAGATATTTCTAAATTGCTTACTTAGCACAGTGCCTGATACATAGGTGCTTAATAAATGGTTGTTTCCTTCCCCTCTTAACGTGGAAGATATGTCACTAGGGGGTTAAGACTAGGATTCCTGGGTTCTAAGTTCCTGGTATCTTTCTCTCCACCTCTTCACCCCGGTCCCCAAATTCTCCTGGATTAAACTAGCAGGTAGGATCAGTGAGGAGTCCTCTTTGGTTCTGGAAAAGTTACTAGAAGTGCCACAAAGACAAGGAAATGTGTTGATCCTGTTTCTCTCTCCCTACCATCTTCGTCCTAGTTCTGGCCTTTGTGAATGTTAGAGGTTCTGCGTCCTTCTAAATCTCTATGGGCCCTCTTTTCCCAGGTGTAGGTACAGGCTCTGGGGAGGGGGTGGAGAAAGAAGCTGCTAAAAAAAAATAAAAAAATAAAAAGAGAAAGAAGCTGCTGTTCAGATATTCATGTTCCTTTTTCTAGGGATCCCTGGAGGGAAACATCTTTGTCTTAATCATTCAACTACTGTAGACCTTGGAGGTGTGCCTACTTGCCATCATAGTGAGTCTTTTGAATAATCCCATGGAACCAAAGAAAATGTGCCCCCTCTCCCTCAGCCCCCACTCAGGGTATTAACCAAAGGTGACTTTTACATCATTTTACAATATAAATCCTGAATGCAAGAGTCTGCCGTTGGTATTACATACAAATACATCCATGGAACCAGAGAGCACGGAAAGGAAACTAACAATCTAAGCAGAGAAGGCAATGAGATAGTTATTCCGGTCTTAAATAATTTGATGGGGTTATTGGATTGTTCTCATTGTGACAGATGTCAGCCCCGAGTGGTGGTAAAAGAACTTTGAGTGGTGTAAGCTCCACAACAGATAAACTTCCTAGCAGGGCTTTCTTGATTAAAAATAAGGCAGAATAAGATACTACCTTTGCTTAGGAAGCAATGTGGCATAGGGGAAAAGAGCACTGAATTTAGAGTCAGGGAAGTTGGGTTTGAATTCTGATGCTGTCACTTAACTCCCTGTGTGAACTTAGGTCCTTCCATCTCTTTGAGATAATTGAACTAACTTATGTCCAAGGGACTTTCTGGGTACTACATCCTATCTATAATTCTCAACTTTACTAAAAGGAGTGATAGACAGCAGATCCTTTGAGGTTTTTCCTAGAGAAATTCCTTTGGTAATACTATTGCCTATCTAATCTTTGTTCTGCCACATGGGGTTAATTTTTACCTCATTAGAAATGCAGCTGAGCAAAATACAAAGGGGTCTTGAAAGTGTTTTACATGAAACTAGAACAAGGCAAGATGACATTTGGATGACATGAGGCATGTTCTACGACAGAAGCATGTGTGTTGTAAAGCTTTCCCCCCTTACAATAATGGTTACATGACACACCTTTTCTCAGAAGAAAGAGATTGGTATGGACACCCTCCACTGAACACTCACTTGTGTAATTGCTGAACATTGATAGGACTCTCTCCTCTCCATATCTCGGCACTAGCTGTGCTCCTTGCCTGGACACTCTTGCTCCCCACCTCTGCCTCTTAGGTTCCCTGGCTTCCTTCAAGACTCAACTCAGATGCTCCTTTCTGCAGGAAGCCGCCCCCATGCCCTTAGCTGCCAAGACCTTCCCTTCTGAGATTGCCTTTCCTTGACTCTGTAGAAGTCTTGTATATACTCATTTATTTGCAGGTTGTCTCTCCCCACTAGAATGTGAACTCCTTGAAGGGAGGGACTATTTTTTGGCTTTTTTTAATCCTCTGCTCTTAAGCACAGTACCTGACAGGTAGTAAACACTTAAAAACACTTAATAAGCAAATGTTTGCTCATTTGATTTGAATTATTTCCCCAATGAGTAGTAATTCTTAGGGTAAGGTAAAGATGCTCAGCCCATGGGAAAATGAAGAAAACCAAAGACCCATGGGAGTAAAAGAAGTAATGATGAATTACTAATAACAAACTAATTCATGCAAAAACCTTAATCCCCATACAAGTAGCAAAAGAGGAATCTCTTGGGATCAATGTCCCAAAATAGCCACATACAATTATCCCTTCCACATCACGACTTTTCCCATTGCCATTTGATATATCGCTGTTTGGCATAAGAAATGAAATGGGAATTTGGGGGGAGTTTTGTGGAAGCCACAGATGAAACCGCAAAGGCCAGCAGATGACAAAGAAAAAGTTTAGAAACTTAGAAATACATAAAGCATATACACACACACACACACACACACACACACACACACACACAGAGTATTGCATATCAACCCAAATTTTACAATAAGGTATTGTAAACACCTTAAAGTAAAAAGAAAAAGAAAAAAAATTCAGACTTCTTCTCTGGTACAAAGGGAGGGCCAAAAAATTTTACACGATTTTCCAGATAGTGGGGGCACCATGTTCCTAACCGAAACGATGTGGAAGGGATAACTGTTTAACAAAGTTTAACAAAGCACTAAATTTAAGGAGTATCTGAATGTGCTTGAGTGAGGTTACAAATTCCAAGACAGTACAAGGAGGGGCCATAACCATACAAGACAGAATGCAAAGCAAGACTGGACTCAGCAGAGACAAAGTGAAGCAAACCAGCTTTATTGAAGGAAAACATTCATACTATGAGGGGCAGTCAGATAATGGAAATAGGTCAGATCCCACTGGAGTGCCTGGTGGAAGGGGGTGCCAAAATCAGTAGCCAGTGGGTTTTTATGAAGTTTTTAAATGGGTCAAGCGAAACCAAGCACTGGGGGAAGAGATGGAGAGCCTGAATTTGGGGACTGGTGATGTTGGAGGCAGGAGGGATACTTGCAGAACTGACTGCTAGTTCATTCCCCATCTGTAAAATGGGAGAATTGAGGCAAAAGGCATTTAAGTGAACCGCCAAGGTCACACTTCCAGTGGTTGAGGCCATATTTGAACTCAGGTCTTCCTGACTCCAGAATCAGCACTCTGTCCACTACATCATGTAGTGGCCTCGGATGGAGAACCTAGACTTCGAGATTGCTGCTGATTCATGCTGGAAGTTGGGGTGGAGGAAATGGAATACCTGGAGAATAGGCTTGTTAGTTAATAGTCACACTCCCTGGGGGCTTTTGGCCATTACTGCAAGCCTCACTTGGGTCTAGAGACTAAGGGGATTTGAATTTTCCAGGGCTTCTTAGTGTAGTGGGTTAGAGAGGCTACTGAGGTCCTTTCAGGTAACCAGTTAATTTCAGGCTCAGTTTAATTTAGGATCTTCTTGTATCTATTTTTGGAGGGTAGAAGGTCAGTATTCATTTATTAATTTATCCATTGTATGAGAGGCTAGGGAGACACTCATGAGCGATTTGGTTTATATTATGCTGTTAAACACAGCACTATATCACCAGAAATTTGGCCTCCAGGTAATGATTTTTTTGACCAAGGCAGCATATGAAACAGAAAAAAAGGACAAAATGGTGCTCCATTTTTCACAATCCAATTAGGCTTCTGTAGCAATGGCAGAGGAATGATAAGAAAGTGGGCAAAAGGTAACTATCCACTTCTTAGACCATCTCAAACTTTAACTTTACTGTTGGCACCCTTAATTTAAGGTCCTTGTTCAATGACCAGCAAGTTGCTATACCACTGGACAAACTGAGCCACATCCATATTGGTATTTATGCTATAAACCAGGTAACAAAGAAGTTGTAGCTAAATGTGAGATGGGCTGGCCAGTTTCCCTTCAGGAGGCAAATAAAGGAGTTGGCATAGTTTATATCATCATGTGCCCCAAGGCAATAATAAACACCATTTTACTGGACACTTTGGCCTTTTCTTATAGTGCTCATGATGAACATAAGCAGTCAGTGAGCCAATAAACAGTTATTAAGCACCTACTATGTGCCATACCACTGTGCTAAGCTCCGGGGATCCAAAGAAAGGCAAAAGACAATTGCTGCTCTATGAGACCTCACAATCTAGTGGGAGAAGATAATATGGAAAAACACTGTGTACAAACAAGCTACATAAAGGACAAATTAGAAACAATCAAGAGAGAGAAGGCACACATCTGATGATCCTTTTATGAAATATGAACCCCTTTCTCTGATGAAATGTAAAGGAGTGACTTCATTGAACATGCCTTTGCAGGGCTTTATAACTGAATCATGAAGGGAATTCCATACTAGGAGTACAAGCTTGGGAATTGCTTTGTGGATGTGATACCAGGGACAGGGATCTAGAAACAACTTTCCTAGAGAAAGATACCCTTTCAGCAATTCAAGAGAGTTCAAGGAACGATTTGGAGAACAGACACACTCCAGATTGAAATGGAGATAGAAGGGCAACTTTAAGTAGGGAACAGTTTGAAGGAACAGAACCCTTGCCAGCAAAGAAGAGGACCAGCTAAAGATTCAAAAGAGAGCAAGCCTTGGCAACTGAGAGCCTAAGCGTGAAGAGGAACAGAACCTGGGAACTCAGCTGAGCAACCCATTCAGCAGAAATGTTGCACCTAAAGGGGACTTTACAAGGACTTGGAAGTGAAAAAGGACTTCCAGGCTTTGCAGCGCAAGGAGTTCTGAGTTGTTTTGTATGTATCTTACAAACATGGCTTACTACCATTGTGCTTCAAAAACATCAACTCTTCTAATCACACTTTCTTTGAAAAGAATACCAAATATGACACATTTATCACAGAAGAACCCAGAGACTTCTGTTGTCAAGTACATCAGACAGAGAACTATGGCTAAGATAAAAATGAGTTTCAAATATAAGGTCATTTACAAATATCATTGGTGAAGATGTTGGAAGACAATGAGCAGTATCCTCTCACAAAAATAGAAACATTGACATGAAATCAGCTAAACTAAAGGATCCTGAGAACATTTATAGATAAAACAAGAAGGAAAGAAGGCACCAAACATATATAAAATGGAAAAGATCTGTGAGTAATGATCTATTATTATCAGGGATGATAATCATAATGGCATCATCACAATTTTATTTTGTTCTACTACCTCAGTACCTGTTGTACTGAAACTAGCAATTGTGCTTGATTGAGAAAGTTGGGAAGACTGGCTGAACTGAATAGTTATAGCAGAAGAGATCCATGCAGGATTGGATAAGATTTTAAAGGCACTCATGGACTGATTTTTAAGAGCTGGAAAAAGGAAAACTTTGCTAAGAATGGAAAAGATCATAGAGGGTACTTTTATAACAAGAAAGACAACCAAGACTCCACCAGCACCTCCTGATTGACATGTCTGTTTTCCTGTCTCATAAAATCTTTATGAGAATTGCTTATGCATCCAGAACATCCTTGATGAAAACATAAGAAGAAAACAAGCAGGGTTTTGCAGATTTCTTTTACAGCAAACCATATATTTATAGTCACAAAATAGACAGATGTAAGATCTAACTGTGACTATTGTTTATTGATTTTTTAAAAACTTAATTCAATAGAGCAAAATGCACTGGGGGGAAAAAAACTTTCCACAAATAGATGTCCCTACATCAAGATTATGCATGATCCTTGAAAGATGTTTAATATCATCACTAAGAATGTATAAAAGTGGTAAATGTATTTGTCTAAGGCAAAGGTTCTTAACTCTCTTTGGGTTGTGGACCCCTTTGTCAGTCTGGTGAAGCATATAGACCCCTATGTTTAAAATGCATAAAGTAAATTACATAAGATCTGAAGGACACCAAAGGTTAGTGAAAATAAGGATGTTGTAGGGTTTTCCCCCATCCAAGCTCATGGATTCTCTGAAATCTATCTACACCCCTCCCCCTCCACCCCATCAAGTGGGTTCCCAGGTTAAGAATACCTGACCTAAGATGTTCATCAGTGGCATGGAATATATTCTGTACAAATACCAAACAAAAGAAAGAGTACCTATTAATGATGAGTTTTTCCAAATGCTCTTATTAACAAATGACATTGTATAGACCTCATTGTACAGACTTCTGGGACACTGCAAAGCATTCTCAAGTAGAATCCCCAATAATGGATAACAGACTGATCTTACCATCCACATGGGGAAGATAAAGTGAATTTAAAAAAGTGTATTGCTCATGCTATCAGCAACATATTCATCCTGAATAGATGCTACAGATAGAGAAAGTGCCAAGTATGAGTAAAGAAATTAGTACAAGGCGATCAGGAGATATTACATTTGGAAAATTAAATACCCAGAGGCATCAATGGTCCCAATGAAATGTTTTAACATATAATAAAGCCTCATGTTAACCCAGCTCTTTACCCAGATTCAGATCTATTAAAGAACAGTTCAATTCAAATCAAGAAACATTTCTTAAGTGCCTACTATATGTTAAGGTGATATGATCTGCACTCTGGCCATCCTTCCCCCTCCCCTCCTACAGGAACTTGGACTCTGCCTTTCTGACACTGGCTCTGACAGAATTCCCATCTTTGTAATACTAGTTTTCTCCTAGTGATATTATATGACTACAGATCATGGAATACCATTAGCTCGGAACAGTCATATTCAAAAGCAACCTCAGATGCAGTGGAAAGATGGAGGGTGTTGGTGTTTGGTCCCTTGATGCAGTGACAAAATGAACTAGCAGAGCATTTGGAATGCCAAGCTTAAGCTTAGATTTTGATGTTTTAGAAAAAGGGAATACTTCCTAAGATGTTGTTACCCAGGGTATAAGAAAGCCTCAGAAATAGTCATGGGCTCGATAGAAATATCAGTAATCAAGGAGGGAGGAACTCATAGCTGGGGTTTTGGTACCTTCAAATTGGGCAGTGTGTTTTTAGTCTCCTTGGTATCTCACAATAATTTCAGGAAATACCTTAAAAGCACTGATCAAATTACAGCACAAGAAGGCCAAGGCTTCTAATACTCCATTTTTTCTCTGGATGTTCACTTATATTCACACCAGGGAGTATGTTTATGCCCTTTATTTCTCCTTTTAATTACTTTGATGACATTAATACTATTATTATTTATCGAGAACATTTTATTTATAAGGAGATTTATAGGCATTCTTCCTAGTTATCACTTTACAGCCGTCCTGGGAAGTAGGCTAACATGCCTTTCACAGTTGAGAAAATTGAAGCCCATTAACGTGAAGAGACTTTTGTTTAACACAAGAAGGCCTTAGAGTCAGGAAACCTGGGTTCTAGTCTTGGTCTTGCCACTTACCAGTGTTGTGGCCTCATGCAAATTGCTTCAAACTCTTTAAACCTTAGTTTCTTCATTGGTTAATTGAAGATGATATTAATCAATCAATTAACAAACATACGTTAAATGCTACTCTATTCCAGAAACTATTCAAGGTATTGGGGATAATAAAGACAAAGATAAAACACTCCCTGCTCTCAAGTAGCTTGCATTCTATTAGGGAACACAGCAGGTATATATAGCAGAATAAATCCAAAACAAATACAAGGTAGCTTAGAAAGAGAGGACACTAGCAGTCGCAGGGATGAGGAAAGTCTTCCAACAGAAAATGGTACTCGAGCTCAGTTTTGAAGGCAGTAAAGAGTTCCATGAGGCAAAGGTGAAACAGAAATACGTTCCAGTCATGAGGGTAGGGGTAGAAGGTAGAAAGGACAACCAGGAAACCCAGAGGCACAGAGGGAGGAGAAAAAACCTTGAATGTAAACAACAGAAATACTAGCTTGTCTAGATTGCAAAATATAGGAAGGTATGAACTTTATATTTAGTCTAGAAAGCTAGGTTTGAGCTAGGTTATACATGGCATTAGAAGCCAGAAAAGTTTTCATTTTATCCTACAGGCAAGCGAGAACCACTGGAATTTGCCAAGTAGAGGAAAGATATGATCAGATTTATGCTCAAGGAAAATAATTTTGGCAGTAATATGAAATATGGACTGAAGAAGGGAGAGAATTGAATCAGGGAGATTAAGTAGGACCCCATGGAAATAACTGCAGGACAGAACAAAGGCATGGTGGTTATGTGAATAGGAAGAAGACATTAGATGTAAGAGATGTCATAGAGATAGAAACAAGACTATTTGACAACTGTTTGGATATATGGGGCGAGAGAGATTGAAAGGTTGATAATGTTCTAGGCAAGAATAAAGGAGTTTGGAAGAGAGATGGGAAAGAGAATGAGTTATGTTTTAGACATGCTGAGTTTCAGGTGCCTATAGAATATCCAATTTAAGATGTCCAAACGGTTTTAAGTGATATGGTACTAGAGCTCAGGAGAGAGACTAGGACTGGATATTTAGATCCAGGAGTTATCTATATAGATATGATAATTAAAACAATGTTAACTCATGAGATCACCAATGGAGAAAGCGTGGAGGGAGAAGTGGGCCCAAGACAGAGCATTGGGATACACTCAGAGTTAGGGAGCATGATATGATGAACCGGCAAAAAGGTGACTGAGAAGGAAGCCATAGGAAGAGAACCAAAAAAGACAAAACCACAAAAAACCAGAGAGGAGAGAATATCCAGGAGGAGAAGGTGGTCCAAAGTGTCAAAGACTGCAGAGAGGTCAAGAAAAATGAGGACTAAGAGGCATGGGATTTTGTAATTCAGAAATCATTGGTAACTTTACAGAGAACAGTTTTGGTTGAGAAATGAATTTAGAAGCCAGATTACAAAAAGTTGAAGTAGAGGAGAAAAAGTAGAGGCAATGGATAGAGAGAGTTTTTTTTCACCTAGGAGTTCACTTGTGAATGGGAAAAGAGATAGAGGATGGTAAGTTGGGGAGATGGTGGGATATAATGAGTGTTTATTCAGGATGCAGAAATTTGAATGAGATGGAAAAACATCAGTGAAGGAACCAATCTAAAGTGAGAGATTGAAGTTTAGCATGGAACAAAATTGAATTGAATGGGTTGGGAAAGCATTTGTTTAGTGCTTACTATGTGCCAAGCATAGTGTTTAGGTTTTGGCAAGGTAAGTAACAGAGAAAATTGAATGACCACAGGGATCAAAAGGGTAGTGGGTGCAAAATTCAGAGCGGAATGGGCTCTGGTATACCTCCAGCAGAGGAGGGGTTACAGGGGTCAGCTTCTCACTGACAGTAGGAGATCTACCTGGTGAGAACTGGGTAATGGGGTAATGAGGGGTGGGTTAGGGAAGGGAAATATCTTTGGCACTCCTCAGTGGTTTCTGTCTTATTTAGTGCTGGTCTGTCTTGTGGCTTGCTCAAAGAAGACGAACTCCTCCAGCAGATTGCCACTACAACCATCCCTAGAATGGGAGAATCAGGATAGGATCAAGAGTATCTACAGAAGGTTGGATTTTGGTGAAGATAACTGAGGGAAGAGAGGATGAGGGATGATGTCTTTGGGTTTTGATAGTCAGAGAAAGGGAGAAAATAGAGCTCAGTGGTTTCTATTTTCTCAGAAATGTATGGAGCAAGGTCCTCAGCTGAGGTGGAGTGGGAGAATGATGGTGTAGAAGGCCTAAGGAGAACAGGGAAGGTTTGGAACAATCTCAGTGTAGAATGGGACAGAGAATCATTTAAGGACGATATTAATCCTTTTACTGCTGCCCTCAGGGTCATTGTGAGGGAAGTGGTTGGTGAATTTTAAAGCACTACAGGAAGGTGAGCTGTTATTATTCCAGGGATTGTTAAGGCAAAAAATTGACTTTTGCTCAAATTATTTGTATCAGCTTCTTAGCTCTTCAATTTGTTGCAGAAATATAGCACATATCAAAGATTAAGATCAGCTGATTCACATATTTCGCACAGTCATTTCCAAATTCCAGGGAATTATTTCTGGTTCCAAGTGCTGGAGCTAATACCCACATTATAGGATAATCGTGTTATACCAAGGTCTTTTCTTTATATAGTTCTTATGTTTTGGGAAACGTAAGCCTTTCCTTTTCCCTCTTAAATCCATCCTCCTTACAACTATAGGAATAATTTTCCTAAAACACAAAGACTATCATATCACTTTCCTGCTTAAAAAGGATCAATGACTCTCTCTTGCTTCTAGGCAAAAATACAAACCCTTAGCCTAGAATTTAAGACCTTTCACAACCTTTCTAGCCATATTTCATAGTATTCCCCATCATAAACTTTAAATTCCAGCCAAACTGGACTACTAGCTGGTCTCTGAACTCAACATAAGGCTGAATTCAAGCCTGGGACATTTGCATAAGACTCTCCTTATTGGTAGGGAGAATTACAATTAAATACTGCATCCCTATATGAGGGGAGGAGTTGGTTTAAGAGCTTGGAAGACAAGAGGCATTTGTCATCCTTCTTGATTTGAGAGAGGACACTCATGGCTCTACATTCCTGGGATAAAGTGAAAAGACGTTGAAAGATAGATGGGTAGGAGGAAGTCTTTTTTCTCTTTCCCAGGAGTCAGTAACCAGGCATGTCCTCTCTCAAAGCTGGAAGAAAAATCTCTCTCTCAATCTTCCCAACCTTTGGAGTCATTTGCCCTTCATGTAGGGATGCAGCATTTAGTCATCACTCTTTCCACTAATGAGTCTTATGCAAATGCTTAAGGCCTGAACCCAAGATTTCTTTGACGTTCCATATCCTGGCTCCATGCATTCATGCCTGGTACCTGGAATACACTCGTCCATCTCCATATTTCTGAATTCTGTCTTCCTTCAAGGCTTAGTTTAGGTACTACCTTCTTCATGACACCTTCTTTGATTCCCCATACAATATTCTGCTTCTCTTAAAATAACCTCAGCTTTACTTATCTGTGTACATATCGTGTACGTGTACTCATGCTCTTTGAAAAAAATCTAAGCTCCTTGAGGGGAGGGACTGTTTCATTTTGATCTTTGTATTCCCAGAACCTAGCAGAGTTCCTTTCCTACTTTTTTTTGTCATGTTAGATCAAGGTCTGTGACTTCAGCCATGTGAAGATCTTTCAGTATGGAAACTCCTTTCACAAATATAGAATTGAAACTTATAGTCTTAGATATTTGCCTTTGGTACTGAGGGGAGAAATAACTTTCCTTTCCTTCCCTTCTATTCCCTTCCCTCGTCACAAAGCTAATATATGTCAACGGCAGGACTGGAGTGTAGGTATTCCCTACTTTAAGACTGGCCTTCGATCCATTATACCCAACGGGCCTATGAATGAATGAACGAATGAATGAATGAATGAACAAATGGATGAATAAGCATTTATTAAGCACTTAATATGTGCCAGGCACTGTGCTAAGCTCTGGGGATAAAACACAATCAATACAATCCCTGCCTTCAATGAGCATGTATTCTGATGCGGAAGATGACATATGAAAGAGAGTTTGAAAGTGGAAAGGATGGACCATGTGCAGTCACTTGGTCTGGAAATGGCTAAGAAGTGGTATGGTGGCTTGATTTGGAGAAAGCTGTGGTCAAATCTCATGTATCAGAGACCATGGTCTGAGGAGCAGAGTCCAAAATCCTGTGCAAAACAAAGAGGAATGATAGCCATAGTACAGACCATATCGCTTTACACATAGCAGATATGTTTTGACTTGAACTGAATTGATCTTTAACAGGTGTAAATCTTTGTAAAAACTGTGGTAACATGGGACTCTATGGTATATTATAGCTTTTCATTTCTTCGAACCTCTAGCTAGCAAATTGTTTTTAAGTCTTGACTTTTTACTGAGAATGACCAGAAGAAATCACCAAATGTTGTCATTAATTCCTACTTAACTACTGCCTCTTATTCTGACCATTTATTTTCATCTTGGACCAGCACATCATATAGTACCTCGCCAATATCTGTGAAATGCCGTTTAAGCTCTGAAGCATTAGCCATGGGAATAGTGAGCAATTTGAACTTAAATCTTGGGGTTCAAACAGAATGTTTCACCAAATGGGCCTTCATAGATGTCCCTGTTCCCCCCCCCCATGTTAGTTTAATCTTTAAAAAAAGAACAAAACCTCACAGTGAAAAGAGCACAGTGTATTCTGTTAGCTCTGGGTAACAAGGACAGCAATTAACTTCCTTTGCATTTCCCCCTGACCTTTTAATTGGTTTCCAGACCCAACACAGTTTTGTAGCCTAGGAAAGGGACCATTTGGAAATGGTCTTAGGGCACCAGGGAAAGGACACACTAGATTTTGGATTAGAAAACAACACCCACTGGGTTTGTAGTATTCCACACAGCAACCCTGTTCAGCAGAAAGGGCTTGAAGAGTCATGTAATTGAATTGGAATATTGCTGTGCTGAAAGAATCACCCTTGCTCATTTAAATATTTGTTATGGTTCTTGTGTTTGAAAATGCTCAGACAATGGCCCTTGTTACCCTCTGTTTTATCTATTTATTTTTTCACTTTTCCCTTCTTTCCTTCTCTGGGGACTCAGCTCTTGGCCTCATCCCTCATGTTTTCCCTTTCACTTGACTGTCATTCTTATTGTCCTCCTGGGGCCCTGAACGGAGGGTGACAGGAAAGGGTAGACGGTCCGGGATAGTGATGCTGAAAATATAGTCATTAATGGGACTCTCGAAACCCAGATGTCCTTTCTGAACACCGGTAATTTGTTTTTAATGAAAAACCATGCAGTGACCCTGAACAAATGAATTTTCTTTATAAGAAGTCTATGTGCAATTATCCAAGTAAAGGACCTCGAAACAGTTAGATCCAAAACCTGGATAGAAAGAAAGAAGAAAGGTAGGAAGGGGGGCAGGGGGGAGGGAGGGAGAAAGACAGAGACAGAGATACAGAGAAAGAGAGAGAGGGGAGGGAGGAGAGAGACAGAGATAGATAGTGAGAGAGAGACAGAGAGAGAGAGGGAGAGAGAAAGCGAGGAAGAGAAATCGTGTTATTTTCTTTTGTTCTTTCTTGCATTAGAAACACTAAATACAATATCCCACCAAAACAAAATGTACAATTGCCATAATCATTTTTGTTCACAATAGCAGTGGGTATGGAGCAATAAAAGGACACGAGTTAATATAGGTTAAAAAGAAAGTACCAAGTTGGTTTGGTTTGCCTTCTGTAAATTCTACATAAACACATCCTCCTCTGTAAAGTGAGGGAGTGGAACCAGGTGACCTTTCAGGTCCCTTCTTGCTTTATAGCCTATGATTCTCTATATAAGATGGCATCCTCATTACTGCAATGGAAAGAAAGGTATAGCAACGAAAAAATTGAAAAGATGATTTTTCTTAACTAGAGATTAGTGCATATGACGTTTAAATGAAAGCAAATTTCCTTTTTGGAGATACAGCATGGAGTAAATGTATAGAGAGCTGGCTTCAGAGTGAGGGAAATCTGAGTTCAGGTCTCACCTCTGACATACAAAGGCTGCATGTCCCTGGGCAAGTGGCTTAATCTCTGACTCTTGTAGATACCTCTAAGACCATGAGTTGCAGAGAACCTGCTGACTTGTGCTGATCAGAGAAGTAAACAAGCATTTATTTAGCACCTACTATGTGCCAGGCACTGTATTAAATGCTTTATAAATATTATCTCATTTAATCCTTATAACAGCCCTAGGAAGTAAGTACTATTATTATCCCCATTTTAAGTTTGAAGAAACTGAGGCAAGCAGAGGTTAAATAGAAGTTTTCTTAGCTGGAAATTGCCAATGTCAATGAAATTACAGGTTCAGTCTTAATTTCTACCTAAATTTCCTTTTTACTTCAAAAAGCTTATCCAGGGATAACGTCTTGTGTTTGCTTTGTTCCTGCCAAAGTCCATTCAGTGGCTGGGGTTGGATGTAGGCTTACTCTTTTACAGTCTTCCAGCAGGCTCAGAGTAGATACATAAAACCAATTGAACATCAAAGGAAGTAGATAGTAATTAACAATGGGGAGAAGTGAAGGACATGTGTAAATGAGAAATGGGAAAGATAAGCAGAAACTTGAAAAACTGTCTATGAGACTAACATGCAGGAAACAGGGACAATTTTACTTTTAACATCCCTGGAAACAAAAGATACATTGGATTTTTACACAACATCTTTTTCATTTTTATATTGACTAACTTCAAAAGGGCAGTATTTTACAAAATTAGTCTTCCTAATGCCTATTGCCAATTGCTTTGTAAAAACTATGCCTGGAACTTTTCTATTTGGATTTGTCCTGTTTAAGCTACAGCAAGTAACAACACCAAATGGCCTTTCCACATACATTCTGCCTCATGCTAATGGGACTGACTGTCGGGAGGAGGAAGCCTAATCACAGAAGTCTTTCCTACAGTTAGATATTTTATGCCCTGAAATACAAGCCCTGTTCTTATTCTTGCCACAGGGAGAGATTATTGTAAAATTCCTTGAACCTACCTCCTTTCTTTTGTGGACACCACTCAGAGGACTAATTTTCCCAATGTAGAATACAATTTTACATCTAGAAAGGACCATTAAAATTCATTTAATCCAATCTCCACATCTAACAGATAAGGACATTGAGGCTTGAAGAAATTAAGTGACTTGCCCAAGATCACACAGCTAGTTAGTGGCAGAGCCAGGTGCAGAACTCTTGTCACCTGATTCTGACTCCAATATTCTTTCCATTATTCACACTGGTGGAAAATGTTTTTCCTCTCTGTGGTTGTTTTGTTTTGTTTTGTTTTCTGTTACAACTACAGGTCAATATTAGGTAGAGTGCTAGGCTTGGAATCAAGAAAACCTGAATTCAAATCCTACTTCAGACACTTAACAGCTGTATGACCCTGGGCAAGTCATTTAACCTTATTCAGCCTCAGTTTCCTCAGCTGTAAAATGGGAATAATAATAGCACCTATCTCATAGAGTTGTGAGAATCTAATGAGATAACACATGTAAAGCACTTTGTGAATCAAAATACTATATAAAATGCTAGCTATTAATATTGCTAATAAACAACAATCGCAAACATTAATTTAGCACCTGAATTCAGATGCCAGTTTCCATAGCCTATATTCTACTGTATATTCAGTTCCTGTAGCCATCCTAAATGGTGAGCTTTCTTTGTTCCTAGGAAGCAGTGCTTACTATGTAGGCCCATTTTAGGCCTATTTTGAGCCCAAGTTCTTCCTATTTAATTTCTTTAGAACCTATGCTGAGTCCTGGCGATTTAAACAGGCATTGTGCTTAAATCTGTGCCAGGCTTCAAACTTGCTTTCCCCATGGCTACTCTAAAAACAGGTAGCTTACAGGACAGGCATCCCTGAACTCATATAGTACACAAAATCACAGAATCTCAGAGATGAAAGGGCTCTCAGAGGCCACCTATTCAAAAAGGCACCTCCAAAATCCAGTTCAATTCATTTCAAAGCAATTCAGCAAATATTTTTTGATCGATGAAAAGCATAGCATCAAGGATAAGGAACTGAATTTGAAGTCAGGATGATCTAGATTTAAATCATGCCTTAGACACTTACCAGCAATGTGACCCTGGGCGAGTCATTTAAATTTTCTTAGCCTCAGTTTCCTCACCTGTAAAATGGGGGTGATAACAGTGCCTACTTCACAGAATTGTTGAGAGGAGCATAAGAAATAACCTATGTAAAGTATGGTACTTGCACACCTTAAAGCATTATGCTTATAATAATAACAATTATTATTACTACGATTACTCCCAGCAAATGGTCGTCTGTTGCTGGAAAACCTCCAGAGAAGGAGAGTCCACTACCTTCTGAGGTACCTCATTCCACTTTCGTATAGGTATAATTGATAGGAAATATTTTTCTTACTATACTCTCTGCAGTTTCCATACATTGTCCCTACCTCTGCCCCCATAACTAAATGGAATTAGGTAAGGATTATCCCCTCAACTCTGCTTTGTTGTTGTTCAGTCCTTTCATTCATGTCCAGCTCTTTGTAACCCCATTTGGGGTTTTCTTGGGAAAGATACTGGCGTGGTTTGCTATTTCCTTCTCCATCTCATTTTATAGATAAAGAAACTCAAGCAAGCAGGATTAAGTGACTTGCCCAGGGTCACACAGCTTGTAAGTGTCTGAAGCTAGATTTGAAGAAGGTCTTTCTAACTGCAGGTCTGGCGCTTTATCCACTGTGCCACCTAGCTGCCGCAATTCTGTTAGAGAGTCTCAGTTCAAATTAAGCAGTGAAATATGGTGTGTTTGGTTTTTTTAACCTATTTTTCATATTCCTTGCAAATAAGATTTTTTAAAATGCAAGATACAAATGAAAAATATAAAGCATCAAAATATTATTACTATTCTCTCATATTCTCCTTTTCTTTAGAAATTGTCAGATTTCTGGAGAAATAATGTAGTAAACTCAGTCCATGGTAATCACAGCAAGTCCAAAAGATGTTCAAAGTAGAGAAGAGAGTTGTCTTCATCAGGTGAAAAACAAGCAAGTCTATTAATTGAATAATATGAATAGTTGTGACTTTAAATTGAGCTCATCCATAAGTTTGGAACATTTCGCACTTCCTGCATCCACCCAGAGTTCCTCTTCTGGACCTTTAGAATAGATTATACCTAACTGGAGATCTTGCTATAGAATATTATAACCCGTAGCTAGTCCAACAAGATAGCCTTAGACAAAACAGGTTTCAAAATAAAGTCATCTTCCTATATTGTATGACAAGGGTCAGCTTTTTCTCACACAAGGTATCCCAAAATGATTCAATAGGAAAGGGTCTTAAGATTTTTTGAAGAATATGTCTGGTTGATGCCATTTTTATAAGGTCATTCTAGCTCCTGTGTCTACCCTTGCAGCAAAGAAAAAAAAGCTAAGTGAAACCAACTGACACAGTGAACATGTCTAAAAGAGTATGCAACATGCTGTGTCCACAGCCTTCTACCTCCCTATTGCAAGAAGGAAGGCGCTTCCACATTTCTTCTTGGGGAGCCAAGCCTGGTCATTACGATTACTCAGCACTTGGCTTCATATTAGTCAACCCTTGTCATTTGATGAAGGAGAGGAAACTGAAGTCTAGAGTAGGAAAGTAACTTGCCTCAGGTCACAGAACCAAGCAAGTGGCATGACAGAAGTCAGATCGGGGGTCTTCTGGCTCTTTCTGCCATATCAGGCTGCCTCATATTTGAGTGTATTCCAGATCATGCTTCCAGAAACATACTTTTTAATCATAAAAATAACCCAGAAAAAATTGGCACAAATTGTGATTTAACCAGTGTGCATATTTATACTCATAAATTTGCTGAGGTGGTGCCATTTGGCAAATGAGCTCTTGTGAGCAACTCCTAAATTAATTAAAACACAAATAAGTCAATGGTGTGGATTCTCTGCTGATTTATATCCTGTGTAAGACAGAGAGAGTGGGTGGGTGAGTGAGGCAGGGCTGCTATGTATCTCTAGCT
Source organism: Phascolarctos cinereus (assembly GCF_003287225.1). NCBI lineage: Eukaryota > Metazoa > Chordata > Mammalia > Diprotodontia > Phascolarctidae > Phascolarctos > Phascolarctos cinereus. The sequence continues at coordinate 264,031,616 of NW_027555847.1, read as the reverse complement.
CCTATCAAAGTGCTGGGCACATAGAAGGCACTTAGTAAGTGTTTGCTCAGTTAGATTATTGGAGCTAGCCTTCCCAACCATTGAGACTTCCCATATTCAAAATGTGGATTAAACCAATGTAGATCTGATGGTTTGTAAAGCTGTATTTTATTTTATTTTATTTGCTAAATTAACTGAGAAGTCATTTTTAAAAATTTATAATTTAGATGTTGTGGGAGCTGGAAGGGCCATTTCTCTGCAACGGGGAAAATCAGCTGGGTTCTCTCTTATGCAACCTCTAAGCAGCTTAGCCCAGACAGTGCTGCACTCCTTTTCCCTTATACAGTACAGTAGGGGAATTTCCAGTACCCTATGGCAGAATGATTTTTTTTTCCCCTCTTCCCTCCCTGCCTTAGTCCTTCCTCCTTCTTGTTTTAAAGTGAAACATTATGCACATCTAAATATAAGTAAGCAAGGCAAAGTGTGTATAAACAAAAGCCTCCATATTTAGAAGTGGGGAGGAGCAGAAAAACATATTGTATTGCTCCACTCTTTGGAAATTTCTATGCATTTGTAATAACAAAATTACCATAATTTGCTCGTTAACGCAGCTAGATCAGTCAAGCATTGTTCCAAACATGGGGAGGCTGTTTCTCACTCTGGGTCTGCCAGTGAGTTAAGCACGGTGAAAATTAGCATGCAAATGGTCCTAATTCGGCAGGCGAGCTGTCAGATTCACATTCAGCCGCTTGTTTCATTTGAAATCCCTGACAGGAGCGGCTTATGCAATCCCACCCTCAAGTAGTTCCAGCCAGAAAGAGGCACCAAGGGGGCACTTCCTGAGTGACAGTTTGGCTAGTTTCAGTCAAATAAATCAGTCACGTCAACTGGTGACTGGGGGGGGGGAGTGGAGGGAGTCGGGGAGCCTTTTCCTCTGGGCCCTACCACCAAACTTTCTGTAGCCCATCAAAGGCTGGGAGTGAGGCCTTCATGTTTCCTTCCTGTTGTTTCCTAAGTGATTTTTGAAAGTGAGGGGCTGGGGAGAATAGCAAGGAGATAGATGATAGATAGGGCAAGAGATGAAGAGATGGAGAGATATCTGTACCTAGACATAGAGCTTACGTATAAGATATAGCCATATTCAAACAGAGATTTTAGTTGAACTACTTTGACTACAAAAGGGCCTTCTCAATGTTAGTGGGGATGATTGGGTGGAGATTGGTGTTTATGGTCTTATTCCTCGAACTGGCAGTGAAATCCAGTTAGAACCCACCTAATCAGAACAGACCACCACTGAAAGGACCTTCATCAAAGCAAGCTGACGAGAGGCAGCCGTGGTGTGTGGCTAGAGAGCTGGTGTAGGAGTTAGGAAGACCAAGGGATTGACTCCCTCCTCTGCTACATACTGCTGTGTGACATGGGGCACATCAACTAACCTCTCACTGTCCCAGGCAACCTCAAAGGGCCAACCTGGGTCACTGGAGGGAGTTTCCTTACCTGTGAATTTCCTATATCAATGAAATCACAGTTCCTTAGTGGTCTTAACCCATTAAGCTTGTCTGACTAAATAAGTTCATGAAGTAAGACTCCTGGGTAAGATAGTTATGCTAATAACAGTGACGGATATTGACTGCTACCTACGATCATAGATTTAGAATTGGGAGAGATACTACTGCCGTTCCCCTACATCTCCCTTGTAACAAAGGAGGTAACCTTGTTTTTAGCCTTATTTGCTTGGCTGTGTTTTGGGAAGTGGGAAAAGAAATACTCAGTCATACAGTCCAAATCAAGGTCTCCTCTCTCTAGCTTTCTCAAACTGTGAAGGAAATTCCCACACTGAATTCTAGCAGATGTGAAGGGAGTGTGTGTGTGAAAAGAATTGGAATAATTTCCCTTTAGCAACCCTAGCCATAGTCCCCCAACCTTGGCCATGCTTCTACATCCATGTGCCATTCAGGACTTTGAGGAGAAGAAAAATGAGAGGGAAAAGGGGCAGGTAAAAGAAAAATAAAACTTTTGCCTCCAAAAATAGGGGAGTGGGTGAAAAATTACAAAAGATGAACCAGAGCCTGCTGCCCTGACCTGAAGTAGTCATGGCCAAACTTAAAACTCAGAACAAAATACAATAATCTTTAGAAAATGCACAAAATGCACAATCTTTACGCATGTATTTTTAAAAGCATTAGCACCCTACTGACTGCATTATGCCTATTTCCCTAGGAGAGCTGGATGATTGGTGGGTCAGGGTATCTCTATTCTGGTTTTTAGTTGCTGTTTATCTGGCATATTCCTAGCTCTATCAAGATCTGCTGAATGGATTTCATATCAGTACCATTTTGCTTTCTTATATCATCAGGATTGATGTAGAGTGTGCAGATAAGCTTTTCCAGAGCATGGTATTTTACCACTTTTTTTATTCTCCCTAAAATTTTGTGTTATTTCCATATAACCTAAGCAATTCTAAAAATATTCTGAACACATGCTGCTTCTGTATGTGGACAGACACAGTTTAAATGATTCTCTGTGCTGTAGTAAAATGGACTCTTTTGTGTGCCCGCTTGCTTAATGAACACGTAACTCAGTCGACTTTCAAGCTGTACTGATTTGGTTAGTGACAGTGTCTGGGCCCCCAGTAGTGTGGACAAAGCTGAGTAAGAAGTGGGTCTGACTAGTGTGACTGACAAGGATGCCACCATGGACAGAGACATTGCTCCATAGCCGCTGCAGATTTTGCACTGAAAATGGAAGGTCATGGACTCAGCTTGGATGCTGACAGCAGGAGTTCCTAACCTTTTTTTTGTGTATCATGGACCCCTTTGGTAGTCTGGTGAAATCTGTGGATCCCTTTTCAGAAAAACATTTTAAAATGCATAAAATGAAATACATAAGATTACCAAAAAAATCAATTATGTTGAAATACAGTTAACAGATTAAAAAGAAGTTTATAGACCCCAGTCAAGAAGCCCTGGATTCTAGAAGGAGAGGAGACCTGTAAGGTCATCTAAACCAATTTGTACTTCACAGATGAAGAAATAAGGCCCAGAGAGGGTGACTTACCCAAGGTAACACAGGTAGCAAGTGGCAAACCAGGATTCAAACAAGATCCTTCAACTTCAAATCTCGGTCTCTTTCCTCCCAGTTCTGGGTTATGTTTTAGGAGATCTTTTTTTTAAAAAATTATTTATTTATTTTAGGCAATTGGGGTTAAGTGACTTGCCCAAGGTCACACAGCTAGTTAAGTGTCCAGTGTTTGGTCCGAGGTCGGATTTGAACTTAGGTCCTCCTGACTTCAGGGCCAGTGCTGTATCCATTGTACCACCTACCTGCCCCTCCAAACCTGCTCTTTTTGTTTTAATATGCTGGCCTTAGGGGTACCTAGATGGTGCGATACAGTGCCAGACCTGAAATGATGGACCGGTCAGACACTTATTAGCTGTGTGACCCTGGGCAAGTCACTTAACCCTGTTTGCCTCAGTTCCTCATCTGTAAAATGAGCTGGAGAAAGAAATGGCAAACCACGCCAGTATCTCTGCCAAGAAAACCCTAGATGGGGTCACAAAGAATTGCATAGTACTGACAAACAACGGAAGTATGACCCAAATGTGAAGTTTCTAAATGCAGGAACTCCTGGTCATTCACTGAGTAGTGTTCATCAGCATCATAACAGGTCACATTGATATAGGCTTTCTATGCATTTTCCCCTCTGATCCTGACAACAGCCCTGTGAGTTGGTTCTATTATTGTCCCATTTTACTGAGGAAGAAAATGAGAATTGGAAATGTTAGGTGACTTGCCCAGGGTAACATAGCTAATAAGTTGCAGAGGTTGAATCCGAAGCATTCTATGCATTCCCTCTGCCACAGTGTCGTCTCCAAATCTGGCCACATTTCAGATGCTTCTTATGTCTCTTTAACCTTTCAAACCTGATCTGACCCAAGCCTAACTTGAACATTCTTCTCCACTGCCTGGGGAAAAAGAAAAGGCTTGGAGCTTGACTAAGTAGATTTTCAAGGCAGGTGGGGCTAACAGTGGCCAAAGGCGTGAGGCCAAAATCTTGATTGTCTCACAGAGACTGGACATGCTGGGCACAACATAGCATCACAGATCTAGGTTTCAAAGGGAACTTCATGTGATCTAGTCCAGTATCTTCATTTAACAGTTAAGGAAACTGAGGTCCAGAGAGATTAAATCAATTAATAAACATTGATTGAGCATCTACCACATGCCAGGCCCTGAGCTACGGGATACAAAAAGAGGCAAAAGACAGTTCCTGCCCTGAAAGGATTTAAAATTTTATGAGGGAGAGAGCATGCAATGATTTGCCCAAGGTCGCACATATAGTAAGTAGCAAAACCAAGATTCAAACTCAGATTCTATGACACCAAACTCAGTGCCCTTTTTACTCTATTACACTTCCTCTCAACAAACCTTGTCTGCCTTCCCTGTCCCCCCAGAAACTACAGGCAGCCCGTTTTGGAGTTTTTGTAGGATGTACTGGTATCCGTTTACCTTTCTCGGTATGTTGTAGTGGAGAGAATCTTGAACTTATAGTCAGGAGAGGCTATTCTCTATTATTTAATAGCTGTGACACTGGAGAAATCACTTACTTCTGCCAAGTCTAAGGTTCCTCATTCACTAAAATAGGAGGTAGTGGGAGGGAGTGACTTCACCAGAAGTCTTTAAGCAAAGACTGGGTGACCACTTCTTTGGGGAAATTATACAGAGGATTCCTATTTAGGCTGCACTGGATGAGGTGACTGCTGAGGTACCTTTCACCTCTGAAATTATAGAATTCTGGGATTATAATGTTTGTAATGCCTACCTATTTGTGAAAAGTGCAATATTTTATTAAATTCTGAAACCTAACAGAAATGGGAACCATCATTGTTAATACTACCAATCATACCACATTATTATTTATATTATTATATCAATACTAGTGACATTACTGGGGTGGATAGAACACTGGGTTTGGAATCAGGAAGACTCATCTTCATGAGTTCAAATCCATCTTCAGATACTTACTAGCTGTGTGACCCTGGATAAGTCATTTAACTCTGTTTTCCTCAGTTTCCTCATCTATAAAATGATCTGGAGAAGGAAATGACAAGCCACTCCAGTATCTTTGCTAAGAAAACCCCACATGAGGTCACAAAGAGTCAGACACAACTGAAATGATTCCAAAAAGTGACATCTAATGATATTAATAAAATATAGCTTTATAGATCAAGTAGATGTATTTGCTTTCCTCATAATCTCATAGTTGCCTATGGCTACCAAGCTATCCTTTTTCTCATTTCACCTAGGCTGTTGCAATAGCCTTCTAATTACTCTCCGTGTCTCAAGTCTTTCCCTACTCCAATCCACTTGCCTGTGAAAGTGATTTTCCTATAGTTCACAGATGTCCATGTCACCCCCTGCCCTACTCAATAACCTCCAAGGGCTTCCTATTACCTTAAGGATTAAATACAGAATTCTGGTTTTGGCATTTAAAGCCCCTCATGACCTGACTTCTTCCTATCTTTCTATTCTTTTTACACTTGTCTCTCCTCCACATACTCTATGACCTAGCTGCAGTGGCCTATGCACTGTTCCTCGTACACGATGTTCCATCTTCTGACCCCAGGCCTTTGTACTGGCTGTCCCCTCTGTCTGGAATGCTCTTCCTCTCCAGCTCTATCTTGTCACTCTCTTGGCTTCCATTAAGACACAGCACAAATGCCACCTCCTGCAGGAAGCTTTTCCCAATATCTTCCATGTCTTCTGTCTAGTGTTTTCCCTCTGAGATTACCTTCTATCTAATTTGAATATATCTTGTGCATATATAATGATTTGCATACTTGTTGCATGGTATGCATGTTTGCACAGTTATTTGCACATTATGTGCAAAATTAGGATTTGAACTCTTTGAGGCAGAGATGGTGCTTTTGCCTTTCTTTATATTCCCAGTGTTTGCACAGTACCTGGTATATAGTAATCAATCAATTAACTAGTATTTATTAAGCACCTACTATGTGCCAAGCACTCTTCTAGACACTGAGAATACAAGTACAAAGTACCTAATAAATGCTTATTGACTAACTGTCTTTGGGAGAAAATAACTCCCGTTGTCCATATGATAGCAGATGGAGTGATAAACCTGAAATTAGAAAGACCTAGGCTACTGAAATTAATAAGTTGTGTGGCTTAACCTCTCTTTGCCTGTGTCTTCATCTCCAAAATGGAGATAATGATGATGATGACAATGATGATGATGATAATAATATCAGTAGTACTACCTTACTCATATGAGTACTATGTAGTATAAGTACAGGGATCAAACATAAATATTTGTGAACTTTAAAGTACCATGTAAATGCTAGTTAATTTTATTTTGTTATTGTTATTGTTGTTGTTATTACTATAATTCATTTGCTTATTGGCACCTCCTACCTTTGTTGTTAAATACCATGGTGTCCAAAAGTTTCAAGTACAAAGCAGTAAACCTGCATCTTTGCAGTAATTGTGAAGGTAAATCTTTTTTTTTTTTGTCTCCCTGCATTGACTTTGTGAAGTATTTCATAAATATATCAGAAGCAACATTAAAATTTTATGGAAAGGCAGCACAGGTCGGGAATAGTACGGTGACTTCACAGCAAGGTATGTCCACCTTAACCTCTAGCTCATTAGTCACTGATGGGATGTTTGTGCCTTAGAGTTGCTAAGCAATAAGGCTTGGGGGTAGGGAAAGGAGTGGGGTTGCAAATATCTGTTAGCTCAGAATGTCTGAAAACTAGAATCCTTCATGACTGTAAAACAAAGCCTTAATCTTGGGCTAGTTAATATAAGAATAAAGGAAGGAGCTCTTACAGTTTGTTTGTATGTAAATAAAAAGAAAATAATGTCATTCTCCCTTGAGAACTCATAGATGTTGTTGAGAAAATAGATTGTTTTTATGATTAGAGAGTTTATTGGAATGTGACCCAAAACATCCCATTAGCAACCTTTTAATAAAGCAAACCCCTAATAAATAGACAGCCGCATGAACAAAAATTGGGATGGTTAAGTTTACCTTTGCTGTTGCTATTGCTAAGGATACAGAAAACTGTAGCCTCTATATTCATATTCCCAAGAGTAAGTATAGATTTTCAGGACCAAGAAAGTATTTCTGTGTTTCTCAGGTAGTCTTTCTGTTACATTATGAGATGTCTCCTCACTGAGCTTAAATAGACCTACAGACAAGAACTCTTCAGTATTTTCACTGCATGTCACAGGGAAATAAGCCTGCAATTCAAAAGACCAGAACAGATTGTTTCCTGCTGGGTTTCAGGAAACATACAGTGCTGTTTAAAGAAGTCAAAGAGAAAACAAAACAAGGCGAGCAAAACCCAGGTCACTACCTAGAGGAGACAAAGATGTTCTCTTTGCAAAGTAAATTCCAATCGAGGTGTAGTAAGGGAGATTGCAATGAATGGATATAATCACATTTTAATGTTACAAAGGGACTTGGGTAATTTACACTAATAACCAGGAGGTTTGATGGTACAGATTACAACAATTTGGGCAATCAACTGAGTGAGTCTAAAAGTAAAATTATGTTCAAGGATTAAAGCTGCAAAACTTCCTGAAAATCTAAAGCTGTTTAAAATAAATGTGGGGAGAATAATGGAAATGATTGAAAAATTGAAATAAAATAACAAAGTGTCCTTTAAAGGTTTAAAGCCATGATAATGATGATGATGATGATGATGATGATGATGATGATGATGATGATGATGATGGTAAGCATTTATTATCTACTATATGCCAGGCACTGAGCCCTAAGCACTGGGCATGCAAAGGTCAAAAAACAATCCCTGCTCTCAAAGAGCTCACAGTCTAATGGGGGGGGGGACAATATACAAACAGCTATGTGCAGAATAAATTGGAAATCATCTCAGAGGGAAGGCACTAAGATTATGGAGGACAGGACAAGGCTTCTTGCAGTAGGAGAGACATTAGCTGGGACTTGAAGGAAGCCAGGGAAACCAGGAGACAGAAACAAGGAGGCAGAGAGTTTCAGGCATGATGGACAGCCAGTGAAAATGCTTAGATTTGGTAGTGGCATGTCTTCTTCGAAGAACAGCAAGAAGGTCAGTGCTTCTGGATTGCAGAGTATGTGGAAGGGAATAATATATAAGAAGACTGGTTATAAACCATTTTACATCCACTAGAATAATAATAATTAACATTGAGGTAGCACTTTAAGGTTTGCAAAGCACTTTGCAACTCTTCTGAAGTTCACTTGATTTAAAAGGTCAACCCTATTCAGATCATGGTAGCTGTTGTATGCTAGCTCCAAGGTCATTCTCCTTCCTTTCTCATAGAGTTCAGTGCTTTGCTCATTATCTTCCTCTCTTCTCCAATTCCTACCCTTATACTAGGGGACTTTAACAACCATGTAGGTGTTCCTTCAATTTCTTTTTTTTATTTTTAAATTTTTTTTCTTCAGTTTCTTTAACCTCCCAATTCCTCAATCTCATTAAATTCCATCTTCTATTCCCTCACTTCGACTTAGCCACATGCAGTAATGGTCGTACCCTGATCTCACTATTGCCTACAAGTATCTACCTTGTTAATCAAAACCTATGGCATTCCTCATTTTACTCATAAGCTACAATCATTCCATCTCTTCCTCCTTATGTCTCACCCCTTTCTAGATCTATTTTTTACCCTCATAACGACCTCCAATCTCTCTGACCCTCCAAATAACTTTCTCAGGCCGTTACTCTTTCTCTAACTTCACTTTCCTCACTTCACCATCTTAGCCCTATAGTCAACCGGTTCAATTTGACACTGCCTTCAACTGTCCAGTTCCTCGTTCCCTTGTGCCAAATCCCAGCCCTGGATTACTTTCACCATTTGCCTCTTCCATTATTACTCATGTGCTGCTCCTCATAACTGGAGGAATGCAACACGTATGATAATTTTGTTGTTGTCTTTCAATTGTTCAGTCATGCTCAATGCTCCATGACCCCATGGACCATACTATCCATGGCAAAGATACTAGAGTGATCCGTCATTTCCTTCTCCAGTGGATTAAGGCAAGCAGAGGTTAAATGACTTGCCCAGGGTCACATAGCTAATAAGTGTCTGAGGCCAGGTGTGAGGTCTTTCTGACTCCAGGCCCAGCACTCTATTCGCTGAGCCGCCTAGATGCCTCCTATATAATAATTACATTATTATAAATTATAATGTGAATATTATTCATTCATATTATCCAACTTCAATTGGACACTCACTGAAACAAGGCAATCATTGTATTCCTCCCTAATTGGTTCTCTATATCACTCCCTACAGAAGTTATTCCAAACCTTCTCTTCTGTCTTCAAGCTTCCCACATCTCTTCCCCATCCCTGTCTGAGGGCTTTGCCTCTTACTTTACCCAGAAAATTGAGGCTTTTCTCTCCGGATTTCTGACACTATTCTATTTATCCTAATTGTATGAGCTTTCCTTCTCCATGAGCACTCTCTTCTCTGCATCTGAAAATCCCTTAACATCACCCCTGACTCTCTCCTCCTTTCGTCCAATCTCTGATAATGAAGTGGCCCTTCTCCTTGTCAAGGTCACCCCCTGTCCATGTGCCCTTGATCCTGCTCTTTCCAATCTTCTCCAGCAGATTGTGCCCTTGGTCATTTCCTCCTAATCTTTAGATTGTCTCTACGGGTCCTTCCCTACTGCCTTTAACATGTCCAGATCTCCCCCATCCTTAAGAAACCTTCACTAGGCCCCAGTATCCCCGTAAGCTATTGGACTGTATCTCTCCTTTCTTTCTTAGCCAGACTCGTTGCTGCCACGTCTTCTCTTCTCACTCAATTCTCGGCCTTTCACAGTCTGGCTTCTGACCTCATCACTCAACTGAAAGTGCTCTCTCCGAAGTTACCAGTGTTCTTGGAATTGCCTAATCTAATCATCTTTTCTCAACCTTCATTCTTTTTTATTTCTCTATTACATTTAACACCATTGACCCCCTTCTCCTCTTGAATAGTCTCTGCCCTCTGGATTTTCATGACACTATTCTCTCCTGTTTGTCCCACTTGTATGAACATTCCTTCTCAGTCTCCTTTGCTGGTTTATCATCTAAAACATATTTCTCACTCTCCCTCCCTGCTCTTGACTGCCTCTTGGGTTGGCCCTGGAGCCCCTTCTATTATCTTTCTATATTTTATCATTTGGTGGTCTCATGTGTTCCCGTGGTTTTAATTACCATCTCTAAGCAAACTACTCCCAGTCTACTTATCGAACCTCAGTCTCTCTGACCTAAGGCTCCAGTCTCATATCACCTACTGCCTTTTGGATATTTCAAACTGCATAACTCATAGACATCTCAAACTCAACCTGTCCAAAACAGAACATATTTTCTCCCCAAATTACTTTTCCAAATTTCCCTAATTTCTGTTTAAGGCAGCACCATTCTTCCAATCTCTGAGGCTTATAACCTAAGCTCTACTTGTGACTCTTCACCCCATATATCCAATTAGTTACCAAATCTTGCCATTTTTACCTGCATAGCATCTCTTGCATTCATCCCTTCCTCTCAATTCATAAAAGCATCATCTTAGTTCAGGTCTTTTTCACCTCTTGCCTTGATTTTATAAATAATTATGATGTAAGATAGAGAAATAGGAGCATTGCCAGTCTTGTTCTCAGCATCCAAGATAGCTGCCCCCATTCTGCATTGGCTCCAGGTGGCCCTAACTGTTCAGAGCTAGTCTTTGCTAGCGTGGGGCAGTGGTAGTGGCCCCAAACCCAGCCTCCAGTCTCCTGTCCTCCCTCATTCTCTTCCCTCGTTACTGTGATCTTTCTCCTGTTATGGTGGGCCTTTGACTCCAAAGGTTCTGATAACCACCCCTCAGGGGGTTTCTTCCAGGGTTATGACTTCCTCCTCTCTTCCTTTCAGGTAGGAAGTCCTTCCTCTCAATCTCAATCTGCTCTTATCAGTCATGTAAAGGTTAACATTTTGAGGACCAAGAAGAGAAACTCTGTGGGAATTTCTGGGCTCACTAGAAGTCCATTTTCAACATGTATATCTCATTGGCACACAAAAGGGTGAAACATCTGTATATATACATGTCTCCCCTAATTGAATTTATGCTCCTTGATGATGATGATATCTAGCATTAATATGAGTCTACTATATATACTGCTTTAGAAATGTTTTTTGTTTGATCTTCATAACAACTCAGGGAGGGAGATGCTACTGTTATTCCATTTCATAGTCAAGGAAACTAAGGCAATCAGAGGTTAAGTAACTTGCCCAAGGTCACAAAGCTGGCAATTGTCTGATAATGGATTTAAATTCAGGTCTTCGTGACTGGAGACCCAGTACCTTTCTATTTGTGTCTTCAATGCTTAGAATACATAGCAATCACTTAATAAAATGTTTGTTGATTGACTATTTCGCCCATGAGGCTAAGAGAAATTAAGGAACTTGTCCAAGGTGACACAGCCAGTAAGTGGTAGACCCAGGATTTGAATCCAGGTTCTTTGCTCCCGTGTCCAGTGACCTTGTCACAACACCTGTGGAGGTTTTTGTTCATCCTTTCTTCTCAAAGAGGAACAATGAATCATAGAGGATGGCTTCATTTACCTATGGACTGGATTTAAGTGAGGCAGAGATGAGCAAAATCATCAGCCTCACTCTTTCCTCCCAAGTCATTGAAGTCCAGTGGCATGACAAAAGTCAGGAGAACTGGTGATGGCCCAGGATGCAGTAGGTGACCTTGGCGTCTTTGCCTCAAAAAACTATCCAGCTTGGTGTGTTACATTTAAAAGCATAGTTTGTTTGGACAATAATCCAAAATGTATTAGCGGAATTTACATTTCAGTAGGCTTAGTTGTCATTACAAATTGACTGACATGCAACCGAACTTTAAAGAATCAAGCTCATTACCTCTTAGTTTTTTCTACTTTGTGAGACCTGAGAATACAAACCCCAAAACAAAACAAAAAACCCAGCATCATAGTAATATAACACAAAAACAATCCTGCTGTGTTTTGTATTTGCTATCCTCTAGTGTCAAGCAGATTTAGAAACGGAACAGAAGGGGGAAAAACCCAAAGATTTAAAAAATAAAAGAAAGAAAAACCTAAATTCATTCATCCCTTATTATTTTTTCTTTTTGAATCAAGTGTACTTTCCAAACTGCTTATCACTAAAAAGCTTTTTTCCCATCATCTTCATGGATTTTCGAACATTAAGAGTTTGTCCAGATGGAGATCAACTTCTCTACCCTTTCTCATGTTCACTTATTTCTTGATTTTGGTTAGAATATTCTAAACGTCCCAATGTCTTTCACACACTTTAGGAGATGGAGAAATATGAAGCAAGAGGGGTCAGAGCCTGTGTTGCCAGGTTGATTTGAGGAGGAGGGGAGAGAGCAAATCTGTGATTTAATTGGTATAGGGAACTCCAGTCCATTAATCAGCATTTATTAAGAATTCATTTTTCAGTTGTTTTTCAGTTATTTCCAAATCTTAGGCTGCCAGATAAATGTTGCTGTTGTTCTGAAGTTGTATCTAATTAAGTTGTCTAATTCTTCATGATCCCATTTGGGGTATTCTTGGCAAAAATACTGGAGTTAATTTGCCATTTCCAGCTCATTTTACAGATGAAGAAACTGAGGTAAACAGGGTTAAGTGACTTGCCCAGGGTCACACAGCTAATAAGTATCTGAGGCTGGATTTGAACTCAGGAAGATGAGTTTTCCTGACTGCAGGCCAACATTCTATCCATTACACCAGCTAGCTACCTGGGAAACTAGCTGTCTATGTGCTATATCATACTGCTTCTCCTAGGCAGGAGGGCTATCCTTGGCAAAATCTCTGCCTGCAGGCCTGCACCAAATGCTGGAAATGGTTCTATTTGTTGCTGTGTCTGAAAGTTTCTTCTAAATCCACATCCTAAATGTTACTTGTTGTAATATCCAGTAAAATGCATTTTCAATGCCTGTATCTAGGAGTTCTGAAGCAACATGAAGTCTCCTGGCTGCTTTCTAATATCTTTTACTCCACCCCCCCACCCCACCCCCCAGTAATTATAATCAGAGATAAATGAGTTTGCAATTAGAGGACTTGGATTCAAATCACAACTTGTATGACCTCGGGCAAGTCACTTGACCATCCTAGGCCTCAGTTTCCTCATTTGTAAAATGAGGGGAGAGGGATGGAATATATAATGGGGATCACTAATCTGTGTGTAAGGATCCCTGTGGGCCTTAAATTGACTTAATTTTGAAATGTAATGTAATTTATGTTTGTTGTGTTTTTATTTAGTTAGTTCAGTATTTCCCAATTACATTTTAATGTGGTTTGGGTTGCACTAGGTAGTCTTACAGGTGGGAGGCAACCTGGGAGCTGAGTGCTTGACACCTCTACCTTCCAACTTAAAATCCATGACCTAGATCAGCTGTTCTTAAAGTTTGTTGTCTGAAGATCCATGGAGAAGCACCAAATCCTTTTCAGAGGGTCCTTGAGGCCAAAACTATTTTCATAATAATATTAAGACATTAGGTGATTGAAATACTCCTTTTTCCAATTACTTAGCTGTGTGCGGCCAGATTTTCTTCGTATATTTCAACCAAAACAATATATTGCAATAGTTTGAATGCAAAAGCTAATATGGAATCTAGCTGTCTTTCAGACATAAAGAGACTTGCAAAAATATGTAAAACAATGCCACTTTTCTTACTTTTTTTTTGTTCTGGAAAAATAGTTATTTTTCATTAAAAAATGTTGTATCAGGGGCAGCTAGATGGCACAATGGATAGAGCACCAGCCCTGGAGTCAAGAGGACCTGAGTTCAAATTCAACCTCAGACACTTGCTAGCTATGTGACCCTGGGTATGTCCCTTAGCCTAGATTGCTTCCAAGAAAAAAATATTATGTTACATAAAACAGACTTATTACTGTTATTTTAAAATAAATTAGTTAATAAATATTTTTAAATTTGTCATTTTCAATTTTGAATGCAGTAAACATCAACAGATATAACCAACAGTGTATTGTATACTAATTTAACAACCAGCTCTTCCCTGCACCCCCAAGTATATACAGGGCACACTTTTGAGTTTATTCTACATTATTAATCTTTTCTCTATCACTTTCCTAAGTCTAGACAATCAACAAAAGTACAAATCAAACTCTGCTGATTTCCAAGGTGTAAATGCTCACAATGAAAATTTAACAACTGCCTCTCCAGAGCTGGTTTGAGCTGGCTCCAGCACACTCCTAGCTATAACCCACATAAACAAAAGCTCTTTAGGATCCTCAACAACTTTTAAAAGGGTAAAGGGGTTGTAAAATCAAACAGTTTGAGAACCACTGCTATAGATTGCATTGGATTTTATTGAGCCATATAGAAAGGAATTTCTGAGCACTCTGATTCAGATGCACAAACTTCTGAAAAAATAACTGTAGAATATTCAGAAACTTTTACTGTTGGACACAGAAGACACCCTTCCATGGTCTTTGCATTTCTGGGTTATTTTAAGATTAACTCTGACTTTTCCTGAAGAATTTTTAAAACAAATTCTTAAAGTCCATTGAGTCTATTCCACCCCCATGGACTTTTTCCCTCATAGGAGTCGGAGGGGTGAAAACCAGTGGTTTCATTGTTGTAAGGCAGAGGTGTCAAATAGCAAAATTCCTAACTGGGGCCAGAACCAGATTAAAACGTAACTGGGAGATGTTTAACAAAATAAATAAAAATATAATACAACAGATAATCTTAATTTGTAGTTTTCTAAGTGACTATATGACCATTTCTATTTGAGTTTGACACTACTGATGTCAGGGACTCCCAGTGGGGAACTTCCTTCACTGATTTAAATCAACAACTTGTCTGTAACTTATAGCCTCAGAGCCATAATACATCACAGTGGAGGTGGGCTGAGACTTGAACCTAAGTCTTTCTGATTCCATTGCTAGCCTTTTTAAGTATTTGAACTGGGTCTTGAAGGATACCAATTAAGTGAGTTGTAGTTTGTTTTAGGAACAAAAGGTTTAGTAGTAGGGGACTTTCCCTTGCCACTCAGGTAGTAAATACTTACAGGAAAGTAGTATGAACATTTTAAAATGGTATGATTTGGTGGATTTGCTGCATTTTTTTTTTAAAAGTATGTAAGTAAATTATTGAAGCTATGGCTTGCTGAAAAGAGAGGCAGAATGGTTTGATAGGAAAAGCATTCGATTTGAATTTGGACAATGTGACTATGGACAAGTGTCCTTACATCTGTGACATGTGCTCAGTGCTCAAGAACATTAATTTTTACTTGATGACAATGGTCTGAAATGAGATCCTTGTTGACCCTAACACTTAACATTCATATGACCTCAGATGAGTCTTGAGCCTCAATTTCCTAATTTTTAAAGTGGGGTATAATAAACTTGTATTACCTACTTCAGTGGTTATGAGGAAAACGTAGGTGAAACTATCCATTGATAGAGCTCTGGGCTTGGAATCAGGAAGATTCATCTTCATGAGTTCAAATCTGGCCTCAGATTTGGTCACACTAGCAGTGTGACCCTAAGCAAGTCACTTAACCCTGTTTGCTTCAGTGTCCTCATCTGTAAGATAAGCTGGAGAAGGAAATGGCAAACCACTCCAGAATTTTTGCCAAGAAAACCCCAAATGGGGTCACAAAGAGTCAGACATGAATGAAAAGACTGAACATGAACAATCCTTAAAACACTATCATGATTTTTTTGAAGATAGGGCCCAGACCTGGGAATTCATCAGCAGAGGTCATTCCCAGATGAGGAAACTCTCTCCACCAATGCAGGTCATTACCTCTGCAAATTATAGTCTTAGAATGTTACCTAAAAGCACTGAGAAATTAAATAAAATGCCCAGTATCATATCACTAGTATGTGTCAGAGGCAGGATTTGAACTGAGATTTTCCAGGCTTTTAGGCCAGCTCTTTATTCACTATGCCATGCTACTTAATAATAATATTGTTATCGTTAGCATGAATGAGGCAGTAGTTTATAGTTAGGTTTTGTATACAGAGGAGCATTTACCTGACACCTCTGCCCCATCCCCCACCCTGAACCACAGGGCACTTTTGAGGTTTACTCTTCAAGAGAGGGAGAAGAAGGAGGGGCTGGGGTGGAAGAATTCTATGGCAAAAGATTTAAACTGATGCCCTGTGAGGAGTGGCGGCTAACTGCATTATTCATTCTTCCCTTACTCTTATTCCTTCTCTCTGTTATTCTTTCCTTTTCCTTTTCCAACTGTCTTTCTGAAGGGCTTTATAGGTGGCCTGAACTTGCAGGAAAAGGTTTTTATTTGTTTTTAATTGTGAGGGGATTTGATGTAATGTGAATTGTACTTTCCACATAGACATACATGACCTTTAGTGAGCTCTGGTTTTTGTTTTACTATAGGGCAGTACAACAAGGTTTTACTCAACTAGAAATGGGGATGATAACAGCACCTACCTCTCAGGGTTGTTGTGAAGATCAAGTGAGATAGTCTTCATAAAGCACTTAGCACAGTGCCTGGCACATAGTAGTGGCTATATCAATGTTAGATATTGTCATCATCTTAGTCTTCATCACTGTACATAGGAGCAGTTAGGTGGTGCAGTTCTAGTCCTGCAGTCAGGAAGACCTGAATTCAAATCCAACCTCAGACACTTTCTAGTTATATGATCATGGGCAAATCACTTTACCTCTCAGGGCCTCAGTTTCCTCAACATAAAATGGGGGTGGTAATAGCATCTACTTCTTAGGGTTGTTGTGAGGATCGAATCAGATAAAGCACTTAGCACAGTGCTTAGTATGTAGTAAGTAAATGTTAATAATATATAATAATATAATAAATAATAATAAGTAAATAAAATAGTAAAGTAATAGTAAATAGTAAATAAATAGTAAAATAAAAATAGTAAATAGTAAAACTATCATCATAATAATATGCATATGTGAAGATGAACAGTGGAATATAACCTCTTTGAGGGCAGGGACTGTTCATTTTTGCCTTTGTACCCCAGCACTTATAATGCAATATTTGGTACACACACAGTAAGTGATTAATTAATATGTGCTGAGCTTAGTTCAAGAACAACCATAATCATACTAGGCAGGAGTAGGGAAAATAAAGACAAGAAGTCGAGTGTTATATCACCTGACACACACAGGGTACCATGCAAAGTTACCACATTTTAAAAACTGAAAATAAGAAGTCTACTTTTGTGCAAGCCATAGCAAGGGTAAGCTGCAGGGTAAGTGAGCATCTTTGTGTATCCATGTCCTCTTCTGATGCCCTAAATTCTGGGGAAGTGACCCTGGGCTCTAAAAGGCTAAACTGAAAGATCCAGTGTGTTCAGCTATGCCAGACCTGCTTTTAGAAAGTCCTGTAACAGAACACTTATCTGTTGTCTCAGAAGCAGCTAAGACTAGAGAGGCTCATCACCAGTAGGTTTGCCATGGCAACCCTAATAATAATAGCTTACATTTATGTAGTGCTTTCTACGTCCCATGCACTATGCTAAGCACTTTATGATTATCGTCTCATTTTATGTTCATGACAACCCTGCCAGGTCAGTGCTGTTATCATCCCCATTTTACAGCTGAGGAAACTGAGGCAAACAGTGGTTAAGTGACCTGCCCAGAGTCACACAGTGTCTGAAGTTGGATTTGAACTCAACTCTTTCTGAATCCAGCCCTTGAACTTTAGCCACAACAGCCATCTAGCTGCCTAGGTGATCAATGACTGAATTAGATCTTTTCAAAAGGACCCTTAGGACCTAATTGTTTCTTAACTCTCAGTCACACCATTTAAAATTAAAAGTCCCCTTAAAAGTTCCAAATACTCCATTCAGTGAAATCCTTTCCTTTTTAGATCTATAAATGTACCTGATAAAGAAAGGCTTCCTGTTTTTCTCTCCCTTTCTCCTGAGGTTGAGTCTTCTCTCCTTTGCAAGGTCATCTGTACTGACCCCTGTCTGTCTGAGTCTATGTGACTTGGAATAGATCTAGCCAAACTGGACTATTCATTATTTTATGCAGTTAAGAAACCACAGGTGAAAGATCAAGAACTCCTAAACCTCCTTCCCTCTACATACATACTTCCCCCTCCTCATTTTTTAAAATTTTTTTTTATTTTTAGGAAATTTAGGTTAAGTGACTTGCCCAGGGTCACACAGCTATAATATGTTCAAGTGTTTGGTCTGAAGCTGGATTTGAACTCAGGTCCTCCTGACTTCAGGGTCGGTGCTCTATCCACTGTGCCGCCTAGCTGCCCCTCCTCTCCTCATTTTAAATGAAGCTCAGAGAGATTAATCAGCTTGCCTAAGGTCCAGCGGGTAGTAGGGAACACAGCCAGAATTTAAACCCCAGGTACCCTGTCTCTAGATAATAGCAGAGCTTTTCATAGGACTTTCAAGTTGCAGTCTGTCTTAATCCTCACAACCTTATGAGTTAGGTTGTACAGATATCATTATCCTCATTTTGCGATGAGAAAACTAAAGCTAAGAGCCTTATGTGACTCATAGTTACCTATTTAGTTAAGTGCCTGAGACAGAAACTCAGGGTTTTCTTGATTCTAACACCAGAATTCTGACTACCATGCCATGGCTTGGTCTTCTCACAGCGTTTCACCCCTATGGCCTCTACAGGAAGCACCATATCTACTGAGATAGTTTACTGTAAAAATAAACTAAACCTCTAAATACCCTCATCCTACAACCAAACTCGAGTTAACAGAAATGTTCATGTGATTATTATGTATTTCTTCATAGCCTCAACCAATATGAAGAAATTCATTGCAAGACAAATCTGTATGTTTGAGGGTGGGGTGATTTTTTTCCCTGGGGTCATTGTTCACAACAGTGATTAAAATGGAGAAAGAAGGAGAAGGGTGTAGAAAGTGAACTCCCACTCTCCCAACTCCCTCTAGTAACATACGCTCCTTGGAATGAGTACAAACTATTCTGGATTATCCTTCCAACTTCTTTTCCTATTCTTCCTTCTTCTTGGAACCTTTTTTCCCCTCATTCTTCTATGTCCAGGGTGGCAGAGTTAGACAGGACATGGTCAGAAGGAAATGGGACAACCTTTAATTTCCTTCACCCTTTCCCCTAATTTCAAGAACCACCACGGACAGTTCCAGCTTAGCTAAGCAAGTAGGACTGGTTCCCATGAAAGAGAACCTGAAGCTTAGACTTTATAACACCAAACACGGATGAAAATTAAGCATTCAAATGGTGTCTTAATGTTAAAATAAATTCAACAAGTATTCATTAAGCAATTACTATGTGTAAAGTACTGTATTGGACACTAAGGAAAGAAAGACAAAAATGAACGATAGCCTCTGTCCTCGGAGCTTATGTTCTACTGGGGAATACTAATAAGTAGATGGGGTTAGGGAAAGACACTGGATCTGTGATGTCATTGGCTTAGGAAACTTCCATGAGATGAAATTCCCTCTACCAATGTAGAGGGTATGGATAAATAAATAGAAGATGCTTTGAGAGGGACAGAGCAGTAATGACAAAAGGAATCAGGAAAAGCTTCTTGTAAATGGTGGTGCATGAGGGGTGATACAGTGGATAGAGCACCTGATCTGGAGTTAGGAGGACCTGAATTCAAATCCAACTTCAGACATATGATACTAGCTGTGTGACCCTAGGCAAGTCACTTAACCCTGATTGCCTCACCAAAAAAAAAAAGTGGTGCATGAGGTGAAGCAATTCCAGGCATGGGAAACAGCATGTACAAAGCTGTGGAAGTAGAAGATGAGATGTTGAATTGGGGGGAATAATAAATAGGCCACTTTGGCTAAATTGAGTCCAAGTCCTATAGACTCAGACATACAAAAGTCAGTACATATGATCTTGCAAAGGAGAGAAGACTCTCAACCTCAGGAGAAAGGACTGAGGCAAAAAGTCTGCATCAAGTACACTTATAGATCTAAAAATGAAGGGGTTTCACTGAATACAGTACTTTGTACTTTTAAGGGGACTTTTAATTTTAAATAATGTGACTGAGAATTAAGAGACAATGAAGTCCTAAGAATCCAGATTTTTAAAGATCCAATCCAGTCATTTATCATCTAGGCAGTTAGACCACTTGGGGCTGGAGTTCAAATCCAGCCATATGTACTTAGTAAGCTGTGTGACCTTGGACAAGTCACTTCTTAACCTTTGCCTCAATTTTTTCATGTGTAAAAAGGGATAATAATAGCACTTGCCTCTGAGTTTGTTGTTGTGAGGAGGATAAAATAAGAATATTAGTAAAGCACCTCACACATAGTAAGCACTATATAAAGGCTAACTAATATTACTCGTTCTTGTTTAGGGGGTTAGGTGGGCAATTCGTATTTATTAAGCACTCACTCTGTGTCAGGCACTGTCCTAAGCACTGAGGATAGAAATACAAGCAAAGAGAAAGTCAGTCCCTGATTTCAAAGAGCTCACATTCTAATGGGAGCCTGAAAATTGGAAGCAGAGCCAGGACAGGAATGAAGAGTGGCTGGCCTGCCCCTTCCCAAAAGAAGTGCCCAGGATCAGGTCATCAATGGAAGAAGGGGGCTAGGATAGTGGAAAGGTGGATGTTCCCCATGAGAGGCAGCTTAGGTTTTATAGCAAAGTCCAGAAAGTCAGAAGCAGAGCCAGCAGGGGATTGAAAGTTGGTTGGCTTACGCCCCCTCCTCAAGATTCCAAACTCTTGTTTCCTGTGTCTGGGTGAAACAAGCACAGAATTGATGGTAAATAGAGTTCCATGCCAACTGTTTGATAGCTGTGTGGGCATGTGAGTTATCAGGTCAGATAGAATCAAAATGTATTTCTAAAGAAAGAAAAGCCTATATTTTATGTCTTAAATTAAGGTTTTTGTATTTTTGATAGATGCATAAGTACACTTATTTTTTACATTAGAAGAGAAAATGCTAGTGGCATATGACTTTCCCTTTTGTGTTTGGTAAAGTCGTTTTAAAAATTCATTTATTTTGCGATCTCTATCATTTGCCTATTCCCTTGACCTCAAGAGGATTGAACAAGAAGTAAAAAAGGGTTGGTTTGAATTTTCCAGCTTCAGAAGAATGCTTGTTCTTCAAATAACATGGATGTTTCTTTATAAAAAGCTTAATTATATAGATTATAAACAAAAGGTGATGGGGGGTGGTTAATCTACCTGTGAATATCTGGGTTACATTTTGCTTCTATGATATTCTGCATACTGTGTCATATTTGTCAACAAGGATCTATTAAGTATCTAGTAAACCTACCCTACACTCTTTGTCTAATCGGGTACTTTTTTGAGGGGACCTTTCAAAGTTAAGGACCCTTGAAATGACATGACTAATACACAATACAAAACAAGAGAGGCAACTTGTATAGACAGCCAACTCTGGAGGCAGGAAGACCTGAGTTCAAGTTCTGCCCCTGATACATACTTGCTTACATGACCCTGGACTAGCCATTTAATGTCTCAATGGCCCCAGGACTATAAATTGCAGAGGGTGTTGGTATGCCACAGTAGGAGTTCCTACCTAGGAGTTCTTACTGCCAGTGAAATAACTGGTCCAAGTACACACACACACATACACACACATACATGCACGCAGAGAGAGGCAAAAACATACACAGCACATGCACACACAAGATAAAAATAAAGTAGTAAATTACTAGTTCTATATCCCAAAGAGATCAAAGAAAAAGGGAAAAGGACATATAGGTACAAAAATATTTCTAGCAGCTCTTTTTGTGGTGGCAAAGAATTGGAAATTGAGTGGATGCCCATCAATTGGGGAATGGCTGAACAAATCTTGGTATATGACTGTGATAGAGTACTATTGTGCTGTGGAAAATGATGAGGCGGGGAGGTGTTTCAGAAAAAAACATGGGAAGACCTATATGAAGCGATGCAAAGTGAAGTGAGAGGAACCAGGAGATAATTGTGCACAGTAAGAGCAATGTTGTAATGATGATCAGCTAAAAGATTTGGCTACTTTGATTGAGACAACATCAAAGGACTCATGATGAAAAAATGTTCTCTACCTCTAGAGAGAACTAATGAACTCTCAGTGCAAATTTAACTTTGGTGTTCTCACTATTAATTTTCTTTGCAATATGGCTAATATGGAAATATGTTTTACATAATTTCACATGAATAATTAATTATATCATTTTGCTTGCCTTCTCAGTGGGTGGGGGAGGGTTGGGAGGGAGGGGGAGAATTTGGAACTCAAAAAGAAAAGAGTAATGAAAAACAATTAAAAACATTTAAAGACTATAAAAAGTGATAAATACAAACTACAGATATGTCTTATTTTATACAATCAATGTCTTCCTGAACACTTTGTGTGCAAATCAGATCTTTACTAAATTATATTTTAAACTTGCTGGAGTAACAGACTATTTCAGAAGAACTCTGGTGTGATTCTTTCTTTTATAAAGAAAATAGTCACTCATTAATTGATTATCTTATTCAATCCAAATCTGAATCTGCCAAACTATGCTTAAAATGTGGGCTACTCTTACGAAAAGTCCAACAGCTTCCTGGCTCTGTTCTCTGGCCCTTTGACCACTGCATTAAAATAATACTAGGGTAGCTGGATCATGAAGGAATCTAGGTGTTTTAAGAAGCAAGGGGAGTCTATTCTAGACATGGAGGACAGCCCATACAAAGGCATGGAGGTAGGAAATGAAAGGTCAAGTTTGGGGCATAGCAAGGCCATACTTTGGAACACAAAGTATATGAAGGGAGGGAAATGTGCAAAAAAACTGGAAAGATAGGCTGGAGTGAGATTGAAAAAGGCTTTAAATGTTAAGCTTCAGAGTTTGTATTTTATCCTACAGAAAATAGGGAACCACGGAAGGTTCTTGAGGAGAGGAGTGACATAATCAGTTTTGTGCTTTAGGAAGATGATTTTGGAAGCTTTATAAAGAATGGATTGGGAAGAAGAGAGACTAGAAAGGAGGAGTCCCATTAAGAGGCTGTCGTATTGTCCAAGTGGGAAGTAATAAGGACCTGAATTAGAATGGCAGCTAAATTAGTTGAGAGAAAGGAATGGATGGGTCATATGAGCTTCATTATTTCCCCAGAAAAGGGAAAATCTTTCTTGGGCAGAGGTGACCATGTCCTTCAAAATCTCACAGCTTTTTCACCATTTTGGTGATTTCAGTCTATCTCGCCTCCTTTTCCCATGCGCACTCAGAACACCCCTACCTCTAAAGGGGGAGCAATGTTGGCCCCAAATTCATGGGAAACTTTCTTTAGCCGACAATTCCCCAAAGAGGATTTTTCTTCAAGACTCTAGAATGTTACAGTGTCTGCTGTGTTTAGATACATAGCAGCACCTGGCTCATTCTCACTTCACTAATCTGCAAATAACAGAGAAGCTCGCCCCAAACAGATGGTTTTAACCCACTTCTCAGTGATGATTTAATTGCAGGAAGCTGGTGTGGGGTCTCCTATTACCAAGAGTTCATTACTTTTATGAAACATACTGCAAGATATTTGCTAGGACACCATGAGGCATGATCATAAATAATTAAAACTAGGGGACCCTCACCAAAGCAATGGAGCTAGTCCATTTATAAAAGCAGGTGCCTGGCTCTTCACTGGGCTTGTTCATACACAGATCTGCAGGAGAGGCCCTGGTAATTGGCCAGGAGGCTTTTCATCATTAATTTGAATTAGAGAAGTATTTTGCTCTTTGTTTTGTATCCCCAATAATTGATACAATGCTGGAACAGAAGGGAGAGGAGAAGAGAGGACAGTAGAGGAGAGCAGAGAAGAGGAGAGGATTAATTAAGAGCTTACTGTGTGCCTGACACTGTCGCAAGTGCTAGAGATACAGATAAAAACCAACAAGACAGTCCTTGCCCTCAAGGAACTTATACTCTAATGGGGGGGTGGAATAATACATAAAGGGTGTTGGAAAGGAGAAGAGGATATCAGCAAGTGTGCATGTGGAGACTACAGGAAGCTTCAGTATAGTGGAAACATAGCTCTTGCCAAGATAAGGCAAAAAACTCACCAATAAGAGCCAGAGAACATAGATGGTTATTGTCTGAGATCTGGAAGGGATCTTAGAGGCACCTAGACCAATCCCATTTTACATATGAGACAACTGAGGCACAGTGAAATCAAGTGATTCTGAACACACAGTCTATTTTACCTGCTGCTAAATCACAGTGGATTTTCAATAATGAATGGACAGTCCAAGCCAGACATAGAGAGATGTTCAATTGTCCAGGGTAGGGTAAGATCTTATACTTGTGAATGTAGGAATAGAAAGAAAAGTAAAAAAAGAATCAAATTTTCCTTGGTAGCTTGTCCTCTCATTGGTAAAGGACACAGAAATTTTCCTCTCATTTCTAAAATAATGAATGGGTCTCATTCAGTGTGTGAAGAAGGAGCACGTTCTTTTCAATAGACTGACCCCTATTACAACACCAACTCATTGGCAGCTTGTTGCAAGGAGGAAAACGAGTTCTATTGAATAAATATGGCTTGTTTTCCCACATTATTGCTCAGTAATTATATATTTTTCTCTTATTTACATTTATTAGTGTGTAATGCCATCCTGCATGTTACCTGAAACCCAGCTGATCTAATTAAACCACCAATATTGTAGATTGCCAGCTGTGATGAAAATGATGGCTTGAGTCTGTTTTGTGTATTTATTCTTTTGTGTAAGTTTTATTTATTTATTTTTAGCTAATGGTCTTTCCACTGTTTATCGAACACTTTAAACTTTTATGCCATCTTGGCATGGTCGACAGGTCCCTTTAAAAATAGGGTTTTTTTAAGGTATGTGCAGCTATTTCAAAATGGCAATATGTAATCTGAAAGCTGCTGTGTACATTTTGGTTGCTAAGTGCAGTATTTAGCCCTGTTCTCCATGCAGTCAAGCATATCTTAACTCCCTGGATAATAATTGTTATTGGAATTTGCTGAAGAAATTTATGGCCCGTATGATTACTTCCACAAAAGAAAACAATAGAAAGCAAATAGAAAGTCACGTGATTCTTAATTTAAGAAAGTATAGTGAGTTCCTTTACCAAAAGGTGACAAAAACACCTGTTCTTTTTGGAAGGGCAGAGGTAGTGGGGTGGAGATGGGGAAGAGGGGATGAATTGGAGAGGCAGTGTGGTGGAATGCAGAGAGATCTGGAGTATGATGGAATCCCAGCTTTTCTACCTCTGTGACCCAGAGGAGTCACTTTACTTCCAGGTCTCAGTTTTGTCCTCTATAAAACGGGCATCTTGGACTAGATGGCCTTTCACCTTTCTTTCTTGCTGTAAGATTGAGGGTTCTTAACCTAAGGTCAGTGAACGTTTCAAAACAAAATTTTTATAATTATAATTCAATATAATTGGTTTCCTTTGTGATTTTAATTTACATATTTAACAACATTCTGAGAAAGGATGGACCCATAGATTTAACCAGACTCTCTGTGTGTGTGAAAGATATATATAACATGTCTCTCCTCTCTCTCCTCTTCTCCTCCTCATTCTTTTTTCTTTTTTCTCTCTTTCTCTGTTCTTTCCTTCTTTCATTTCCTTCCTTCTTTCTTTTTTATTTTTATTTTCTTTCCTTCCTTCCTTGCTTCCTCCCTCTCTCCCTTCTTTCCTTCTTTCCCTTCCTTCCTTCCTTCCCTCCCTCCTTTCTTTCTTCCATCATCAGAAAGTAAGCTTTTAGAGAGATAGGACTGTGGTCCTCATGTGTATTTGTATCCCCAGTGTTTGGTGCATACATAGTAAGTGTTTAATAAATGTGTGTATGTTTATGTATGTAGCTATCATCATGGCAACTTCCTTTTATGCTCATTAATCTTTAATAACTCCCCATAGAATAAAATTCAGGCTCCTCAACCTGGCATTCAAGGTCTTCCGTCGTCTGATTTCCACTTACCTTTATCTCTCACTCCTTCCAAATATGAACACTCTGCTGCAGGCAAGATGGCCTATTCAGTGTTTCACAAGTATATTATATTCATTTCTACCTTTACACCTGTGTTCATTCCATCATTAAACACCTACTATGTACAATTTGTGCTAGGTACTAGGGATATAGCCACAAAAATTTCCTGTCCTCCAGAAGCTAATGTTGTACTGGAGTGGGGATAAACGTGTATGCAGATAAGTAAGTACAACATACAAAGAAGACAAATCTAAAGTAGTTTGGCTAGGGGGAGTACTACCAACTGGAGAAATCAGGAAAGGGCTCTTGTAGGAGATTACATGAACAATTGATCAATCATTCAATCAACAAGCATTTATTGTCTACAATGAGCCAGTCACTGTACTAGGCACTTATTTTCTGTA
The DNA here is from genome assembly GCF_003287225.1 of Phascolarctos cinereus. Taxonomy (NCBI): domain Eukaryota; kingdom Metazoa; phylum Chordata; class Mammalia; order Diprotodontia; family Phascolarctidae; genus Phascolarctos; species Phascolarctos cinereus. The sequence continues at coordinate 264,005,338 of NW_027555847.1, read as the reverse complement.
TCATCTCATTTGTAATTTATTCCACATTTTCTAGTATTTTTGTCATTTTGTCCCATTGTTTTGCCTTTTCCATAAGACTGTGGGTGCCTAGAGCAGAGGTGACAAACTCTTGGCCCCTGGGCCGCAAAACGTCAGCCCTCAGAACTCAAAAGTCTGATCTGAACCAGATTAAAATGTTATTGGGAAATGGTTTTTAAAATAAATAAAAATACAACATAAATAATGTTACTTTGTAGTTTTCTAAGTAAATATGTGGCCTACAGAGATGTGTTTCTATTTGAGTTTGACATTACTGCCTAAAGGACTATATGTCATACATCTTCATTTCCTTCACAGCACTCAGCCTGGGAAGTTGCACATATGAGGTGCTCGATGAATATTTGTTGATTGGTTGATTTTTCTGTCTTCTCTCAAGATCATAGTCAAGCATATTTTTGTCAAAATCCTGACTTTCTCCCTACATTAATATCCACCGACCTCATGCTAACTTTCATCAGTGCTTGTAAGGGATTCATTTTTTTACTTTATGTGTTTTTCTTCTTCTCTTTCCTCCCTTAGTCCCTGTGATATTCTTCCCCAGAGTACTGAAAACAAACTTAGAACTGTACAAGTATCCTCTGTAATGAAAATTCTTGGAAAAGCAATTGCCAAAGACTGTAATTAAGTCTTCCAGGTATTCTTATTTGCCCAAGGATGAATTGTAGACTTTTTTTCAGAATTTTTTATGTTCTGATACACAGTTAAACATCCAGTCACTACCCTTATGTTTTGTCTGCTTTATGTGCCAAATCCAGATGTCTGGAAACATCTGGGTGACTGAGTTTTCTTACTTTTCATGTGGATGACTGGTTTCTTACAGAGATATTAGAATGGGGAGATATCTGATATGACATAATTGCCTAGTTTGGGTGTGGTGACAGACCCTAACAAAATACTTGACTTCATTCTGTTTCTGTACATTAACTATTTTCTGTGGGCAGAAAAGGACTCTGAGCCTTAGTTTCCTATTTTGGAAATCCAGTCAACAAACATATCCATTAAGTGACCAAGGTATTTGAGGATGTTAGTGCTCTGTTGACTTGGTGTCACCGTGTCCCCCCCAAGGACTTACTGGAAATGAGCCTTGCTCAAAGCTGAGTTGGTGAGTGATTCAACGTCTTTACCAAAACATGATCTTAATGAAAGGTGTCTTTTAGATGAAAGGATAAGAAGTCAAATGATGTGCACTTAACAGTGCTATGCTTTTTCTGGCTCTACTTCTCTATCTCCATGTCCCCATCCCTGGGCAGTTTAAACATAGTATATTTATTCTTAGTGACCGATCATTAAATAGTGCTGCCAAGAAGTATGTCTGATGGGCCCTGGACTATCTGGTGAAATCTCAAGGCGCTGAGGCAGGATTCGTTCATCTCCCAGAGTTTCATTGTACTTCTGTAGCATTTGTAGGTCCGAGGCCTGTGACGGCAGTAACAGAACTGGTGACTTTTTATCCCCATCTTCTTTGTCATTGTCTCCGTCATCTTCTCTCTGTGTCGCTCTCTCTTTGTCTTTCTCACTGTCTCTGTCTCTGGTGCTCCCCTCGCATGGCTGATGGATATGCAGAGTATGCGGGATGAAGTGAGTGGTACTGTCACTGAACTGATGGTGTTCAGTGACTCCTCGAGCTCCTGGCTGGTCTGTACTGCAGAAACCTGACACCCTGACCACTGAGGCATAAAAAACAGAGAATTGGAAGCCTCAGCCTGTCAGGCACTAGAGCGTCCCCCAGAGAGGCCTCTAGATGTGAGTGTGTGCGCGTGTGGTTGCATGGAGGGAGGGGGAAGCGGGGGACGGGTAGTAAGTGGGGCTGGCCAAAGAGAGAAAAGAATTGGGAAATGAAATGTCTGTTCATTGCTATTCATTGGAGTGCTACTTATTGTTTTTAAAACCAGTATCTTCTACTTATTAGTGTGCACTGCAAAGCTGTGGATAATGCACAGTCATTGTGAGTTGGAAAGGGGATGAATAGAGACCAACATCTTCAAACTGAGCTTCTCAGAGAGATTCTCTCTCTCTCTCTCTCTCTCTCTCTCTCTCTCTCTCTCTCTCTCTCTCTCTCTCTCTCAATTTATCTATTTATATGTCATCTATGTGTTTATGTATCTTTGTATCTATCTACCTCCTCATTATTGTCTGTATGTCTATCCAGCTATCTATCTATCCACCTATCTATCCACCTATCTGTCTTTGTATCTACTTACCTCCTTTTCTTTGTCTATATGTCCATCTAGCTATGTATTTATGTATCTACTTCCCTAGCTACCTCACTTCTTTCTATGTAGCTATGTATCTCTATATCTATCTATCTATCTATTATCTATTTATCTATCTATCTATCTATCTCTATCTATCTATCTATCTATCTATCTATCTGCCTGTGTATGTATGTATGTATGTATGTATCTACCTACCTACCTACCTGCCTATGTATGTATGTATGTATGTATCTATCTATCTATCTCTCTGCCTGTCTATGTATGTATGTATCTCTCTCTCCCTCTCTCTCTGTCTGTCTGTCTCTGTCTGTCTGTCTGTCTGTCTCTGTCTCTCTGTCTCTCTGTCTCTCTAGCTATCTATCTACATATCTGCACATTCCATGTTCCCTTATTTGCAAGGTTCACCCTAGGGAGAAACTATTCAGAGTGAACACTGGAAAGAAGTAAAGCAGGGCACCTAAGCAATGGCACGTGGACTGGGCCTTGCAGTTCAAGTGGTGAAAGGAATCTCTAAGGATCTGCAGAGATGGCACCTTGAGCCTTTTTCTCTAGGTTCTTCTGAAAAGATCAAGACAAGACTAATTCAACAGGAGCTTCTGAGGGTTATTTTCCCCCTTGAGACAGCAGAGGTGTTCTGATTGGTTAATTCAGAAATGGTTGCTTTGGGCCAAATGCAGCAAAAGTATTGGAGCTGAAAAAAGAAGGCCTCACTTTCTTATTACAATGGGCAAGTCACTGAACCTCCCTGGGACTTAGTTTCCTCATCTATGAAATGGGAGTGTTGTTCTGGATTAGCTTCAACAGCCATTTCATTTCTATATCTATGACTCATATATTGGGTGCTATAGTTATCCGAGTTGATGTCTTATTCTCCTACTATAAGTATAAGCTCCAAGACTAGGGCCTCTGTCAACTAGACTTTATTTCCCCTAAAACCCAGAAAAATGCTATATATAGTAGGTGTTTTACAAACAGTTACTGAATAAAGGATGGAAAAATCTTTTCAGTCAATAAGCATTTATTAAGCACCTACTAGGTGTCAAGCTCTTTGCTAAGCACCAGGTAGACAAAAAGAGACAAAAGGAACATCTCAAGAAGTTCACAATCTAATGCTCAACCAGTCCTCCCTTCTTGCTGATTTTCCTGATTATCAGAATGCCCAGGATGACTTATTGGAACCATCTCTAGGAAAAGGCAGAGCTGGTAGGATGGCTTGAGGAAAGAAAGAAATGAGTTCCTTAGGCCCACTGAACGGGTCAGATGGACTGTCCAGTCCATAATTGTCCCAAAGAAGGGATCAGAGCTTTTGTTTGGCTTGGATTCCTATTGGACTTTGTCTCCAGACATGGGTTACCTACTTCTTGGGTCAACCCTAATCTTACTCCGTACCATGCCAAAGTTCTACTGCTATTGAATTTGAGATAATGATGCCCATGTATCATGATACTGGGGATGAGGTGATTGCCTGGCCTATTGGTTGAATCTCGTTGGTTGGATCACATCCTCTGTGGCTTCCATTGACCAAAGGATGTTGTGAGCATCTGGGCTTATGAAATTGTGTCACATCTCCTACCATTTAAAGGCTTTCTGGAAAATTACAAAATGTTATCTGGCAGTTACTAGCAAGATACTTGCCCTGGTACCAATTGTAGTATACAAGGTAATTCACAATTCTTGACAGTTTGCCACAAGTTTACAGTCCCAGATTTCAGTTCTAGAACCACAAAGTTTCCAAACTACTTTTCAGCAAGGAAAATGCTTATTTCAGAATAAAGTTGAGCTAGGCCCCCCTTTCTTGGTGTTACCCACTGATTCTGCCATCATATATAGTCATGGGGCTCAGCTTAGAGAAGCATGGGAGTAGAAAAAGGAAGGATCTCATCCATCTCTTGCCCACCTGCTCTATTTATGATCTTACCCCTTGACCCACATTAGCTGGTCCCAGATTGTCTCACTTTAATTCACAAACTATTTGAAAACTGTTTGTGAGGTTCACAAGAGATTCTAGACACCAGCATTGGATTACTCATTGGTGGTGGTGTATTTAGAAGGCCCAGCAGGAAAAGGACCGTAGGGATCTTAGGGCCTGAAACTTTAGGGTTGTCATACGTAAAGAAGTACTAAATCAGAACAGATGGATTATGGGAAGGATCAATCCATGCTAACAGAAATCCATATGCCCATTATAGAGGAGTAAAGATAGGCAGTGCAAAAGGGACAGAAATAGGAAATGGAACATCATTTTGAGGAGGAGTAGGAAAGCCTCTGTGGCCTGGATCACAGTGTGAGGGCAGTAATATGCAGTAAGACTAGAAAGGTAGTTTGTGACCAGACTGTTAAGGGATTTAAGTGCAAAACCAGAAGTTTATATTTGATCTTTGAAGTAATTGGGAGCTACTGGAGTTTATTGAGAAGAGGAGTAGTCAGACCCATGCTTTCACAAAAATCACCTTTTAATTTCAGCTATAAATCATAACTGAAGCCAAAGTCGCACATCTTAAACTCAGATTCACTCTCATATCCCCAGATCAGTTATTGTCATCTCGCTATAAATTCTTTCCTGGAAAGCAATGTCCTTTGACATATTCTTTACAATCCACCTTACAGGGCTGCACCAATCACTCAACAGAGATTTTTCATCACTGATAGTTTCTTATTCCTACTTCATCCCATTCTAAGCTCATGGGAACCCATCTTTTTCAGGCACAGAGGAGAGATGAAAGCCTTGCTGCAGATGTGACCCCTTGATTCATTCATTTGTTGACAAGGCTCTCCCTTATTTCCCAAGGTCTTTGTATGGCAGGCATAGCTTAATCTCCATCTGGGCAAGTTGTTTTCTACTGTAACTGTTAGTTTTTGCAGTTATTGTTGTTTTTTTCAAGTCATTAGAGAGGATTCCACAACCTTTATTTCTTATAATTACCATGTGCTTTAGAGTCCCATTTTTGTTTGCCTTATCTGTAGTTGAGCATGGACCTTATTCCCTTTTCATTTATTTTCCTTCCTCCCTTCTCTTTCTTTTTGTTTCTGCCATCCACCATCTTTGGCCTCCTCTGCCTGGCCTACTTTCTTTAATTTGTTCCCCTCTTCCTGGCCTTCTATCAATTGTTTCCACTCTTTTTTAATGATTTTGTTTCTTGGCCTTTTTTATTTTAATTCTTTTTTTTCATGGTTTATAAAATCATTTGCATTTTTTATATTGTCAATCCACAATAACCATCAATCCATAGTACCCTCCTTTATAACAAACACAAACAGAAATCAGCAGTTTCAATACCACATGGCATCAAACAGTTACACGAAACTATTCAATGCCATGTCTACAACTGGTAGAGCATGTAACACTGGAAAGTGGTTGCACAGTAGGTAAAGCACCAAGGCCTGGAGTCAGGAAAACCTGAGTTCAAATCTGTCCTCAGACACTTACAAGATGTGTGACAGATCACCTAACTTCCATATGCTTCATCTGTAAATTGGGGATCATAGCAGCATTTACCTCAAAGGGGCATTGTGAGAATCACATGAGATGATAATTGTAAAGTGCTTAGCACAGTGCCTGGCAAACAGTGGGCACTAGATAAATGCTAGTTATTGTTATTATTTTGGCTCCACAATCTACCCCCACTAGATGTTTTGACACAAATACCTAGATGGACAGTTCATTTTTAAAAATAAGATGAGCAGACCTTTTTTAATCAAAAATTTGAAAATAAACTTTATGGTATTTGGTTTCATTACACCAGCAGAGAGAAGAAATATAATTTTCTCTCATCCCATTCCTACTGAGGATTAAGAAAGCCACCATACTAAAGTTGAACAATAATTGTTATTTAAAGAACAATCAGAAGGATTTGCTTCACATTGGAGCAGATCAGAAAAAATGTTCCCTCCATTATTCCATTTCTGTGAAAAATAAAAATTGATAGAATGGCAAAAGCCAGTGTAACCAAAATTTCAAGTTCCCTAAACACTAAAGGTTTATAAAGCGGTCTAAGATGGTTGGCTGTGTCTCTCCAACAAAGTGGCTGGAATAATGCCTCTGGAATAATGCCTCTGGAAACACACATCTAAGAGGATCTCATGTAATTTTAGATTTCAGCGTTTTTGTTGCTCAGTTGTTTCAGTCATGTCTGACCCCATTTGGGGTTTTCTTAGCAAAGATTCTGGAGTGGTTTGTCATTTCCTTTTCCAGCTCATTTTACAGATGAGGAAACTGAGGTAAACAGGGTTAAGTGACTTGCCCAAGGTCACACAGCTAGTAAGTGCCTGAGGCTGGATTTGAACTGTCTTCTTGCTTCCAAACCCAGAGCTCTATCCACTATGCCAGATTTCAGTGTAGAAAAGAGCACTTTAACATTTCTATAACACCCACCAAAGGATGCATCTATACTTACAAGTACAGTAGTATTTATCCTTTCAAAGCTGATGTTCTAAATAACTGAAATTATTTGCCATATACCTTGCCTTTGATGTAGTTGCTATTTTAATTGCATTAGTAGGGGCAGCTTGGTAGTATAGTGGATAGTAATGGGCTTGGAGTCAGAAAAACCTGAGTTTGAATCCAGTCTCCAACATTCATGTTAGCTGACTTAGAGGATCAGAGGATAACAGCTTTAGAACTGGAAGGGTACTTTTTTTGTGACCCTGGGAAGTCATTCATCCTTTCTCAGCCTCAGGTTACTTATCTCTAAAATGCAGTTAATATTATCAAGAGTTGTTACGAGGATCAAATGAGATAATGTATATAAGGCACTTTGCAATCCTTAAAATGTTATATAAATGCTAGGTATTATCATTATTGTTATTAACAATGCTTTGTTATCATGTGTGACTTTTCATGACCCCATTTGGGGTTTTCTTGGCAAAGATACTGGAGTGGTCTGCCATTTCCTTCTCTAGCTCATTTTACAGGTGAGGAAACTGAGGCAAACAGGGTTAAGTGACTAGCCCAGGGTCACACAGCTAGTAAGTGAGGCCAGATTTGAACTCAGGTCTTCCTGACTTCAAGCCTGGCTCTCTATACACTGTGGCACCTCGCCATTTCCCTAAATGTATATAAAGAAACATTAATACACAAAATGGAGGTGTTGAATTAGATCAGTAGTGTCAAACTCAAATAGAAATCTATCTCTATGGGCTGCATATTAACTTAGAAAATCACAAACTGACATTATCTATATAGTAGCGTATTTTTATTTATTTTTGAAAACATTTCCCAGTTACATTTTAATTTTGTTTGGCAGCACTAGGGAGTGTCACCAGAGCTTGAGAAGGTATGAGTGAGTTGGATACCTCTGGATTAGATCACCTGTTTGCCCCTTTTCAGATCTAAGTCTCTGATCCAATAAAGCCTGCTTTCTGCTTGTATAGCCTTCAGGGTCACCCAGGATCACCTCCAAGCCACAGAGAAGCACCAGAGCTGGACTTGAGTGGAATAATTTAATTTATTAAAGTAATTTTAACTCTCAGTTTGTGTTATTGACTAACTATGACTTCAAATCAGAATTCAGAATTTATTTGACTATGTTGATTTTGTTCCAAAGATTAACTGTGCTTTTTTTTATTATTAATTATTGGTTTTCTTCTTCTTTTTCTCTTTTCTGCTTTTCCTTCCTCTCCTCTCCTCTCCCCAAACCTCAAATCCTTTCTTTTTCCTTGTTAAATATAGGGAGTGAGTTTTCTGGAAGTCCTTATAGCCACCCACAGTATTCAACATACAATGATTCCTGGAGATTTCCCAACCCTGGGCTGCTAGGTGAGTACTGGCTAAAACCTTCTTGGACTTTCCATTGCACCACAGGTCTTCCTCCTTCCAGATCAGTACCATTCTCCTCCATGCATTATGTTAACATTCGATGCTCTATAAACCCACTTCTAAAATAATAGAAACTATTTTCTCTAACCAATGGTCATAAAAGTTGCCCCATAGTCTATTATAGACAATATGATAATGATAGGCCAACTGTGAGGAGTCACCTAATACCCTAGAATGAAAAGGAATAGTCATATACTACCTGAGGGAGAGCTTCAAGTGGGGAAGGAGAATCTGGACTGGTTTTTCACTCCTAAACAAACTCTTGCTGTGTGTCCCAATCTGGGCTATATGCCTTCAATAGCAATCAGATGCCCCAACTCTGACCATCATCATAATGCACCTTTTATAGTACCTTCAGGCCTTCCATGTGAAATAGGTAGTAGAACTAATGTCATCTTCATTTTACAGGTGAAAAAATTAAGGTTCAGAAAGGTCGTGAATTGTTCAGAATCACACAGTTAGGAAAAGTCAGAAGCAGGATTCAAAGTCAGGTCTCCAGATTCCCAAGTCTAGCACTGTTTCTAATGTACCAAATTGCTTCTGCGTTTGTGTGCCCCAATGGTGGCCATTCCTTCCTTCTTGCTTCCTCCCCTCCCTTCCCCCCTAGCAGTCTACTTCAGCCATTATAAGATAAAAGAGAAATAGAAGAAATGGTGAGGACGAAAATAGGAGCCAAGGATGAGAGGGAAAGGCAGAAGGGATAGTATAGTGTGGTTTGTACTTCCTTAAAAGAGATAAAAGAATCTCCTGCTCTCAGAAGCAGCATCATTTCTCTTTCCCCATCTACCCTCTCATCATCTCTGAACTATCAAGTCCTGACAGAGAGACAGAGATGAATGAATAAGACTCCCTCTTATAATAGTTACTATAAGCATTACAACAATTGGTCTAGATCTATCCAACTCCCAGGGATGAGGGAAGCCCTCTGGAGGATGGCAAGATCTTAGAAATAATATGTCAATGGTATTACTTCTAGAGAGGCCTGAACAGCTCCAAGTATGTCAAACTTAGCTATGGTCCCAGGAATTTAGGTAATTCTAATAAGGAGGAAGTAATGATATAAAGTTATCCTTTTCTCCAAAGTCTCATTTAGAAGCAAATTTCTCCCAGTGGTTAGAGTTCTTCTAAAGTCCCCATGGTCCAGCTGGAGATGTCAAACTGGTGACCTGTGGGCCATATATGACAGCAAAACTTTTTAGTGTGCCAGAATCAGATTAAAATGTAAATGGGAACAAAGTAAGTAAAACTATAATACAACATAGGTAATGTTAATTTGTGGTTTTCTAAGTCAATACACTATAGCCAGAATCTGTTTCTATTTGAGTTTGATACCACTGGTCTAGACATGTGTGTCCAGGGATAACCCAGCAGTGAGTGAGTGCCTTGGACTAATAAACCTGTGAACTTCCTTGCATGAAGAATCAGCAGCCACTGGATATATATGGTAGGTCAGCCCTATCCACTGAATATAAAAGTTAGGCTTCTTCCTATCAAATAAGTACAGCCATTTAGCTTCCTTCATTTAAATAATGGTGATGATGATGATGATGATAATAACATTAATCCAATAAAACTCAAATGAGAAAAAAAAAGTTAATTTCCTGAATACGTAATTACTTTATTACTGAAAACAATGGAATCACCAGGGATTCAAGGAAAAGACAGTCTGAGGGGACTGATACTCAACTTAAGATCATTCTTTTCCACATCAGTTGCTTATGACTGAAGCCAGAAGCAGATTATTCTCCACATATAATGTTACTGTCCTTGTCTTGCCAATGTTAACCCACTAGGGTCCAATTTATGCATGTTTCTTAATACTTATATCACCATAGACATGATATAAAGGATAAATATAATCCATTTTAATCACTGTGGCCTCTTTTGACCTTATATTGAACATAAAAAATAAGATTTTGTTGCATAACTTGCATAGATAAGATAAGGAATTAACTGTCATGAATATAGTGCTTTAGCATTTTCCAGTTTTATAGAAGACAAGGCTATTACCATATGTGACTACCGTTAGTGAAATATTTTTATTCATCTTTCAAATTTTTTTGATTGTTTGAAGTGAAATGATCTCTAAACAACTGTACCAGCAGACTTAACTAATCAGGATTCTTTCCCTTAAACAAACCACTTTGCAGCTAATAGGCCACTCAGCCATTTTAATATTCTACATTAGAAATAACCTTCCCAGGCAGCTGGAGTTACGGGTCTAGAAGTAGTCATAAGTTTTCAGGGATGAACAGTGCTAAGAACAGGTTTGTTTGATGACTTTAACTGAAAATTATCTCCCCAAGCCAGCTCTCCAGAAGGAAATTACACTTTTGGCAAAATGTTATCTTCCCCTGCCCCCCCACCCATATATTGTTATGTATAGTTCTGATCAGACTTAACCAGATAGATAGTTCTGGTTAAAATCAATCCATGTTTCACAGGATTTAAACCTCACTGTCTACTCCAACCTTCCTCATTTTACACGAGAAGCTAAGTGATTTGCCAAAATGGCAGAGACCAGATTTGAACCTGGGTCCTCTGTTTTTAAATTCAGAGCTCACTCCACTGTAACATACTGTTTAAGAGGATTCCCCATTTGTGTTTCCAGTCATGTCCAGACTCCTTCTGGGATATTGTGTCTGATTTTGGACAGGTCACATCTGAAGTATTGCATTTCTTTAGGGTTAGACCACTTTTGGAGTATTATGTCAGGTTCTAGCCGAACCGTTGTTAGGAGTATGGTATCCAGTTCATTTCAATTCCATTTAATTTAATAAGCATTTATCAAGCACCAACTATGTGCCAGGGAAGGGGAAGGAATGAACATTTATACAACGCCTACTACATGCCAGTAACTATGCTGTGATTTTTATAAATATTACCTCATTTAATCTTCAGAATAGCCCTGTGAGGTAGATGCTGTAATTATCACCATTTTACAGATGAGGAAACTGAGGCAAGCAGAGGTTAAGTGACTTGCCCAGGCTGGTAAGTGTCTGAGGCCAAATTTAAATGCAAGTCTTCCTTGCTTCAGGCCTAATGCCCTAACCACCGCACCACTAGTTCCCTTCATAATGTGCTAGGTTCTGGAAATACAAAAACAAAAACAAAATAGTGCTTACACTCAAGGAACTATATATTATTAGGAGGAAAACACCACATACACAAATAAGTCAATAAAAATAAATAAATAAAAATAAATAAATAAATAAATATAGTAAATTTTTGGTGTGAAGTGAATAGGAAAGGGAGTCACTAGCAAAATGGGAAATCAGAAAAGGACTCTTGTAGAACTATGGGAATACTTGGGTCAAGTCTTTCTTTACCCATTGGCTCCTTACCTACTCACTATATATTTATATAGGTCCAGATCTTCTATATCCCCTGCCTTCCTCTTTCTGTTACATTATGTTCCTTTAGGCTGCCATATGACATTGTTGGCTTATTTAGCTTGTTGTCCACTAAACCCCAGATCTTTTTTAAATAAAAACTGCTGCCACCCCATTTTATAATTTTGAGGTTTATTTCTTATATACAAGTATATGACTCTGAGGCAGCTTGGTAGTGCAGTGGATAGAGCACTGGGCTTGGAGTAAGGACTCTATCTCCTCCTCCTCCTCTTTTTCCTCCTCTTCCTCATCTCTTCTTCCTCCTGTTCTTCCTCTTTCTCCTCCTCCTCCTTTCATTCACACTTCTCCAATCCTATAATACCTCTCACCTTCACTGTGATCTCTTGAAGCTCAACAACCAAATCCATCAGTTCTTTTGGTAGCTACAACAAAATTCATCTGGGTCTGGTGACTTGAACCCATCATTGGCAGTGACATTCTCTCTTAAATCTCTCCTTCTTCAATCTGTTAACCAACTGTCTATGAGCCATTTTTATTCTGCCCTCTACAGGTCAAAGATCATCTCATTCCACCTACCCTAAAGTGAAATCTACCTTCTCTGATCTTCCTCTTTTATCTATTTCGTTGTACTTAGCTTTTCTTGTCAGCCTCAGCTTAAATTCTAATATTTACACTTCTGACATGTTTTACAGGACCATACCATGTTCTTGGACCTGACTATGCTTCTATCTTCTCTACATAAGGTTTTTTTATTTTGTCTAGGTTGGCTTATGAGTTCCCCATGTATCCTTTTTGGTCTCTTTAGATCACTTTTCATTTCTTTCCTCATCCAAATCATTTCCCTTTATGAGTACAGAATTTCATTCATGAGGGCAACCCATCCCTTTTGGGTTGACTTACTCTCTAGTGTTTCAGCCAATAGAGTCCTACCTGTCCTTTCTCTTAATTAGTCAGTCAAGTTTCAAGATTTTTCATAGAATCAAAGAGATTTCAAGATCTGTCCTAAATTTTAGAGTGCATGTCAGATTAGGCCTTGCTTTCTTTTCCTTCTCCTTCCCAAAATTCTAAAGTGGGGTAGCTGTAGGTCTCTCAAGGTTGTCATCCTTTTAATGCCAACAACGAATTCTATCTTATTTATGAAAATAAGATTAGAATTGAAGTTTCCCTCATTGGTTTCTGTACCTTTTGAAGGATGAAATTATATTAAAAGCAAAGCAATATTATTTGTTATTAATATTATTAAAGATAATGTTTGTAAACTAGCTACTCAGCTTGGGGTAGAGAGGAGACATCCAGAAGATATCGAGATAATGGAAGACCCCGCTACTATTATATTGTGTCTCCATGACAAGCTTGTGGTCTATTTCACAACCTTTTATCTACTTCCTCTTTTTGAAAAAGTTAATTTAACATTTTTAATTAAGAAGCATTTATTTTTCTTTCCTCCCCCACCCATTCCCTCTACACACTGGTAAAACCAAACAAATCAGATCCCATATAACAAATAAGCATCGTCAAACAAAACAAGTTTTCATATTGGCCATATCCAAAAACATGTGTCTCATCCTGAAAATTTAGTCTACCACTTTCCTATCAAGTGGTATGTAACAGTCTTTATCATTTGTCCTCTAGAATCATGGCTAGTCATTACAATTATAAGAGTCCTTGTGTATTTCAAAGTTACCATTTTTAAAATGTTGTTATTGTATAATCTTCCTGATTCTGCTTGTTTCACTTTGTATCAGTTCCTATAGGTCTTCCCAGGTTTCTCTGAGTGCTCATCGTTTTTTCTTATGGCATAATAGAAATCTGTTAGATTCATGTACTGTAATTTATTCAGCCATTCTCCAATTGATGAATACCCCATCTATTTTCTCTCTCTGCCTTTCTGTCCCATAAAATATTATAGTGGCAATAGCCATTCTATTTTTACCACCTTTGATCATCACTCAAATGCTATCCACCACACTTATCCCACTCAATAGACATGGACTTCTTCATGAATACATAAAATACAATACCACTTAATATATAATACTACTCTACCTCTTGTTCCTTTTGAATGATAAATGCACTTAAAGAGTCATATTCCAATCAGAAGAAGTGCATTAAGTCTCAGTAAGTATGGTAAATAAAATAAATAGTAAGACTAAAATGTCCTCATAAGTAGGGCCAAATGGTAGAAGGCTTTGGGATCCAACCTGTGGGTTGCGGACTTTATCCTTCAGATAGCATGGAGCCTAGTAACCAATGCAGTTTTCTGAGGAAGGCCATGCAGAAGAACAACTCCTTTGCCCAAGGGAGAGTTCATCAGTTGAGGTTTTCTCAAGCTCAAATGTCTCTAGCCTGAAAGAAAATATTTTTAAATCACTTAGCACAGTGCCTGGCACATTAGTAAGAGATTAATAAATGCACATTCCCTCTTTTAGTGTAATGAAATAGACATTATTTTTAAAACTAAGAAATGCAAATCCAGTGAACCCTTTCGTTGGCTTATGAAATCAGGAATTTTTAACATAGGGTATATATCTCTGAGCACTTTGGCAGCTGCACGTGGAAGTACATAGACTCCTCACTTCTCATTTCTGGCTTTTATAAGCCATGTTTTCAAGTTCGTACAAATGAGACACCCCACCACTTCGTGCTTCCCAAGAGCCCCAATATAACAGAGTTTCTCAAGCTTTTGAATATCATGTATGCACTTTGGAGAAGTATCATTGATAATATTGGACCCAAATAGGCAGCAAACATCAGTATTCTCATGGTGAAGTGTCCATGCACTCCCCCCATGCCCAAGACATCTATAGGATAAACCGCCTGATAATAGCTCATGGCTATGGCAGCATGGCTTAGTGAGTGGATGGAGTCCTCAAGTCAGGAAGACCTGGGTTCCACTCCTACTTCTGACACGTACTGGCTGTGAACCTAAGCAAGTCACTTAATTTCTTAGTGCTCTAGGTAACTCTTTAAGATGATGTTACAAAGAAAGTGCTTACCTGCATAGGTAGAGGAAGTTTCCTCACCTGGGAGTTCTTTATACCAATGAAATCACATGTCTAGTCCCTATCCTTATCAGTGTGGTGCACTCTGTGAAGTATTTCAGAGTCAGAAATCTGGACTTGAAATCAGGAAAATCTGGGTTTGAATTCTACCTCAGATACCACTAACTATAACTTTGGGCAAATTGCTTAACCTCATCTATAAATGGAATTAATGAAAACAGATATCTATCTCCTAGAATTGTTGAGAATAGAATATTTGTAAAATTCTTTGTAAAGTGTTATATGAATTATCATTAGGCAGCTAGTGGTACAGCAGATAGAGAGCTTAGGCCTAAAGTCAGGAAGACCTGAGTTCAAATCCAGCCTCAGATACTAACTGTGTGACTCTTGCCAAGTCAAAACTTTTATCTGCCTCACTCTCCTTCTCTTTAAAATGGAAATAATAATACCACCCACCTGCTAGTGTTGAAGTAAGGATAAAAATGAGATAATATTCTTAAAATACTTCACAAACCTTGAAGTATTATATAAATGCTAACTATAATTAGTATTGACATTACCTTCAGATTGCAAAACCGGTCCCATAGTGTTTCTCAGCAAGCTAAACAATTCACCCATTATCCGGTAGAATGGAAACTACTTGAGGCAGGGCCTATTTCCTCGATATTGTGGTAAGGGTCTTCATAGCCCAGATTAGAAACTTAATGAATGCTTGTCAAATTGAATTGGATTGAGCTGAATATCCTGAATATGATGGCTCACTTTCCATGTGACTTTGGACAAGTCATTTAACCTTGTGAGACCTCAGTTTCCTCATCCAGTAATATGAGAGATTGGACTAGGTGCTCTCTGAGATCCCTTTTAGCTCTTGAGCTATGATTCGGCCATTTATTATCCTATGAGCTTATGATTTTGTCTTGCTGCTCCCTGGGCAATGGGGGCTGGCCCACAGAAAATTGCATTGCCTATCTGGGAAAAAGAAAAAAAATGAAGATTCTGGAACCTGGGAAAAGAACTGTTGGCTTAATGCTGGCTGGCATTCCCAAAGCACGAAAGCTGTTGGGATTTGTTCCAAAAGGCCCTGCACTCACTATGAAAGGAGGTTGGTTCACTCTGCTCCTGATTTCATTGGCTTGACCGCCTAAGGCCAACTTAACCCAAACATGCTAAAAGTGGATAATAGTAACACCTTCTAATGAAGAAAAATGATTCAATTTCATGCTGGTTTGTTGTAATAACTTCTTTACCATTTCCCCTCATTACTCTCCACTCGATGCTGATCACTGCAGATTTTGTTTGATGCCCTGTGCCCACTTCTGAACTCGGGTGATTTGTGTACTTGTGAAATGTAAGTGAGGCTGACAGGATTCCCTTTCGGACACACCTGAGCTATCTAGCTGTTGTTACAGGAGACAGGGTCATGAGATTGACAATATTGGCACGGGCTTCATACTAGGTGAAAGGGTTTGGAACCAGTCAATTAGGATTAGAATCAGCTCTTCTATGGGCTTCTATAAAAGGATTAGAGAACAAGTATGAACCAGAAATGACTGTGTCAAGGGATAAATTGATGATAATATGAATTAGAAAGAAAAAAATGACAGAAGAAAGGACAAGTTTATTTTAGATGTGAGTATAGTGGTGGAGAGAAAGATCAAATGTGTTATGATGTGATGTTTTCATTTTTCACGTTAAATAATAGGCTTTTAAAAAAATTTTCACCCCAGAAATGTGAATTAGAAAGGAAAACCCAGCACTTCAGATTATATGGCTGCTGGTCAGATTCTGAGAGACATTAGGATTTGATGGTTGAAAGGAATAAGAGTAGAGGCTTGTAAGAAATGTAAGAGGAGGAGGGAGAGAGAAGATTAAATCAGAAGGGTTTTGCATAGGTTCACTTTGATTTTCTTTTTTTTTTTAATTAATCTAATTTTTTCAATTAACCAAATTGTTCCTTTTTTCCTCCCACCCCATTAAGACAATAAAAACAAAACCTTTGTAACAAATATACGTAGTCAAGCAAAACAAAAACCCACATTGGTCACATCTTATAAAATCTATTTTTCAATCTGTACCCAGAATTCACTGCCTCTCTGTCAAGATGTGGGTAGTGTGCTTCACCCCTAGTCCTCTGAAATCACGGTTGGTCATTGAATCAATAAGAATTCTTAGGTCATTCCATGATATTTGTCTTTATAGCACTGTTGTTATTTTGTAAATTGTTCTCCTAGTTCTGCTATCTTCACTCCTCATTGGTTCCTAGATTTCATGAAACCATCTCCTAAAGGCACCTGGGTGGCCGAGTAGATAAAGTGCTGATTGTGGAGTCTGAAGAACTGAGTTCAAACCCTGCCTCAGATACAGTAGTTTGACCCTGGGCAATTATTTAGCCTCTGCCTGTCTTAGTTCCTTCAGCTGTAAAAGGAGATAATAACAGCATGTAGTTCCCTGAGTAGTTATAAAGATCAAGTGAGTTATCTGTAAAGCACTTAGCACAGTGCCTGACACATAGGGCACTTAATAAATGCTTATTTCCCATCTTCCTCCTCATCTGTAATGGAATGCTTTGTCTTTCTTAGTCTTCTTTGGGGTCTGAGAGTCATTTGCTTTTTCACTCAGAGCAATATTGACATCCCCACTGCTGTTTTCACTTGGGTAGGAATCCTGCAGAGATTTGTAACTGTCCTTATGCTTTCTTTTGTCATGTTTAAATCTTCATCTTCTTTGTAGAGATTTGAGGCAACCTGGAATAGTGAATAGAATGGAGGCTCAGGAGTCTGGAGATTCTGGGTTTAAATTCTGCCTTAGCTACATGACCCGGGCAAGTCATTTAACTACTTTCATCCTCAGTTTCTCCATCTGTAAAGTAGATATAACAATACCTATAGTACCTACTTCATAGGATTGTTGGGAAACTCAAATAAGGTAATGTATGCAGACCACTTGGCCAACCTTAAAGCACCATATAGATGTCATCTATTATGTGTCTGAATATAGGAACCAAGATCACAGAATTATAGATTTAGAGATGGAAAGGACTTTAGGAATTATCTGGCCCAACTTTTATCCTACTCCTGTTGAAATTGATGCCAAGAGTAGTAAAATGACTTGCCCAATGTCACCCGTTTAGTAATTGGTAGAGCTAGAATTTGAACCCAAGCCTTCTGATTCCAAATCCAGTATTGTTTTTACTATCCCAGGTTGCCTCCCACTCCACCTGCCTAATGTGTTTAAATGTAGTCTCCAAATATGTGCACATGGGCACCTCTTAATTATTGCTTGATGGTGATGATGGGTGATGATGCTGTCATTAAAAACATGAAGGCAAGTATGGAAGAGTGAAAACATTAGTCATCTCTGAGCTGGGGTATTGGAATTGGGTTAAAATAATTGAAGGAGGTCACTAGGAAATGTCGGTCTCCAAGGTTGTGTTTACAACGTCTACACTCAGTTGAAATGAAAGCATCTATTGATTTTCAGGGACGAGGAGGGGAGGTAGGGAGAGGAAAATTACCTAACTGGAACAACCACCCTTCTGGCTTCTAATTTTCTTTGTTATATAAGGAAAGGGGCTTATACTGACCAGAGGAGACCTTAGAGGAGAAATCAGAAGGACCTGGAATATCTCCTTCAACCTCAAGTACTCCATGCATCTGTCACCTTTGTCTTTGCTGGGTAGGGTGAGAAGGGAAGAACAATAGAATCTCAGAAGTAGATGAGGATTAGAGATCACCTAGTTAAATTTCTTCACCCATGCAGGATCTCCATTCCACCTCCACCCCCACCTCCAGAGCATCCCTGATAGATGATCAGGTAATAGTCATGCTGTATGTCATGTTAACTTCCTCTCTTCCTGTTAAATTTTTATGTTCTAGCCTGTGAAATTTTTCTTTAATTTTTGTTTATCTATAGCTGTGTGGTCCAAAGTGTGCATTTCTCTGTGTGTGTGTGTGTGTGTGTGTGTGTGTGTGTGTGTGTGTGTGTGTGTATTGGGGGTTGGAGGCCTGGAAGGCTGTATCCTGAACCTAAGGGGGCTATAGCCCAACCTTAAAGGCTGTGTGATTAACCAATCAGAGGGTGGGAATTTAGGTCCCACTAAATAAATAAAATAAATAAACTCACTGGAATGGGCAATTGGATGGTTTGTCTCCCTCATCTCCCAATATTTCCCATTTCTGATTGGGCCTCAGCCTCTCAGGGTAGTGATACTCATGGCAGCAGCTTTCCAAGTGCCATTAGGAAAATCCCTCTGCCCCTCCCTCCCCCAAATGACCTCATAGCTATTGCAGGTGCCCCTCAGTGTACAGGCTCTGAGTGACTCATCAGTAATAGTCCGTCCTTTTCGTTTGGGGTGGAACAGAGTAGTCTCATAGAATGAGCAGGCATCATTGCGCTGTGATTTGCATGGCAGATTTCATTACATTATCTTCCCCCCAAAATCCGCCCCTTTAACAAGCGTCCCTATTTCTGGCGATGGCACCGCCATCTTCGTCAGCCATATTCACACCCTGGCTTCATTGGTGATCCTCGCTCTCTCTCACTGCACACGTTCAATCAGTTGCTAAATCTTGTTTCTACCTTCATGATGTTTCATACCTATTCCCTTCCTCTAATTACATAGATATTGCCCTTGTTCAGGAGCTCATCACTTCTTACCTGGACCACTAGCCTTTTTTTTGGTGGGGAGGAGGCAATCAAGGTTAAGTGACTTGCCCAGGGTCACACAGCTACTAAGTGTCTGAGGCTGGATTTTAACTCAGGTGCTCCTGACTTCAGGGCTGGAAATAGCCTTTCAATTTTTCTTCCTCAAATGTCTCCTCACACCAATCCATTCTCCACTTAGCTGCCAAAGTGATTTATCTAAAGTGCAGGTCTAGTTGTGTCACTTCACTACCCAATAAACTGGCTAGGACCAAATGTTATTCCTTTTTTACCTTATTCTTCTTCAGTTTAATTTTTTGTATAAGTTTTATATTATTGGCATAGCAGTACATGCATATACATGTACAGTAAATAGGGAAATATACATTTGGGGGGGTTGAGTTAAATATTAAAAATAACATTTTATTGATGGGACATATAATCAAAAAAAACCCTGTGGAAACCACTGATCTGTACTTCAAACTGACCATATGTAGGGTTTTACATTTATGCTCATCATCAAATACATTTGACCTACTAATCTTGCCTGTTGAGATGTTTTTGGATATAGATTCCATCATCTAACATGCTAACTATCCCTCCCAGATTTTTGTCATAGCCGCAGATTTTATAATCATATCATGTATGCCTTCATGTAAGTCACTGGGTAAAAAAAAAAATGGTGACTAGAATAAGACAAAGGACAGAATCCTATGGCCTTGTAATAGAACCTCCCTGGAGGCTGACACTGATCCATTAATCAATACTCTTAGGCTCTGGTCTTTCAACCAACTAGTTCTAATCTTTCAGTGGTGTCAATCTTTTTAGTCTGTTAGGAGAAATCCACTCAACATCTCTCCACCATTCATAAGTATATCATGAAAAATCAAAATAAAATTTGGATAGTTCTACTTCCTCTTTGTCTTTGCTATCTAGTGGCATTATCCATTCTTTAATTTTCTTATCCCCAACATACATTGGAAAGTCCTTTTCTCTTGGCCTTAATGAACCATACAGAATGCCTTGTTTGGGGCTTGAGCTTTTTTAACATTTTTCTTACAGAGAGCTGTAACTAAGGTAGAGGGACTGGAGCTTTTCCCAGTGTGCTGAAGTTTATAGGTCATTGACGTTCCTTATATTCCTTCTGAAGCATGGGAACCAATTGTGTCTAGTACCCAGCTAGCAAAAATAATTAGTTAAAATTGGAAGCCCCCAGATAAAAGACTTCTTCCTTCTGAAAGCCAAACTCTAGGTGAGCTCCTCTACAAACTGGTCCCATCTTTCTCTTTCCCCTTATCTGTCCTGGGCATTAACCTCCATAGTAGTGGACTCACAGTGTCCAATGGCCTCTGTCTCTTCCCCATGAGGTCTTGTATCTCTGCTTCTCTCCCCTCTACTCAGCCAAATTTGTGTTAAACAGGTGATAAAAAGTCATAATTTCTGCCTCTTGCTCTAGACACATTTTGCAAGCTTGCCCTGGGTGCCAAAATTGCTAGTACCAACTCTGTTCTCCTATGACAATGACATCCTTTTACATTTTGTCCTCAATTCCCTGCCTCTGCTTCTGTCTCTTGGTTGGTTGATGAATTGCCTCACCTTCTATATCCATCTCTTTAAACACTGTCACCCTTTATTTTGCACCAGAATTATCTATTTGTTTATCCAGGATTTTATCTGTCCAATGTTTCATCTCCTTAGTAGGATGTAAGGTCCTTGACATGAGGGATTGTTTAATTTGTTTCTTTGGATCCCCCACACCTAACCTAGTCCCCTGCACATAGTAGGCACTTGAAAATGTTTGTTGAATTGATTTTAATATTTTCCTTGGGAGTACCCCCATCCCTCGTGAACTTGAACTAGAATGTTAGACAGTGACATCCTTTTATTGCCCTGAAATCTAGGATGTGTCAGACTACTGTACACCAGGGGTCCCTTCCTTCTCTGTCTCAAACTCTAAGATCACTTGGGTCACTTCTTCCCACAGTTCCTGTCATATCTACTTTTGCAATTATTTCCTCTTTTCTGGTCAGAATCGGACCCAGAATAACATCTGTTTTTTGTCACATCGTCTATCTTTAAAAGACAAAGGTGCCTGTCTATGGTCTCCTCTCTCTCTGTCTCTCTCAATAAATATATGTATGTAAAGATATGCACACTTACATATACATATATGTATGTATATTTCACCCATTCATCCATGCTTTCAGGCATTCATTTAACAAGGATGTAGAATTTAGAACTGGATGGGATATTGGAGGCTATCTAGTTCAACCATCTCATTTTACAGGTGAGGAAACTGAGGCCAAGAGACTTACCCAAGGTCATGCAGGTTAGTAAGTGACAGATCTGGAATTTGAACCAAGGTCCTCAGACTCTAAATGCACTATGCTACATACACCAGGTTGTCATGTCCCTAAAGCCAAACAAATGAGATTTGCCTTTGATGGTTTTCTTTAGCATAGAAAATTTTCATTTGAGATCCAGACTGCTACATCCATTTATGGACAGTACAAATCCTTATTGTTATCGTCATTACTATCATGATCATTATCATCAAGTGATAAAGTGAAAAATATTAGTGTCTAATATTATGGCAGGGCTAAAGAAAAAA
Organism: Phascolarctos cinereus; assembly: GCF_003287225.1. Taxonomy (NCBI): domain Eukaryota; kingdom Metazoa; phylum Chordata; class Mammalia; order Diprotodontia; family Phascolarctidae; genus Phascolarctos; species Phascolarctos cinereus. The sequence goes on along the minus strand of NW_027555847.1, from coordinate 263,983,661 downwards.
GCACACAGAGGCACCATGGGCTTCATGGATTGGATTGACCTTTTGGGCTGTGTAGAAAGGAAGGTTTATGGAATTATTATTATCATTTTAATGCTTTACACTGTGCTTTTGCACATAGCAGGTGTGAAATAAAGCTAATTGAATTAGTACCTCCAAATGGTAATGACAACTGAAACAAATTTTTGTAATCATTCAAATCCAATATTGCTAGCCCAGGCAAAAAAAAAAAAAACCACAAATAAAACCAAGCTGGTTTATGGGTCAAGAAGGTAAAACTGGTAATAAATTTAAAATATTCCAAGAGTTTTCATTTCTTCAGTGTGGATACTTTCTCCACCTATATAGATACCAATCTCTGAATGCCCTAGTAGGCAGTTACATTAGTTTCTGTGGCCAAAAATAGCATTTGACCCATTGGTCAAAGATATACCCAATCTAATGATGAGTCTTTTGAAACTTATGCAGGTTCATGATAGAATCATAGATTTAGAATTGTAAGCATCCAGACCAGCCCCCTCATTTTACAGATGAGGAAAGATCCATAGAGGTTAAATGACTTACCCAAGGTCACATGACTATAGTAGTAAGTGGCAGAGCTGAGATCCAAACATAGGTCTTCAGGCTCCATATCCAGAATACTTCCCGTTTTTCCACATTTGCATGACAGACTCAGAGCCTATTTCTGGGCCTATACTAGGCCTTTCTAACTTGGTGATATCTGCCAGAGTTTGCAATCTGCTGGCATAGCTTTTGACAATTCGGGTTTGCCTACATGTCATGATAGAGTGGGACGTCAGTGGAGGAAGCCAAAATTAACATCAGAAAATCAATTTTTAAAATTGCTTTTAGTTCAGTGACAGGGGAGAAAAAGTAACCTAGGATTCCAAAGAAACAAAGCCAATACTATAGTGAATGAAATCACTGAATTAAGAGGCTTAAGATTCCTACCCTCAGTGGAGTAGTCTGTGATGGGAGATAGCTTTGCAATTCGTATGTTGATGGATAAGCTCATCTGGCTAGTGTTTGATTTACTGCCTGTGGAATTAAGTGGACTGATAGTGGAGGCTAGCTAAAGCACTGTTCTTCACAGAGTGAAATGCAATTTAAGACAGGTTGCTTTTGACTTCATCCAAAAGATGTTAGTTACAGAGGTAACAAAAGGACCTTAGGTTTTATCCTAAAGGTCCACCAGCTTAGACTCCCAGGATAGCACTATGGTGAGGCTCTAGTGGATGTATAAAATTTGACCCTATCTATAAAGACTTTGTCTGTTGCTGCTAAATTGAGTGTTTGAGTGTGAGTAGAGGAAGATGGAAGGCAGTGAACTATACTATAAAAGACCTTGACTAAGAGTCAGAAGACAAGGAAGGAGGGAGGGAGGGAAGGAAGGAAAGAAGGAAGGAAGGAAGGAAGGAAGGAAGGAAGGAAGGAAGGAAGGAAGGAAGGAAGGAAGGAAGGAAGGAAGGAAGGAAGGAAGGAAGGAAGGAAAAGGAAGGAGGGAGGGAAAGAAGGAGGGAAGGAAGGAAGGAAGGAAGAAGGGAAGGAAGGAAGGAAGGAAGGAGGGAAGGAAGGAAGAAAGGAAGGAAGGAAGGAAGGAAGGAAGGAAGGAAGGAAGGAAGGAAGGAAGGAAAAGGAAGGAGGGAGGGAAAGAGGGAAGGAAGGAAGGAAGGAAGGAAGGAAGGAAGGAAGGAAGGAAGGAAGGAAGGAAGGAAGGAAACCAAGGCAGACTTAAGTTAAGCAATTTCCCCAAGGTCACACAGCTAGTATCTGAGGCTGGATTTGAATTCAGGACTTCCTAACTCACAGGTCCAGCACTCTATCCACTATGCTACCTAGCTGCCTCTAAGCTCTCCAATTTGCTAGTCACGTGACCTGGGCAAGGTATTTCAGCTCTGAGCCTCAGTTATACCCTCAGAAAAATGAGGAGGCTGGAACAAATGATTTCTAAGGTCTCTTCAAATCTCTCCAGCTCTAGGCAGGAAACCCAAGTCTTGTGCCAGATTCAAAAGGTTACTTAAGGCCATGTAACCCTCTCTCTGATTTCCTACAAATTAGACCTGTGGTCCCCAGCCTGTAAAACAGATATTCAGACTCCCTTACTTCATAGAGGAAAAGAAGTACAGAATGGAGCAATTCATTCAATACTCTGATTCATGTAGGCCAAGAGTGTCAAACTCAAACAGAAATGAGGGCTACCCATCCCTGGCTACATATTGACTTAGTTTTAAAATGCAATGTTATCTGTGTTTTATTTTATTTTTATTTATTTTGTTAAATATTTCTCAATTACATTTTAATCTGGTTCAGGCCACACTCCACAGCCTCATTTGAAACCTCTAGTGTAGACAGTCGACGTGAAAAATTAATTCCTTTAGAGATCCATTTTGTGTTTTCAGTGGCCTGGAAAATCCCTTCCTGACCAAGTAGGAATCATCTCCACTTCTGACAGATCTAGTTAGCAAATGACCCACATGGCAACAAGTTTCATGCCTTCAACAGGCATATATGAAGCGCCTACTATGCACCAGGTTCAGTGCCACGTGCTGGGACTACAAAGACAAATATGAAGCCATCCTTACATTCCAAGAGCTTATAGTTTATCAGAGTGAAATGTGTTAAGAATGTGCATTCATAAATTCTATTACCAGGCACCTTGCCAACCTTAAAGCATCCTGTAAAAGTGAGCTATTATTATTTTACAGATAAGGTCCTAACTGGAGCTTAGCAAGTTTGTGACTTACCCAAGGTCACATGGCTAGATAATGACAAAGGCAAACCCCCTGCCTCCTGGTCCAATCATCTTTTCACCATTGTGGAAATGCTTGTCCAGGTCACTCATGCTCTTTTCCTACCATGGATCCCTAGCCAGGGTTGGGAGTTATATGTATTGCCACTTTGGACACAATCGGTCCTCATGGCCCTCTTTTCTCTTCCAGGCTCCCCTTACTATTACAGTGCAGCGGCCAGAGGAGCAGCTCCCCCTGCGGCTGCCACCGCCTATGACCGCCACTGACCCCAGGAGCAAAGAAATCCAAGCACTTACTGCACATATCATTCAGGACTATGGCATCTGAATCACTGAGACATACCCATGCCACCCAGGCTGCACAAGGAACAACAAGAGAATAGCCAATAAGATTCCACAGACTCAACGAAATGTTATTCTTTGCAAGGGGCCAACTGATGTGGGGTTGGTGGTTTTTTTTTTCCCTCTCTCTTGCTTTCTTGCTCCTCCCCCCCTCATTGTTGTTGTTGGGTTTTGTTTGTTTTCTTCTAAGAGGAAATCAATGAGATTTTACTCATGTTGACTGGGTCTCAGAAAACCAACCAACCGAAAACCAGTTACACTGACATTCTTCCCTATTCACAGGACAGTCTATTCTTGGGAGCAGCCACCATGTTAGGCACGGGGCCAGTCACCTCTGGTTTTCTCCAGGTACATCCGAGGAAGAGCCAAACAAATATATTCTTGGGTAGAGCTTTCCTCCTGGATGACTATGAGGTGGACATCTCAACATCATCTGCCTAACTCACCCTGGGCTTTTGTTTGGGGTGGATGGTCCAAAAAGATTGCTCTTTTCAGCTTACAGCAGCATCGATGTAAATAACGCCTTGCTTTTTGTGTGTGTTGCAAATATATGGCTACATATATACTGTAAATGTTTTTACACATGGCGGGCTCAAAATGCATTGACAAGTGCATTTTGAAACTGGTGCACTGAGTCAGAATTCAGTAAGCTTTAACCGACCTTGAGCCAACCAGGTGGTATTTTCTTTGTGGTCATCCTTTGGCCTGAAGTGATTTTTTTTGTTTGTTTGTTTGTTCAGTATCCCATAGGAGAGGCCTTGGGTAGGAGAACATGCTATTGAGAGGCGTGGAACACAAGGAACAAGTAAAACCCCTGGGCAGGTTGTGACATTTTGCAGCTTTCTATCAATTCATCTTTCTTTGTAACCATCCTGAGTACACTGGAAATACATTTTTCTAGTTCCAAGCAGTGCTAACTTCAAGGAAGGATTTCTTAGCTTCTGACATGCTGTATGTAAATTTAAATAGGCAGGTGGAAACTCACTGATTTTGTAAAAGAAAAAGGAAAGAAAACAATCTCAGCCTGATGAACTGACATGTTAATAGCCTGAGTCATCCTTGGCTTGGCCTCACCATTCATCAGACGTTACATGGAAATTTGGAGAATATAATTTTGGTGATTTCCCCCAAAGCTACTCTTTGGAAACCAAGACACCTTCCCCAATATTATATTATTACTGTCATAAGGTGTTTTTATTTTTCCTCCCACCCCCAGGAAAAACAAGCCCACTAATACAGCAGTGATATTTTGTTTAATGTCCCATTCTCTTTAGGAAAAAAGAACAAAAAATGAGTAGCTCAAAAATGCTTCAACGATTCAACTCAACAAACATTTTTAAGCACCTAATCTGTGCAGGAGCACTGCACTAGGTGTTTGGGATACAATAATAAATGAGACACAGTCACTGCCCTCAAGGAATTTATTATCTTGTAGGGGAGATGAGGCATGTACATATATAAATAAAATACAAATTAGATTATGATCAATGTGTAGGCAAGGTCCAAACAAAGTTCTGTGAGATTCAAGGAGAGAGAGGTCATTTCCCTCAGGGGCATCAGGGAAGGTTCTTCACGGTACCTGAACTTGGCCTTGAAGAAAGGGAAGGGTTTCAACAAATGGAGATGGGGTTGTGACAGGAGAAGGAATCCATTTTAGGACTAAAGGATTAGTGTGAGCCAATGCATAAAAGTGGGAAAGGGCAAGAAGAGGTTGAAGAATGGTGCAGATTGCCTGGACTGTGAAGCACATGAAGAAGGATAGTATGAGCTAAGGCTGGAAAGATAGGTTAGACAAAATTATAGAGAGACTTCAATGCCAGACTTTACTTGGTAGAGAATGTTGAGTCAATCAATGTGATTGAGCAGAGACTTGCACTCAGAGGACTGGCTAAGGCACATTTCAATCATCATCAATACTCTTAAGCCCACATAATCTGTTCTTATTTATTTCCCCCAAGAGACAGCCAGGTTCAACTTGCTTTACTCACTTGTCAATTAGAGTTGCACAATGTCATCAGAGCATCTGATAAAGTGAATGAATGTGTTTCTCACCCCTGCTAAATGAAAGACAAATTAGGATCAGTTAGTTCATTCACTAATTCATTCAGTAAGTATTTGTTGAGAAGCTCTTATGTACTTGGTACTATAGTAGACACTGTAGTGGGAAAGCAGAGATGATACAAAGAAAGAAATATAAGATGGACCCTACCCTTATTTTGCTAGACAGAAAACCATGTTGCATAGAGTGCTTAAAGAAAAATACAAAGCAGACTATGATCAGATACTAAAATATGAGGTATATGGAATAAGTGCTTCAGGAGTCAGGAAATCACTATAGATAGGGGGTGGGCAAAATTACTGTAGACTGGGATGGGCAAAGAGGGCCTCACAGAGTTTGTGGGACTTGAGTTACGTCTTGAAAGATGGCTAGGATGTAGATAGGCAGAGGGAAGGTGAAAGGCACTCTGAGCAATGGCTGTTGTTGTTTAGTCATTTCAGTTGCGTCCAATTCTTTATGACCCCATTTGGGATTTTCTTGGCAAAGATACTGGAGTGGTTTGCTATTTCCTTCTCCAGCTCATTTTACTGATGAGGAAACTAAGGCAGACAGAATTAAGTGACTTGCCCAGGGTCACACAGCTAGTAAGTGTCTGAGGCCAGATTTGAACATAGGAAGATGAGTCTTCCTGTCTCCAGGCCTGGCGCTCTATCCACTGCACCACCTAGCTGCCCTTCTGAGCAATGGAGCACAGCATAGATGGAGAAAGACAGAATGTTTGGTATGGCATGTTGAAACAGATATGTGGGTGTCAATTATCAACTCAAACCCTTTCATCTTATTTCTAAGAGGGCCTACTGAGTTCCTGAAAATGGAGCCTCATTGCATTCTGATTTCATTTTTTGGTGTAATAAAACTTAGTAACTAACTTAGGTATAGCAGGAAGGAGATTCCTCTACTGAAATATGAGACAGTGTTGGAAAAAAGAAGAATTCAACTTATTCCAATCAAGGAATAGTTCCACTGTACATTCCCATGTCTTAGCTTTAACATGAGGCCCAAGGACTGCCACCATTTTCTTCCACCATCCCAAGAGCACAGAGAAGCAGATCCTTGGACAGGAGAACAGAGGGTAGATGAGACTCCAAATCAACACAGCTTTTACATCTGAATTATTTGAGTTTACTTATGATATGCATATCTGCTAAGCAGGACCTCTATTGTGGAGCACTGGTCAGGTCACAGAATTTGAAATCAAAGACATTATAAAGCAAATGGTATCTGTTTATATATAGTTTTAAAGTTTATGAACAGTCTCCACATAGGCAGTAACTGGGTCAGCTTAGGGATGTTAAGTTCTCTGCTATAAAGATCTCATTATTTATGATCAGTCTTACAATCTCAACTGAAAGGACAAGGTCACTGTACTGAGAGGAGCTGAAATCTATATTGCTGCCCTGGCAAGGCAAGTGTCTTATTAATTTCATAGATTTTCATCTGACTCATAGGAGTCAAATATATTGTCATTTGACAAGTGTTATGCATTTGGCACAATTCAGAAATTAGAAAAATGTGGCACTGAAGTTGCCAATTTCAATCATAGGATGCATATGTAGGTAAACTAAATACAGAGGCCACGTCATTATGTTTGGTGATCTTAACATTCTTCCATTCAGCTGCTCTGACCAGCTATTGATTAGATAGGCGGTCAATATGATTAGGTATTTAAAATGATATGAATAACCAGTCTATAAATGTTGATTTGTTTTTAATGATCTGACCAAAGTAAATAGCTGAATACACGACCATTATAGCTCTTGAAAAATTTGGCCTGCTCAACATAAAATTGGATTAAATCACCATTGAGACAAGTCCACAAACTCCTTTGGTGATATCAATGATTGTGAAGAAGACAAGTACCATAGATATTATTATTAAGATTCATCCTACAGACATCAATATTTTGCTTACAAGCAAAATATATCATGGTGTGTTATCTGTGCAATGTGCCACTCCTAGGATATAAATAAAATGAGCATACCTACCTATCTTGATTACACATAACAGCACATTATGGGACTACTGACTACTTAGGAAGGAAGTAACCAAAGACACGTTTATGAACGTGTAGAAAGCAACCCTCTTCAGTCTGCATATATTAACTTGGTGATGAAGAGGTTACCAGTCATTGCTATGGATGCTTTCACCACATGTCTGCTTTAGTCAGTAGAATATGGCATTATTCCTCGATTACAAACTGTTATACAATACTGGTTATGCTGGGCAGTAGCTACCTGGATTCTATGATTACATTTGCATCAATAACTATGAACTGACAAAAAGAAAAAAATGCCAGGGATGTCCAGCATAGACCTATGCATCTAGAAAGAACATACCTCTTTTTTTCTCATTGGAATAGAAGGGACTTAGAAAGCATATACCTCTTCTTTGTCACTGTACAACAAAATTTTTTTGAATAGATTTTAATATGGAATTAATGATGACAAAGGTCCTAATCCTAATGATTTTGGCTGAGGTAGAGGAGCAGATCTGGACCTATAGTTTCTTTGGGATGGGGAACTCTTCTCCTGGTGTTTAACACACTCACTAGAACAATACAGATCAGCAATTCACATCATGATAATCTTAGAGGGTTGTTTAGTATCTAACCACTAGAGGTGGTGACTTGACCATGGTCACATAGCCTATGTTTGTAAGAGTTGGATCTGGTTCTCCTTTAATTCACTCTACCAGGCTGGCTATGCCTGAAACAGTACTAGGGAACTCCTGAAAAATAAGAAGAGCTCTAGAAGTGTTTTGACTAGTAAATTCAAAGCCTGAGAAGAAGCCAAGGAGCCATTTGGCTAGCACACACATTTGCAGGGTATTCTGAACTTAAATGGGCCTCCAAGAACCCAAGTTCCAGTTCAAGGCTTTGTTTCAAATGAAAGTTTTGTTATTCCAAAGAGTCCACTTTTGGAGTCTTAGCCCTTTCATCCTGAGCCCTGCTTAGAACAGTGTTGTGATACAAATCAATATCCCATAACCCCTTGTGTAGCAAGAGTTGGACTTGGAGTTGATGTCTCCTGTTCTGCTGTTTATTAACCATAGAACTGAGCAAGTCACATCATGCTTCTTGTCTTCCATTTCCTGGCATACAGCCATATAAGGGGGTTCAACTAGTCCAGGGATTCTTAACCATTTTTGTGTCCATCCCTTTGGCAGTTTGGTGAAGCTTTTTTCAGAATGTTTTTAAGTACATAAAATAAGAGGAAGCCAATTCTGCTAAAATGCAGCTACCCAAAATTTTTTTTTTAGTTCACAGACCCCAGGTTAAGAATCCCTGAGCTAGATGGTCCCTAAAGCCCCTTTTGACACTTAATCCTAAGTTCTTCTGTCTCAAGGTACCATGATTATAGATCATAAAACTTAAAGAGAATGTGTGTTATCCCCTAAGCCAATAGTCCCAAGTTAGGCTCTAAACTTTGTAAAGAAGAAATCAGATGAAGTATGACAGTCAGGAAGGAGTGGTGCTTTTTGGGGGGTGTTGATCCCCATCCCATGGGAGGTGAGGGAGCTTCAGAAGTTTTGGAGACTCAGCTTGATTCCGATAAGCCCTGAAATGTTTGGATGCTTATCCCAAGGATATCCAATTCTTTTGAGGTTTCATCCAACCTTTCCCACTGCTTTATTCTCCTGTACCAGAATCCTCATCTCTCATTGTCTTACTATCCAGTAAGCTTCACCTGAATTTTTTTCCCAAGCCTTTCTGGAGTCAAGAGAGATTCTACACCTTGGCAATACAAGCATCAGGCAGGGAACCTGGGAGTGCTGGAGTTAAAAGATATCCTACAAGCTCCCACTTAGCAGATTGGGAAAACCCATAAAAATTTATTTCTGAAGAGCCAAATAAAGGCACATAAGGAAGCCAGAAGAAGCCCATTGGTTCAGGGGAGGAAAACACTCAAGTCCTTGGAGATTTACAGAAAGAGATAACTTTCACAGGCCTAGATAAAGGATGGAGCCCAAGAGGAAACTTCTTTTATCAAAACACTCACATAAGTCTGCTTTACTGGGCTTTTGTTAATACATTTCCTGGTACGTCAAAGGTTTAAACACATATTTAGTATGACATTGTATTCAAAATTTGCTTATCATCTTTGGGAAACATGTTACAGAAAATCTTTGTTATACATGTAAGAATCAAATCAAGTGTCTTAAAAATAAACCATACGTGAAACAAGACATGGAAAGGATCAAGAAAATGCTTGTGACCATAAACTAAATATGAAAAAGTAGTGAACACATTGGATTTTCTGAGGGAAATGGATTTTGGGATTGTTTGAGATGACTTGGCAAAACCAACCCTATTATAACCTTTGAAAAGAGGCAGGTTGAGTCAACTTGGAGGTGTCACTGGTCCCATAACTTCAGATTTTTCAGGTGCACACACCTCCGTCTCCCACGGTCATTGTGAATTTGTTTTATTTTGCACATTTTGGTCTGCTTAGGTAGGCCTTAGAGATTTTGAAGCAAAAGTGCATTTTTTAAAAATCTAGAAAATGAATAATTGGAAAGTTGGACAGTTGGGCCATGACTTTTAGCCTGTGATATGTACACCTATCACCACTGGTACTTCAGACTGTTGTCCTTAGTACCTGAGGTTTTCCTTCTGCATATTCATGATGAAGCTGCAATATTGATCTCTAGTGCTCCCCCACTGTCATCCAGTCTTGCAAGGCTTGGCGAGCATTTCATGGATTCAGTTCCCATGGGGGTTAATGTGCAGAGGAATGGATTGAAGCTATGAGCCCGGAGGAGTACAGTTGACTTCTGAGTCTCCTAACAAACCTGTGATTTGAAAAGGCTGGAGTCACAAGTCAAAGACACACACACATGCACACACACACACACACACACACACACACACATGCACACACACACACACACATGCACACACAATATGATGAAGTTTGAAATGATTTTTTTCACAACTGAGGTCAGATTTCACTTGGAATGAATTTAGTATATCCTATGATTGGAGGGAAGATACAAAAAATTCCTCTCTCTGAATAAGTTAATATTTCTTTTCTTTCCTAATTTCTAATCAGCCTATATCCTAAATGCAACTTAAATGAAAAAATGAAGGTAATCTCCCCCAAATAATTAGAGAAATGTGTAGGACTCTGGTGATTTATTTCTCTGTGTGTGCGAATGTGGATGTGTGGATATATGAGAGAGAAAAGGCATTATTCCATGTTACTACTTTTTATGACTTTTCTTAAGTGCCTGATCAATAGGTAACATGCACACTACAGCAGAGTAAAATCTTAAGACAAAGTGAGAAACATCAGGGCACCAAAATTAAAAACAAAGCTAGAATGGGGTGAGGAAGAGGGGAGGGGTTGTGATGCCACACTCCCCCATGGATAGAATGCAAGCATCTGAAATTTGAAATCAGGTGCCTTTGAAGAGTGAATCAGTCCTGTGTGTTAATGGCTGTGGCCACAGAATATTGGGTCTCTCTTGTTGAAATAATTGCCACACTTTCTGCCATGTCCCTCATCTTCTCCTGAAAGTACCATTAAGAATGAATGATTTCATATGATAGATTTTTGATTTACAAACTGTGCATTTCCCTTGGAGTGGAACAGAAAGGAAACCATTTAATGGCTCTCTTATTTTCAAGCATGAATACATTTTAATGAAACTATTTTATTGTATTTGGGGAAGTGGAAAGTTGAACATTCCAGCCAATCAATAGCCAATTAATTGCTATAAAGCTTAAAAAAAATAAACTCCATGTCCATTTAAAAATGTAGCAAAAAAGATCAAAGCCGTTTAGTATCACTTTTACTCCTTGAGTTAACAGAACTTGGCACACAAACATAAAATGACACACACCATCCAAGACATGTTTGAAACTAGAAATGCAAAGCATTTATTCTTTGCTGGCCCACTTACTAGATTTTTGCTTTGGCTCCTCAGCTATTCCTTCTCTGAAAAGATATACTGACCAGTGTTCCATTAATAGAACCTGATAGAAGGTGGGTGGCAGGACCCTTCCCTGAACCTGTACAATGATATGCATTTGCCTGTTTCCACCCTGAATGTACCTTTCTGGCAGAGCCTGCTTCCTCTTTTGACTCTCCCATTTGATCCTCATATGTCTGAGTCAGCCCAGAAAATGGGCAGTGGGAGATTGAAATCTTGCTTTCGCTTTGGTCAGCCTTGTATTGGAAGACACTGTCCTGGTTTGGTTTGGTTTGGTTTTGTTTTCACTTTCTAGTGGCCTTTGTACATTCTGGATTTACAGAAATGCATTATGTTGCAAATTGAGCTCATTGCCAGGAAAATGTGAGTCTTCTTTTTTTTTTATTCCTTTCTTAGAGACAATTCACTTTGTCTTAGGGAATTCCAGCTTCAAAGAAAAAAAACCATATCTATTGTATCCGCCAAAGTTTGTGATGCCTGCATAGAAGCTTACTTGTAAAAAAAAAAGTACAAAAACTCAACAACAAAAATACTATAGAAACACAATTGAATTGCCTTTGAAAATAGGAGACAAATCTGTCTCCAACAGATTAAAAACAATACTTCTTTAAAATGTGTATGTTTTGTATTCTTTTTTTCTAGTAGAAAAGAACTGACTTGAAATTTGGTGGTTTTTTTCTTAGTGTTGTGTGTTGCTTTTGTGTGTAATAATATTTGAATGTAATTACAGCAGTGCCAATTTGCCAAAGATGTGAAACATATTTTTCTTTTGTGGGTGAGGAGGGATGGGGTGGGTGGGAATTGTGGGGATGGGGGTGGGGGGGTGCATTGTGGGACAAATGGGGATGGACTTTTTTTTTCCTTTTCTTTTTTCTTTTTTGTTTGCTTTTTCATTTTTTTTTTCTTGTCAGTACTGGAATTTGTGATTTTATTCTAAGTTAAATGGTTGACTGCAACACCTTTCTTTTAGATTAGTAGAAGAAACATGCAATAAGATTGGCGTAGTTTCAATATCTGTGTGTCTTCATGAGAGTGGCTGTTACTTGTGAACAATTGATTTTATGTAACCTTTATGTGAGATAATTATTTGTAAATATTTGCCATAATTTTATTGGTTCCTAAAATAAAAGTAATTTTTTAAGTTCAAAGAACTTGATTCCCCTTCATTTTTTATACTGTAATTTAAGACTGAACGTGGTAATTTAAAGTGAAAGAATGCATCCATTCCACTATGTGTTCATCATGGCATTTAGTTGGCATACAGCAAACCAAATACCTTCTATAGAAAATCATTTGTAAAGGAAATAATAGTCCTGATATTGGGCTGTGTAAACAGGGAGATAACATACATAATCTACGAGGTTACCTCCACTCTCTACTTGGTGTTTCCTGGTCTGGAATGTGGTGATTCTTCAGGGTTGCTTCAAGGTTCTTCCTGTCTCCAAACACGTCTTCCACTTACCAGCCAGATGCTATCCTCCCCTTCTACCTAGACAGTAATTCTTAATTTTTTAACAGTTGGATAACAAGTATCTCTAGAAGGTCACTGTTAAAAGGCAAATCTATTATGTAGGGGGTTGCTAAGTGGTGCAGTGTATAGTATACCGGTCCTGGAGTCAGGAAGACCCATCTTTCTGAGTTCAAATCTGACCTCAGACATATACTTGCTATGTGACCCTAGGCACTTAATCCTGTTTGCCTCAGTTTCCTTACCTATAAAATGACCTAAAGAAGGAAATGGAGCACAGACCAACATCTTACACCATTTACCAAGATAAAGATAAAATGGGTACATGATTTAGCTATAAAAGCTGATACTATAAGCAAAGTAGAACAGGGAATAGTTTACTTGTAAGATTTATGGAGAAGGGAAGAATTTGTGACCAAACAAGAAGTAGAGAATATTGTAAAATGCAAAATGGATAATTTTGATTACATTAAATTAAAAAGGTTTTGCATAAACAAAGGCAACACAACCAAGAATAGAAGGGAAGCAGAAAGCTGCAAAACAATTTTTACAACCAGTGTGTCTGATAAAGGCCTCATTTCTAAAATATATAAATAACTGAGTCAAATTTATAAGAATACGTCATTCTCCACAGGTAAATGATCAAAGGATATGAACAGGCAGTTTTCAGATGAAGAAACTAAAGTTATCGATAAAGCTATCTATCTAAAGCTATGGAAAAAATGTTCTAAATCACTATTGATTAGAGAAATGCAAATCAAAACAACTCTGAGGTACCACATCACACCTATCAGATTGGCTAACATGATGAAACAGGAAAATGACAAATGTTGGAGAAGATATGAAAAAATTGGAATACTAATACATTGTTGGTGGAGGTGTGAACTGATCTAACCATTCTGCAGAGCAATTTAGAACTATGACCAAAGGGCTATAAAACTGTGCATACCCTTTGATCCAGCAATACCACTTCTAGATCTCTATCCCAAAGAGATCATAAAAATGGGAAAAGGACCCACATGTACAAAAATATTTATAGCAGCTCTTTTTGTGGGGGCAAAGAATTGGAATTGAGGAGATATCCATCAGTTGGGAAATGGCTGAACAAGTTGTGGTATATGAATGTAGTGGAATACTATAGTTCTATAAGAAATGATGAACAGGTGGATTTCAGAAAAACCTGAAAGGACTTACATGAACTGATGCTGAGCGAAGTGAGCAGAACCAGGAGAACACTGTACACAGTAACAATAACATTATGTAATGACTAACTTTGATAGACTTAGCTCTTCTTAGCAATTCAGGGATCTAAGACAACTCCAAAAGACTCATGATGGAAAATGCTATCCCACATCCAGAAAAAGAACTACAGAGTCTGAATGCAGACGGAAGCATGCTATTTGCTCTCTTTTTTTGTTTGTTTCTTCTTTCTCATGGTTTCTCCCTTTGGTTCTAATTCTTCTTTACAACATGGCTAATGTGAAAATATGTTTATATGAATATACATGCAAGAGCCTGTATCAGATTGTATACCATCTTGGGGAGGGCAGTGGGGAGTGAGAGGGGGAAATTTAGAAATCAAAATCTTATGGAAGTGAATATTGAAAACTAAAACTAACTAACTAAATAAATAAATTTAAAAAGAAAATGTGGATAATAATATCCACAGAGTTGTTGTGAAGACCACACAACATCATATATGTAAAGCATTGGAAAAGAAGGAGGAAATGGCAAACCACTTCAGTATGTCCACCAAGAAAATCCCAAATGGGGATTTTGTCCAGTGAAGAGTTGGACATGCTGAAAATGACTGAACAACTATTACTCAGGAATGGCCCTTAGCTCTTTCTTATTGTTCTTTCTACTCCTGAAACACTGACTGGAAAGAGTAGGTCAAGGAGGGAGGTTCTCAGGGACATCTAGGATGACAGTAAGAGGACATAAAGCAAACCACAGAGGTGAGACTCAGCATGATCGTAGAGTCTAAAGCCTGTTTTAGGAGAAGTTGGGAGGTGGGGGAAGGGAGGAGATAAAACGACACCAGTGAATCTAGGGCTGGCCCTCTTCACAGAAAAGACAGTGAACAATTTTCAGACACAGATATTTCAGATATAGTTAAGATAATCTGATACCTTACTTTGGTCCTCTTCCAATTCCTCATCATACTGTGGAGGTGACCTTAGGTTCTCATGGGCTATGTCAACAGAGCGCATACTTGATGATAAGGCTTACCAAATGGGACCAGCAATGGACCTTTTTCCTAATTAACATGTTTTTTTTTCAGTTAACAAGCGTACATTTTCTCTTCCTTCCACCACCCTCCCCTCACTTCTGAAAAATAAATATAAAAACCTTGTAACAAACAAGCAAAATAAATCACCACATCAACCATGTCCAAACATGTTATGTCTCATTCTGCATCTTGAATTATCTCTCTTTCAAGAAGTGACTGGCTTTGTCAGCCCTCTGGAATCATGGCTGGGCATTAAGTTGATTGGAGTTCATAAGTCTCTCAAATATTTTTTATGTCTTTTCAGTGTTTTTATATACCTTTTTCTCCTAGTTCTGCTCACTTCACTTTATGTCATAGCATACAAGTCTTCCCAGGTTTCTCTGAAACTATCTCTTTTTCTGATTTCTTCTGGAACAAGAGAATCCATTCACATTCATCAAAGGACCAGTCCAGGTGAATTTGGAGATGCTCATTATTAGAAGTTGGACTATGAAACAATGAATGTTTTTGATCACAAAAACTCATGCAGGTTTACATACCAAGGCTCAGAGAGTTGCTGGAGGATGCACCCACTTGGAGAAAAAACAGTTTTAGATTATTGGAGGATTTCCTATTGAAGCAGAAGGGTTTTTTGATTCATTGTTTGTTTTTAACATTTTTTTATTTGGATTCCAAATTCTGTCCTTCCCTCTCGCCTCTCCCCTACCCAACTAGAAGGCAAGCAATATGATATCAATTATACATGTGAATTCATGCAAAACATATTTCTATATTAACCGTGTCACAAAAAAAAAAAAACAAAAGCAAGAAACATAAAAAAGTGAAAAAGCATGTGAAGCAGAGTTTTGAAAGCATTAAAGCAGTAATACTTCAGATTTCTTGCCCAGACTCATGAAGCCAGTATGTGTCAGAGGTAGACTCTGAACCCCAGTCTTCCTGACTCTAAGGTTGCATTCTGTCTGTTGGCAAAAGCAGAAACACTAATAAAAATAAATCCCCCAAGGTGCCAGCAAGGATCTTCATCTATCCCTGCTGCTAATTAATGGTGGAACTGGGATTTGAACCTAAGTGTTCTAGCTGTTGGTACAGTATTCCTTTAATTCTGCTTGCTTTAACTCTGTTTCCCTCCATGTCTTATCTCTCAAAATTCAGAATAAAGAAAAATCTATTTTGGGGTGATCAAAGTACATTGACTTTGTCCTTCTTGGTCTTGTCAAAGTATTAACAACTGCAAAAGAATTGATTGCAGGTTTTGAAGTACTGTGTATAAATTATCTGCCAAATAAGGGTGTTCTTTGATGGTCAATGGAGAGTGGATAGTAGTAGAAACTAATTAAAAGGGCACTGGACTGAGAATCATGAGACCTGGTGTCCAGACCTAGCTCTGTTGCTTATGAGATATGTATTCTGGGGTAAAGTTATTTCATCTCCCAAAGCTTCGGTTTTCTTTTCTGTAAAACGAAATGGTTGAACCATATGATCTCTAAGAACTTTCTAGCTCTAACATCTTAGGACTCCAGAATAGAAGGACTTTTTAAATGAATGTTTTTTGGTATCTTTTTGTTTTTTTATTTGCATTAGTTTTCCAATCTTATCTCTTTTCCTTCCTCAGGGGTATGATGGTAAATGTTTAATAATCAGCTCTTCATGGGGGGGGGTGTACATGGAACATACTTTTAGGTTTAATCTGTATTATTAATATTTTCTCCATCACTTTTTAAAGTCTAGACAATCAAGTATTAATTTGCAGCACTGGTCAATTTCTGAGACATAAATATTCACACAGAAAATTTAACAATCAGCTCTAGAAAGACCCTGGTACAAGCTGGCTCCACCATACTTTCAGAGAGCCATCCCATTATAAAAAAGATTTTAAAAAATAAAGAAAAAAGGAAAGAAGGAGGAGGAGAAGAAGAAGAAGAAAAAAAAGAAGAAGGAGGAGGAGGAGAGAAAAATCAGCAAAACCTAGCAATAATATAAAAAAAAAATCTGGCAATAGATGTAATGTTCTGTGGCCCTTCCACCTTCAATAAGGATTTATTGGGGGGTGGGGGGTTGGAAGTATCTTCTCAGACCTTTTCTTTGGTGTCATGCTTGTTCTACATAATTTTGTAAGATTCATTTTTTCATTATTCTGTGGTTGCTGTTCTTTCCATTTACATTGTTGTCATCATCATGCATATTGTTTCTTGGCTCTGCTTAATTCATTGGTATCAGTTCATGTCTTTTTATGCTTCTCTACATTCAATATATACATCATTTCTTCTTGTTGGTCAGTCATTTTTCAGTCCTGTCTAACTCTTCGTGATCTCATTTGGAGTTTTTTTGGCAAAGATACTGGAGTGGTTTGTCATTTCCTTCTCCAGCTCATCTTACAGATGAGGAAACTGAGGCAAACAAGGTTAAGTGACTTGGCAGGGCTACACGACTACCAAGTATCTGAGGCCAGATTTGAACTCGGGAAGATGAGTCTTCCAGATTCCAGGCCCCTCATTCTATCCACTGTGCCACCCAGCTGCCCCCAGATAATTTCTTACAGTACAGTAATACTCCATTATATTCATGCTTCATAATTTATTTATTCCGTCTTTTTCTGTGGGAAACTTGGTTTCCAGTTCTTTCCTATCACAAGAAATGCTCTATAAATATTCTGGTGTATCTTGGGCTTAGTGTTTATCAATGACCTTCTTTGGGTATATATGTCGTAGAGGAATCTATATGTCAAAGTGTGTAGACATTTTAGTAATTTTATTTGCATAATTCCAGTTGCTTTCCAAAATGGCTGTGCTAGTCTACAGGTCCACCAACAATGTGCCAGTGTTATTTTCTTTCCATAATCCCTTCAACATTAACTCTGACCATTTTTTTTCTCATATTTGCGAATTTGCTGGGTGTGAGGTAAAACCTCAGGGTTGTTTTCATCTGCATTACCCTTAATTAATGATTTGGGACATTCTTTTTCTTTTTCTTCTAATTTATTTATTTATTTTTAGTTTTCACCATTTACTTCCATAAGATTTTTGTTTTGTTTTGTTTTGTTTGCTTTTTGGTGAGGCAATTGGGGTTAAGTGACTTGCCCAGGGTCATACAGCTATTAAGTGTCAAGTGTCTGAGGTGGGATTTGAACTGAGGTCCTCCTGACTCCAAGGCCGGAGCTCTATCCACTGTGCCACCTAGCTGCCCTTTCCACAAGATTCTGAGTTCAAAATTCTCTCCCCATCTCTCCCCTCCCCCTGCCCCATGATGGCATGCATTCTGATTATTCCTTCCCCCAGTCTGCCTTCCCTTCTATCACACACCTCTTCCTTCTCTTATCCCCTTCTATTTTGCTATCGGATAAGATAAATTTCTACACTCCATTACCTGTGTATTTTATTTCCCAGCCGCATGTAAAAACAATTTCTGGCATTCGTTTTTAAAACTTTGAGTTCCAGATTTTCTCCCTTCCTCCCTCCCCACCCCCCTCATTGAGAGGGCAAGGAATTTAATATAGACTATACATGTGCAGTCA
Organism: Phascolarctos cinereus; assembly: GCF_003287225.1. Taxonomy (NCBI): domain Eukaryota; kingdom Metazoa; phylum Chordata; class Mammalia; order Diprotodontia; family Phascolarctidae; genus Phascolarctos; species Phascolarctos cinereus. The sequence continues at coordinate 263,965,368 of NW_027555847.1, read as the reverse complement.
CACAAAACACTTACATAATACTCATGTTGTGAAAGACTAACTATATTTCCCTCCATCCTATCCCCCCCCATTTATTCTATTCTCTCCTTTCACCCTGTCCCTCCTCAAAAGTGTTTGCTTCTGATTACCGCCCCCAATTTGCCCTCCCTTCTATTACTCCCCATCTCTTATCACCTTCTCCCCTACTTTCCTGTAGGGTAAGATAGATTTCCATACCCAATTGAGTGTGTATATCATTCCCTCCTTAAGCCAAATCCTATGAGAATAAGATTCCCTCATTTCCTCTCACCTTCCCCTTCCCCTCCACTGTAAGAACCTTTTCTTGTCTGTTTTGTTCAAGATAATGTACCCCATTCTACCTTTCCCTTTCTCCTTCTCCCAGTACATTCTTCTCACCCCTTAATTTTCTTTTTTAGGTATCATCCCTTCAACTTCAACTCAACCTATGCCTTATATGTGTGTGTGTGTGTATGCATGCATATATGTACATATACACACACATACATACATACATATATTCCCTCCAACTATCCTAATAATGGAAAGGTCTCATGAGTTACAAATATCATCTTTCCATATAGGAATTTAAACAGTTTGAGTTTAATAAGTTTCTCATGATTTCTCTTTCCTCTTTACTTTTCATGCTTCTCTTGAGCCTTGTATTTGAAAGTCAATTTTTCTATTTAGCTCTGGCTTCTCAAGAATGCATTAAATTCCCCATATTGAATGTGGGACATTCTTTCTTATGCTTGTTAAATAGTTTGCAATTATTTTGAGAACTATTTGTTCATATCCTTAGACCACTTATCTATTGGGAAATGACTTTTGGTTGCATATATTTCTGCTTTTTGTCTATAATTGATATCAAACCTTTATCCAAAAAATCTTCTGCACAAACAAAACCAATACATATAGGACAGGACAAGAAGTCATAAAGTGTGGGAGAAATGTATGTATCAAACTTCATAATAAGGTTTTAAAGTGAAACGTTTTGGTTGCATTTACCTCAATGCTTGAGGCATCTAGATGGCTCAGTAGATACAGTTCTGGGTCTGAAGTCAGGAAGACCTGAGTTCAAATCTAGTCTTAGTCACTTCTAGCTGTGTGACCCTGACCAAGTCATTTAACCTGTTCGCCTTAACCAGTGAAGAAGGAAATGGCAAACCACTCCCGTATCTTTGCCAAGAAAACTCCCACACAGGTTCATGAAGAGTTGGGCATGACGGAGCAACAACACCACCGTGCTAAAGTGACCAATTGAAAGTGCAGACAAAAATCAATTGTTTAGTAGACTATAAGGAAGAAGGAGGGTCAATTCAATTTCTTTTTTTAAAGCCATTTATATCTTTTAAGCTATTTTTTCTTATTTTTTTTTGTTTTCAACATAGTTAATATGGAAATGTGTTTTATGTGACTTCATATGTATAATGGGTATCATATTTCTTGCTTTCTCAATGGGTGGGGGAGGAGAAGTAGGAAAAGAGAATTCAGAACCAAAAATAATTTTTAATTACAAATTTTTTAACAAAAGTAATTTGACATTTAAAAATAAAATTAAAATGTTATTTTATTGTTACATTACCTTCATATCATCAAAAGGGATAATACATGTAAAACACTTTGCAAACCTTAAGTTGCTAAATAAATGTTAGCTATTTCTGAATATTCTTTTTCTTGCCTCCTGTACTTGGCCATCCAACCCTTATTTTAAAAAAGAGAACTTAAAAAAGAAAGAGAAAAAAGTATTTCAGCAAAGCCAACCAACGCATCCACTAAGTCTGATAATATCCCACATCCAGGCTCCCACCTGCAAAGAAGAGGGGACAGTGTGCTTTTTTCAACTCTTCTATAGATCCAATCTTCCTGATACAACTCCTTTTTAAAAAACGAGAGGTTCCAGGGGCAGGTAGGTGGCGCAGTGGATAGAGCACTGGCCCTGAAGTCAGGAGGACCTGAGTTCAAATCTGACCTCAGACCAAACACTTGACACTTACTAGCTGTGTGACCCTGGGCAAAAAATGAGAGGTTCCAGGTCATAGTGGGTTGCATTATAGACTTGTCATCAGGTTAGGTAAAGGTCCAAATCCTGCCTCTGACACTTTTTGCTGTATGACCATCAGCAAGTCACTTTATCATTCTGAGCCTTGGTTTCTTCATCTGTAAAAGAGTAACAGTAATACTTGTAGTACCTAACTCACAGAACTGCTGTGGATTCAAGTGAGATACTTTAAATAACTACATGTCACTTAGTATGTAGTCAGAAATGTGTTTAGACCCAGCCTTTGTACTGTCAGTAATTTTGAAATAAAGAATGAAGGCTCTTTTGTTTGGAGCTTGGATTCTAACTTCGTTTATCTATGCTGCTGGGGAGAGGGAAAGTGGATGCTTATTTCAGAACTGTACAATTCTGTCACCAAAGTAAAACTCCCTGCCGGGTCAGGCCAACAAGAACAGTCCACCTTTATTTGTGTTTCTTTAACATTCTAGAATCACAGCCTAAGCATCCTTTTAATTGCCTCATTTAAATATCTTCCTGCCTCCAAGTCAATGCCCACATGGTTTAAAGGGCAGTCTTGATTCACAGGACTGAGGCAAGCACCTTGAAGGTGGCTGCATTTTAATTCTTTCTTCCCAGCACATGCCTGAAGGGTTAAAAAGAAAAGAAAAAGAAAGACAAGGGAAAAAAAACCTCAAAATACATAAAACAAATGAATAAATAAAGGACATACTTTTCCATTTTTGTCAACAGGTACATCATGATCTCAGGGATGTCTCATCACAGGGCCACTACCCAATTTAGGTTTTCCTCTCTTCTCATCACCACAATTAATTCAATAGCTTTCTAGTTGGCTTTCCTCTTTCCAGTCTCTCAGATATTCAACAGTCAATTTAATAGTCCAAAAACAGGTTTGATCATGTCACTCCTGCTTAAAAAAATTTAAAAGGTTCCATCTATCACCTTTAAGATAAAATGTAAACTTCTCAACCTGGCATCTAAAGCTCTCCTCAGTCTGGCTCCCACCTATGTTTCCTAGTGGATTTTATATTACTCTTTTTTATTCAGGCTACATTTTAGCCAACCGCACAACCGACTCTCTCCCTGAACTCAGCATTCTCTCTCCTGCCTCCCTGTGCCTTCCTATACTGCATCCCTCAAGCCAAGGAAACACTCCTCCTCATCATCCTGTGCTTCCTTTGAGGTTCAGCTCAAGCCCCATCTAAATCTTTCCTGATTCCCCCCAGTTATTAGTGGACTTTGTCTCACCAAATTATCTTCTATTTATTTATTCAGATACACGTTGCATCCCCCAAGTAGACAGTGAGCTCCTTGAGGGCAGAAATTATTTCATTTTCTGTCTTTTTATTCCCTGGATCTAGCTCAGCTTCTTGCACATGCTAGGTGCTAGATAAAGCTTTGTTAGATTATCTGGTGATCATCTCACTACCAGTTACATGGAAGCATTAGAACAGGCAGTCTTCATTTATCCTGCATCAGAGTGTCCCAAGAGAGTTTCCTATACAAGGACCCCTGATAAGTAGCTTTAGCTTTCTCCCCACTAAATTCACATCTAGGAGTTAGAGTTCAAGCTATTTTGTTCACATTCCTATAGCTAGAAGGAACGGAGGACAAATTGGTAAACACAACACCCCCTCCTCTCCCTGTTTCTGAATTAGTAGAAATGTCTGAGAAACTCTAAATGAGATTTATTGTGCCCTAGAGAACTGAGACACTGATAGTTAATTTTCCAGCTCTTGTACCAAGAGCCGTGTCACAGTCTTCTCACTGCTTAGGAAGCTCTGCAGGTAATTGAGATTCCCATTTCTGACTATAATTTTTATATTTCCGATATATCTCTGTCAAGCAAACCTGGGAGTTGAGAAGTCCATCTGTTCTACTGTGTTCACTTAGCTTTTTCTTTCTAATAAAGCCTCCCACACTTTGTATTTGAAATGTCTTTTAAAAGGCTGGAGGTACAACTGCCCGTGCAACCCTTGATAAAGTTTTTCCTCCCATGCAGAGGATGTTTTCTTCCCTTAGGTGTTGGGCCCCATACTGCTTCATTCATCAAGGATGCCCTTCAAACATGCAAATATGTCTTCAGTGGAAGTCTTCATAGAAATGGCTATTGTTTAATGTGCCCTAGGATTGTCATTCAAACTTTGTCTGAATAGGAAATGAAGGCCATCTTTTAAATAGGGGAAAGGACCAGTCTCCTTGCAGTTTTCACAGACAAGGGCAGTATTTCTTCAAAGTCCAGCTGAGAAAGTCAGAAGTCTGAAGATGTGGTTTAAAAAAAAAAACCAGCAAAGCAGATGCTCTTATCTTCCAGACCCTGTCCCTAGTGTGGGGTGGAGGTGTAGGGGGGAGGGAGGAATATACATTCTAAGGCACTAAAACCACACACAAATATTATACATCATTCAGAGGGCAGTTTTGTAGGGAGTGGTAACCCATCAATTAATGGGTCAACAAGTATTTACTGAGAACTGATTGGGTGCCCAGATTTGACAAGAGATTAGCCAGAGGCATATTGCAAGGTTGGTTCCTAAAATACGGAGAGTACAGCTCAGTCCTTAATCAGGGGAGTGATGGATCCTCCAGCCTACAGCAAGAATCATGATCACTATTATAACCATAACAATAATGGATAATTATAAAGCACCATAAGCTTTGTTAAGAGTGTTACATTTGATTCAACAACCCTCACGCACACAAAAATCTGTGAGACAGGTATTAATAGTGTTATTATGCCCATTTTGCAGATGACTCACCTGAGGTTCAGAGATGTTAGTAATTTGCCCGTGGCCATATGCCAAGCAACATACACTTCTTATCAAGAGACCAACACAAACCCCACCATTATGCTACGAGATAATGTTATAAATACTTAAGGAAATTTTATGTCTCTTCTCAGGTCTTCTTCTAGAAGGTAATAGCTTGAATAGGGAGTCAACTTGGCAAGTTCCATGGTCTACACTCATGTTATCATAAACTTGAATTGGTTACCTGGGCCGTGGCCCCAAGTGAGAAATGAGAGAGGAACCATTCCTTAATCATGAAACCTTAAGTGGATTTGGAGGGCAATTTTTTTTATTAAATGTTTTTGAAATCAAGAAAAATCTGTTTTCTCTCTCTCCAACCTACCCCATTCCCCAAAAAGAAAGAAAGAAAAACAACCCTTTTGTTATAAACATAGTCAAGCAAAACAGTTCCCTCACTGGCCATGATCCAAAAATAAGTCTCAAACTGCATTTTAAGAACATTACCTGTCAGAAAGTGACTACCCTGTTTCTTCATGAGTACTCTGGAATTGTGGCTGGTCATTCTGTTGATTAGAGTTCCTAAGTCCTTCAAAGTTGTTATTTTTTTTTAATATTGTTGTCACTATTCTTCTGGTTCTCCTTATTTCATGCTGCATCAGTTGATAGAAGTCTTCCTAGGTTTCTCTGAAACCATCCTCATTATTTTTTATAGCATAATTGTATTCCATCACATTAACATACCATAACTTATTCAGCCATTCTCCAGTTGGTGGGCACCTCTTCAGTTTCCAGTTCTTTGTCACTGCAAAAAAAGAATTGCTATAAAGTTTTGTATATCCTTAGTTATAATCTATTTTGCTCACAACTACTCTATCCCTTAATTTACCCTTCCTTTTATTCCTCTCTCTTCTCTTTTCTCTCCTATTTCCTTGTTAAATGAAGTATATTTCTGAACACAGATGTATTTTTCCCTCCTTTGATCCCTTCAGATGATTATGAAGTTCAAGTACCAATTTCTCCCTCTACCCCTTCCTTGTTGTTTGTATAGACTCCTCTTTGTGCATCCTGATTGTGTGAGATAATTTCCCCCTTCCTTGCATATTGCTTCCTATCCCTTTCCATTCTCCTTTTAAGACCATCAAAACATAACAGAACCACTCCTAGATCCTCTAACTAGACTCATTCTATGACCTCTGCTAATAAGATTCTGAGAAGATATATTTATCATCTCCCTATATCAAAATATAAACAACTTATCCTCATTTAGTCCCTTGTGATCACTCATTTATAGTTATCTGTTTGTATGTCTCTTGACTCCAGTGTACGTACTTTCAAAGGTTCTATAAAACTCTGATCTTTTCACCATTAATGCTTGGAAATCCTCTATTTTGTTAAAGGTGTATTTTTTTCCCATGCAAGATTATTCTGTTTTCCCAGGCAAGTCATTCTCAGTTCTAAGTCATATAACCATTGTCTTCTAGAATACAGCATTACAAGCTCTCCATTCTTTTATAGCTGTGGCAGCTAAATAGTATGCAATCCTGACTAGGGCTTCTTAGTACTTGAATTCTTTCATTCTGTGTACATCTATTATTTTTTTCTTTCAGACCTGGAAGCTCTGGATTTTGCCTAATATATTCTTGGGAGTTTTCTTTTGGAGGGTTCTTTTAAGAGGTAACGAGTGGATTCTTTTTATTTCACTTCACACTCTGGTTCTAAGACAGGTTGAACATCATCTGTTACGATTTCTTGAAATATGCTGTTTCTTGATTTCTTGAAATATAACATTATGCTTTTTTTGTTAAGGCTTCCAGGTAGCCCCAAAATTCTTAAATTATCTGTCTTCAATCTGTTTTTCAGGTCAATTATTGTTGCTGTGAGATGCCTCATATTTTCTTCTTTTTTATTTAGCCTTTTGGCTTTGTTTTAATGTCTCCTATTATGTCATGGAGTTATTAACTTCTATTTGGTCCATTTTAATTTTGAGTTTGTTGTTTGGCTAAGGTTTTGTACTTCTTATATAAAGCTATTAATTCCCTTTCAAATCTTCCCCCCTCATGACTCCCATTTCTTTTCCATTTTTACCTCTAGTACTTCCATTTCCTTTGTGAGAATATTTTAAAATTTCATATTAAATTCTTGATTCATTTCTTTCACAAATTGTAGTTGAACTTGTGCCTGAGCTGTGTTTTTCTCTGAGGTTTTGCTTATCGATATTTTGAAATCATTCCCTTTTTCTGGATTTGTGTCTTGAGCATCCCTGTCACCATAATAGATTTTCATGGTAAGGTTTTTGTTGTTGTTGTTGTTGTTGTTGTTGTTTGCTCATCATTTCATCCTACTTCCTGACTTTATACTTTGTGTGTAAGGCTGAGCTCTGCACGCTTCTTGGAGAGAATGCCTGGGTTGGTCCTGTTGCTGCTTTCCTGGGGTATGAGTGTTGAGTTACTCTAGAATCTTAGTCAGCTCAGATTGGGGAACTCCAAGCTCTTAAAATGGTCTGATCTAGACCAAAGTCTAATTTCTACACTCCTGGTCTGAGTTCTGTAAGTTCCTGACCTAATTTTAGGTCTGAGCAATATACCTGTGGGCTTGCCCAAGTTAGAGTTACAGTGGACTTCTTATCTTGGTACACAGCTCCTCTTTGTACTAGAATGCACTACTTGGACTATCCTGGCTAGAACCCCATCCCCAATGTCCAAAGAGTTCTTTGTCTCCCTATGCCAACCTGAGCTTGAAAATGACTCACAATTTTTTTTTTCAATTTTCCTGATCAGGACTACATCTGGTACATTTTTAGATCTATTTGGAGATATTAGTGGAGGAAGGAGCTCAGCTGCACTTTTTCCTATTGCTTTGCAATCTTGGCTCTGTCTTTCAGGGTATAATTTCAAGAAGAGCTCCAGCTCACCTAGTAACAGCATCTCTTTGCTTCTAATGACCTGTCTAGTACTACAAGAACAGTTGTAAATTGATAGGAGATAAGCACATCCTCCTATCCCCATTCATTAGACCCTTTAAGTGAATGTAGAAACTAATGAAAGTACAATTAAAGACTGTTTTGAAGGTGGTATGTAACTGTTAAAAAAACTACTGAATTTTGAGTCAAAGGTCTTGGGTTGAAATCGCAGATCTCTGGACCTTAAGCAAGTCATTTAATTTCCTTGGTCCTTAGTTTTCTTATCAGTGAAATGAAGGAATTGGACTATATGACCTCTGAGATTCCTTCCAATTCTGATTTTTACCAGACATTTTAACTCCACCAACTATATTTCTTTTTTTTTTAAATGGAACATTTTTATTTTTAGCTTGTTCTCGCAGCATTGTGGTGAGGCAAAGAGGAAAATTTATGTTAATTGAGAAAAAAATATATATTTTTAAATGCACACATTAAATCACTGTTTCCCTAGGTTGGCAAGTCTCTCTCCTTGTTAAAGACCTCTAATGTTTGCTAACTGAATGTTTCTGGGCCCTTTTGGTATCCTTAGTTTTTTTAAAAATTTTATTAATTTATTTTGATTTATCAACAATCACTTCCACATGCTTTTGAGTTGAAAATTTTTCTCCCACTTCCTGCCCCCACCCTCCCCAAGATGGCGTACAATCTGATATAGGCTTTACATTTACATTCCTATTAAACATATTTTCACATTGGTGAACCAACTATATTTCTAATGCTAACAGAGCACCAGATATAGTGTTGGACTTGGAGTTAGAAAGACTTGAGTTCAAATCCTACCTCAGACACTTTACTAGCTAGTGGTAAGTCACTTAGTTTGGATGAGTCACTTAGTCTTCTCTTGGCCAAGTGTCCTCATCTGTAAAATAGGGATACTGATAGCAAAAGATTGTTTTGATGCTCGAATAAGACAACAAAAATAAAACATTTTGCAAATTTTAAAATGTGATATATAAGTTATTATTATTAAAATAACAATAATAGTACTTTTCATACAGCTTGCCAAGTACTTTCATACACATCATCTAACACCAATGAGTGAATGAGTACTATTCAAGCATGTGGCCAGAAGGGAGTGTGGTGGCCCTGGCTCATGAATATACCAACTTGTCAGTGCAAGATAAGGATGGAGAGTATCCTCACCATAAAAGTCACCATAAAAGGGCATTGGGAAAGCAAGTTGATTCAGGCAAAAAGTCAACTGCCTCACATTCTCTATATGTTGCCCCTTGACCTGATACTGAACTCTTGACTTGACTCTCAACTTCTGAAACCAACTTCCCATTTCCGTCTTCACCTTGAATTTCAGTGCTCTCCAAAGAAATCTCAGTACCATAGAAGCCCGGCATCTTGGCTTATTCTTGCTTGGATCCTGATTTGGACTTAACCTTCTTCCCCTAGAGAGTGCCTGTCTTCAGCCCTCATGATTGCCCTAATTAATCATTGGCCCACATCACCCTACCCCCATTGGGGCACAATAGAGGCAGTTGACATTAGCTTTCTTGTGGGTCAACTGACATCAAGGAGAAAATGAATATGGTGAATATTTAAATCATTGGGACTCCAGACCCCCTACCTGCACTGACTAATTATATTCTGTGCTGGCCTTGAAGGTGTTGAGACTGATCCATAGTGACACCAGGAAGCATAACGTGACAAAGAGAAGCAACATAATATAGTGTAGAAAGAGTATTGCATTGAGAGTGAGAAAGCAGAATGAGTTAGAAAAAAAAACTGAAAGTATACTCTCTAGTTTGTATAAAAGGGAACGTACTGAGCGAATGAGTGGGCCAGGTAATCATTATAAAATTCTGCAGGGGGCGATAAGATTACTATCAGGATTGATAGCATAACACTGAAAATAATATTCCAAGATTTAGATTATGGGCTCTGCCTGCCAATTGGACTGGGTTTAAATCACGGCTATGCTGTTTACGCCCAGATGGTTTTACGCAATCATTCCACCTCTCTTCCACCTAAAATAAGAACTAGATGATCTCCAAGGTTCCTTCCAGCTCTAAACCCCATCAGTGGTATGCTGAAGCTGGCTTGCTCTGGTTCCCTAGAGCTGAATGTTAAAATTTTAGTGTATGCATTTATACCTCAGAAATCAGCAAACACTACAAATCAAAGCTTGATTTATTCTTTTGTTGATTATCTAGATTTCATGAAGTGATGGAGAAAAAACTTAATGAAGATTAAATTTAAAAGTATGTTATGCATAATTTTTCCTCCTTTAGAAAGCTGGTTGTTAAACATTTACCAAAACATCTTTGTTTATGATCTTTTTTTTTTCTACATACTCAGCCCTAGGTAAGCTCAGGAGAATAGTTCAGGTCAGAAATCACCTTATGATAAGAGAGGAGAATTCAGGTTCATCTCACAGAAGATCAGCTCTTGGATGATTCCAAATGTTAAAAGTGAACCAAACATTTTGAGCAGCTTTGAAATAAATTTAACTGGCTTCCTTGATGACTTCCTCCTTCTTCCCCCTCTCTCACCCCTGCTGAAATTGGGGGGCAAAACTATAGTCATCCAACCCTTCACATGACCCTGCTTCTAGACCCACCCCTAGACTTTAACCTTCTAGGTCACCCAGCAACCAAACAAAACAGGTGCCTAATAAATATTTACTCATTCATCGAAAAGGTTTAGAGGTCTTTTACTCCCAAAAGGCCCTTTTACAAACCATAAAATTTTCAGCCACTAAACCCCAACCAGGGCTTCTGGAATAAATTTGCCTCCAGAAGACACAAGATGCTATATTCAGAACCCGCTATTCACTTTAGATTATATCTTCAAAGTTGGAAGGACTGCTAGAGAACACAGAGTCATGGATCAAGAGCTGGAAAAAACACAGAAATTATTTGGCCCAACTTCCTTATTTTCCAGGGGAAAAAACTGAGGCTCAGACATCTTAAGTGATTTGGTCAAGGTCATACAGGTAGTAGGTGATGGAACCAATATTTGAACCCTCCTCTTCTGACTCCAAATGTGATGCCCTTTCTATTTCTAAATCCAGTGCCAGCTTACAAGTGGCCATATTCCAGGTGAAGAATTGGCTTCAGATAGGTTCCTGTACCTTTGGTTCCCACTATATCCGAGCCTTGAGTCTGCATGGCTAGAGCCCTTTATTGGCCCCAGGACAGAGAAGATGGAACCCATGAGGTTTCATAGCGGGGAGGAAGCCACTAGGAAAGCTGAAACTACAGTAAGTTGTATAGCAGTTATGCAGGGGGAGGAAACTGTCGAGGAAATTGGGGCAGTGTCATGGATATTTTTTTTTCTGGAGAGCTAGTTGTTAAACATTTACCAGCATACCACTGGGTAGTAGGAAACTTAGAAGCCATATAGTCTAATCCATTATTTTGTAAATGAAGAAACTAAGTCACACTGAGAGTTTAAGCAATTTATCCAAGGTCATATGGTAAAGAAGAAGCAGAGAATAAATTTGGACCCAGGTCCTCTGAGTCCAGATTTGATGCTCTTTCTATTGAACCACAAAAGGAACATATTTCAATAGATCAAAATTAGGAGAAGATATTTATTCTATACATTAATAATGACACTGAAAAGAGAAATAAAAAGGAAGGGAATAAAGGCCAATGTAATTACTAAAATGGGCAATGGAGAATAATTTAATATAGAATATGTGAATGAGAAGAATAGGAGGGAAGGAGAGGCAAGTAGGTGGGAACCATATTGTAGAAGGTTTTGAATGCCTGAGTCATGTGTTAATTTACTGGGAAGTGATGAGAGTAGAAAGGAGATTTTAGACATGAGAAACAGAATCAACAGGACTTGGCACCTAATAGCGTATAGGGTAGGTCTATGCTAAACAAATTTAGAGATGACACAAAGCTAACATGCTGCATGACACAATGAAAATACAGAAAGATCTTGACAGGCTATAGGATTGGACTTACTCCAATGAGATGAAACCTAGCAGTGATAAATGTATGCTTGGTGTTCAAAATACCAACTTTCAAAGTGCAGGATGGGAGTTAAGACAAAAATTTTTTTGAGAAAAAAATGGGAAATTTAGTGAACTAAAAACCTAATAGTATCCAAGAGGCTTTGAGTTCACATGGCTAGAGCCTTTTATGAACCCCAGGCCAGAGAAGATAGAGCCAATCAGGGTTCGTGGTGGAGAAGAAGCTGTACCGGAGCAGCCACTAGGGAAGCTGGGACCAAAGTAAGTTGCATAGCAGTTGTGTGGCAACTCAATCTTAGTAAGCATTATGATGTGGTGATCAAAAAAATAGAACGTGATCTTGGGATGCATTAAGTGGCACATCTTTTGGGAGAAGAGGGGTGATAATCTTACTGTACTCTCCCATAGTCAGAGCACAGCTAGAGTATTGTTTAGTTCTGAGTGCCACAATTTAATAAAGATACTGATAAGTTGGAGAGCACCAAGAGGAGGGCAAAAGGATGGCAAGGGACCTTGAGTCTATGTCTTTGGAAGATTGGTTGAAGAAGCTGGGGGAATTTTGCCTGGAGAAGACTGGGGGAGGGGGCAGGAGATATGATACCTCCCTTTAAGTAGTCACAAAATTAAGAAGCATGGCCCACAGACCCAGAATTATGTGCCCAGAAAAACTCAGCATGATATACAAAAACAAAAGATGGGTACTCCAAAGTGTAAGCACGCTGGGAGTGAAAGTGATAAGCCAGGTAGGTGGTAGCATCTGATGCCAGGTTGTCTTATGATCAATATCAACTGTGGCTTTACAACACAATGCATACACTAGTTCTGTTACTTACATATTCCAGACTTCGTGCTTTAAAAAAAAAAAGTTATTCCTGAAAATCCTGAGGACCATGGACAGCAGATTTTCAATTCATTATGTTCACGCTGAGTAGGGCAATGAGCCAGGAGTTATCTTGAAGCACAGACAAGTAGGAGATCTCTACAACAGATGACTCCATCAGAAGCTTCACAGATAACCGCTCAGAAGCCATTTCCACTAGAACAACAAAAGAGTATGATAATAAATATGCGATCTTTGCTGGTTTTGTTTTGTAGTTATTTTTTCCTTAACTGGTAATAAGCCATTGACCAGAAACTAATTATTGTTTTATTTCATGAAAACTTATACCAACAAAAAAAACCCCAACTTATACCATTGGTAGGGCAGAATGTTGGAGTCAGAGATTGTGGATTTGAATCCTGTTTCTATTATTTATTACCTATGTAATCTTGAATAAGTCATTCATCTCTGGACCTCAATTGCCTCCTCTGTAAAATGAAAGTGTTGTACTATATGACCTCTAAGGCCCCTTCTAGGTCTAAATCTATGTTCCTAGACCATGTCTAGGTCTAAAACAGACTACTTCCCAATGTAGACTTTCAAAACAGAAAAAAAAATCAGAATTTGAGAGTTCAAAGAAGTCTTAGAAGCCATTTAGTCCAGTCTTTACCTTAACAGGGATTCCCCTCCCTCTAACATCCCTGATCAATGTCCATTTAGCCTCTGGATTGGAGTCCTCCAGTGAGGAGGAAGTCACTATTAGATTTGATTCAAATTAATTAACCAACTACATTTAATTTAAGTATTTATTAATGTACAAGGCACTGTGTTTTGCAAAGAGAAGGACAAATAGTCCCTCCCTTCAAGGAGCTTATGTCACCCAGTAGGAGTGAGGAGGTGACACAACAAAGCACAAATAAGCCAATAGAAATTATATAAAAGTTCTACAAAATCTTACCAGCGGGAAAAGAGCCCTAAGGAGTGAGGGTGTTCCAAAGGCTCTAGCATAGGAGGTACTACAAGAATTGTGCTTTGAATCTCTATCATACTTTTGGACAGCTTTTTCCATTTTCCTGATATCAACCCCCAAAATGACTTTCAAAAACTATTCCCTATCCATCTTCAGGGGGCCAACAGCAACAAGTCCAATCTCTTTTCCATATGATAGTTCTTCAGATATATGTAAGCAGATACAAAGTGTCAGATTTGGAGTCAGAAGAGTATATTCAAGTCCCAGTTTCCAGCTCTGCCATTTACTACCCGTATGACCTTGATTTGATAAATGATTGAAATAGTATGTCCCAAATGTTTTAGTGCAGTTTTAATGTATTAAAAAAACTTTTGGGATACCCTGTAGGATGTATGTCTAGAGCCTGAAAGGAACTCAGCAATGATCTAGTACCACTTCCTCATTTTACATATGAGAAAACCAAGACCTTAAGAGGTTGAGTGACTAGTCCAAGGTCACATAGGTAATATCAGAGGTGGAGCTTAAACCCGGGTGCCTTGCCCCCAAAGTCCACACTCTTTCCAACATACAATGCTGCCTCATTTTCTTAGCCTCAATTTCCTCATCTGTAAAATGAGAAATTATGGACTAGGTGACCCCTAATGTCCTTTCTAGTTCTAAATTTATCTTCCTATGATCCTTGATCTCTTCTTAAAATCCTCCCATCTGCTGATGCTCACTGAAGAGTTTTCCCTTGAAGATACCACACCTATGGTACTTCCTCTGATACTGGCTGCACCTCCTCATACATAATCAGGAGGAGGATTTTGCATACTCCTTGATCCCCACTGCTACTTTTAGACCCTTCCTTGGCCACCATCACCCAGCAATCACCTCTGTTCCTTTAAAGTTAATTTCATCCTGTATGGATCTTTTTTTTCTGTTACTTGTGGACCTCTAAGCAACTCTCCTTTATTCCCAATAGGCTCACAGGTGCACTAGGTGGCTCAGTGGATAAAGCACCATGTCTGGAGTCAGGAAGACTCATCTTCATGAGTTCAATTTTGGCCTCAGACACTTACTAGCTAGATGACCCAGGACAAGTCACTTAACCCTTTTTGCCACAGTTTCCTCAAATGTAAAATGAGCTAGAGAAGAAAATGGCAAACCATTTTAGTATCTCTGCCAAGAAAATCCCAAATGGGGTCATGAAGAGACAACACCACCAAAATAACTAAGCAATAGAAATAAGGCAGCTAGGTGGTGCAATGGATAGAATGCTGGGCCTGGAGTCAGGAAGACAATTTTCTGAGTTCAAACTGGCCTCAGACATTTACTAGCTGTGAGACCCTGGGCCCACTTAATTCTGTTTGCCTCAGTTTCCTCAAATGTAAAATGAAATGGAGAAGGAAATGGCAAACCATTCCAGTATCTTGCCAAGAAAACCCCAAATGGGTTCATGATAGGAGAGGCAGACACCATTGAAAACTGAATGAACTAGAACTCACAGTTTTCTCCATTCCAACCTTTACCACCTTTGTATATCCTGGCTTCCTAGTTCCTCTTTCTCCTCAGTTCCCATGACTTCTGTCTCAAATCTATCTCATTCATACGCAGGATGGGTCATATCTTAGACCTGCCCCACTTGGTGACCCCAGGCTCAAATGAATTTTCCCTAAGAGCAAGAATTCTTCCTTAGGGCTCTAAAGCAGTCTTCTCTGGTCTCTCTTCTCCATTTCCATATCTGTCAAAGAAAATCAGCAGCATCATTTTATGAGTCAATTCTGTCTTGAGACTGAACTGTTCTTATAGTCACTTAGTACTCTGTCATTCATCCTTAAAGCAAAGATATTTCATAACCAGGTGCATATGGGGCAGTTCTGAAGATTACCACACATCCCTCTAGTGACCTGTTTACAGGAGGAATTCCCAGATACAGTTAATGCCATCACCTTCCATTGCCTGTCACTCATTTGTAATAGTACAGTTTTAATGGTTTTTATTTAACAAATACAATTGCAATTCAATAAACTAACTTAATACCAGCAGTTTTAATTATTTGTTCATATATATATATACATATATATATATATGTATATATATATACATATATATATGTATATATATATGTATACATACATATAAAATCTCAATAACAGGAGTCTGAAGAATCCATTTCTCTATCAAATCATAGACTCCTATTGATGTCAGCAGAAACTACTCACACTAGAATTACATTTACCTAGAATCGAGTGGTGACTTTCTGAAGGTTCTGTGAGTTAGGAGGTCCAAGTCAAAGAACTCAGGTATAGAAGACCTATAAACTCCCTCCCAATCCTAAGATTCTATGATTCAACAAAGAAATTCAATGGACGCTTTCTTAGACCATCTGCTATATGCAGAGGACAGATACTGGGGGGAAATGAAAAGTTTAGCTAAGATGTGGTTCTTTCCTTCAGGGAGGTTACAGCCAAATAGGAATTAAGTTTGCTGCTACTATTATTCAGTCGCTCAGTCCTGTCCAACTCTTCCTGACCCCATGACCATAGCACACCAGGTCCTTCTATCCTCCCCTATCTCTCAAAGTCTGTCCAAGTTCATGTTCATTGCTTCCGTGACACTATCTATCCATCTTATCCTCTGCCATCACCTTCTCCTTTTGCCTTCAATCTTTCCCAACATCATAGTCTTTTCCAATGAGTCCTGTCTTCTCATTATGTGGCTAAAGTATTTAAGCTTCAGCTTCAGTATTTGACCTTTCAGTGAATGGCCTAAATTAATTTATTTAAATATTGACTGATTTGATCTCTTTATAGCCCAAGGGACTCTCAAGCACCATAATTAAATAGTGTTAATTCTGTAGCACCCAGCTTTCCTTATAGTCCAACTCTCATAGTCATACATTGCTACTGAAAAAAAATAGTTTTGATTATATGGACCTTTGTCAGCATACAGATAACAATAACGTAAATGGATACCCTTGGAGTTGGCCAAGCTATTCCAGTCCTGGGATGGATGAAAGCTATTTTCTCACTAGTGATGGAGATGAAGGAGGCCTCTTTTCCCTTCTCACCTCATTTTTTGTCAGATGGGACAAATGTCTAATCCAGAGTTTTTCTGCTCTGGAAAATTGTTTACTTGTTTCAATTAGTACAAAAGCCAGCTAGAAAAAAAATGGTTCCAATTGTTGTGGTTATGTTTCCCTTACAGTTATCCTTTTCACAAGGCAACTTTTCCCATTGTGGTTTTGATATATCACAGGTTGGCATAAGAAATTAAATGGAAATTTTTGGGAGTTTGGCAGAAGCTGCAGATGACACACGAAGGCCAGTAGATGACACAGAGCCTATGACCAAATACTTAACCCAAATTTTACAATAAGGTGCTGTAAATACCCCATAAAAGAAAAAATTTAGACTCCTCTGGTACTAAAGGAGGGGAAAAGTTTTTACATGGATTTTTGAGATCAGAGGGATGCCAATACCCCTAACCCCTGCAATGTGGAATAACTGTATTTGTTAAAGTGAAGGCAGTGTGAATATGTGTGAGTATGTATTGGGATTGTAGGGTGGGCAACAAATGGCCTGTGATAAAATGACCTTTTGTACAAAGGGCCAGGACTTTGTGTTGTCTGGGGGCTTGAGACAGCCAAGTGGTGCAGTAAATTTAGTGCTGGACCTAGAGTAAGAAAGATCTGAATTCAAATCCAAACTCAGATACTCAGTCACTGTGTGACTCTAGCACATTACTTAAACTGTTTCTCTCAGTTCCCCATGTGTCAAATAAAAGAATGATAATAGCATCTAGTTCCCAGTATCATGAGATAAAATGAGATCATATTCATAAAGTACTTTACAAACCAAAAAAAGCTATATAAATGTTATATAAATTATTATTGAACTAAGTGAGAGAAAATCTTATTGATATTAATGATTGACGGCTTTGCTGACAGTATTGATGATATTATAAACCTCCCAAGATGGCTAAAAATAAACAACCTGTAACAATATAAACTCCAGGCAGTGCCAGAGCTATGAGCAGGAAGATTTTAGTGGTGGAAGGAGGGTAGGAAGATGAGTAAAGCAGAGGGGAAATGATTCCCTCAGAGACAGGAACTTCTCCCCCAGCCCCTGTCCTCGTTGTTTTCTCCTGGCACAGTCTGAGTCTCCTGGCCCTATCCAGTCTAAGTAAGGGGCTGAGTCAAGGCCCTGACTAAGGCAAAGCTATTCCCCTGGGGATGCTGGACAGAGTTGCTGAGAAAGAGTTGCTCCACCTACCCAGTAGTTTGGTCCATTTAAGAGGAAGTGGCTAGTTTTCTGCTTACCTGAACACCCTGACGCCTCATCTGGCTACACCATGAAAATTCATCACTAATTCATTAGGAGTGTCCAACTATCTAGTACTAAGCTTCTGAAGACTAGTTCAGGGATTTGCAAGTCATTAAACATTTAACAAAGGAAGAGACTGACTCTTAGCCTCTCTGGACTCCCGCCCTCAACCCCACCGCCTTCTTGAAGCTTGTCTTGACACCAGGGTATGGTGACCGGTGTAGTCTCAGGCACCCACCAAATCTGAGAGGCCCAGACTATAGGGGACCTGAACCTTTTGTGCCACTGGACTAGGAAACTGCACCAGGGAAACTGAGGCCCATCAGGAGGGAAGAAGAAGAATCAGGAAACCGTTAATCCTATCCACAGGTCAGCCTCAACTAACTGACACCCAGTGCTTGCCAGCCTGGGACTTGAAGCCTTTCTAGTCTGGTGAGGCTGGCTAAAGTTCACCTTCTGTTGGCAGAGCCTTTGAGAACCCAGCGTCACCCCTTGCTTATGATGAGGCATCAGAGGAGGACTTCAGAGGGAAGAATGACAGCAGAACAAGACAGTTCATTCTTTATTATCATCAGACTAACTCCTTTTAAGTTGCAAAACAAAAACTGTTCGAACAGGACCATTGTCTGTCCTGGCATCATGACAGGTGATAGCTGTAAAATGACTCCAATTTTCAAGCTTACTGTACATTCCTGGCTCCCTCTGGGACCTAGAGAATGGCCTTTGCTTGCCCTCTTTTTCCTTTTACTATTGCTTATTAATTTTTCTTAGCATTTTTTGGCATTTGCATGTTCACTTGTGGAATTTATAAAAGAAACTTTTAGATATAAAATGAAAACTTACAAATTGGCCAGACTTAACCACGAACTGTTCTGGTTGGTAAAGCCTCCTCAAAGTGCTTTGGCAAGAGGGACCCCACTGGACATAGGACGTGTATTCTTATCAAAAACAAACAAACAAACAATCTAATTTTGATATCACTGAATTCTCAATGTGGATTCATTTTCATTTTGGTAAAATATTCCATTTTTCATAAAATTCTCAAGCTTTTCTTATGAAAGGCAATTTTGATGAAAATTCTACTCATCAATCCATTACCAAGAATTTTATTAAGTGTCTACTAATTTGACAGACACTCTGCTGGGCTCTTGGGAGATACTCTTAATTCTTCCTTAGTTTTTTTTAGGCAATTGGGGTTAAGCGATTTGCCCAGGGTCACACAGCAAGTAAGTGTCAAGGAAGGGCCCAAGTCTGAGGTTGGATTTGAACTCAGGTCCTCCTGACTGCAGGGCCAGTGTTCTATCCACTATGCAACCTAGCTGTCCCTCTTCCTTAGTTTTTAAGAAAGTCTTTTTTTTTGCAAGTGTATCTGAGTCAGATCAGGTTTTGAATATTACATCCATTATTCTCATCTCTTAAGTAACAATAATAACGGAAATTTATAGATCGCAAAGCACTTTGTATATGTGATCTCATTCTGTTCTCACAACAACATTGTGAGGGAAGCCCTCGAGATATTATTATCCCTATTTTGCTAATAAGGAAAATGAGGCTCATAATGGTTAAGTGATTTCCCAAGGTCACACACCCAGGGTCAGAGGCAGGATTTGAACCCAGCTCCACCATCTCATCCACTCTGCCCCTCTGCATAGTCTTATCTGACAGAGGGATTGGTTAAGGCAATCAGCCAAGGGAAGGAACTTAGGACATGCTGCCAAGCTCCAAAACTGACTAGCAATTAAGAGATCTGGGTTCTAATCTCAGTTTCTCATTTTATCACTCAGTTGAAATTGCTGTCTCCAAAATTACCAGTGATCTCATAATTGCCTAGTTGCCAAATGGTCTTTTCTCAACCCTCCTTCTTGACCTTTCTGCAACATTTTGCACTACTGACTGTCCTTTCCTCTTGAATATTCTTTCCTTCACATCACAGATGTACAGGCCTACCTCCCCCTGGGACCTGGAGAATGGCCTTTTCTTGGCCTCTTTTTCCTTTATACTATCGCTTATTAATTTTCTTAGCATTTTTTGTCATTTTTATGTTCACTTGTGGAATTTATAAAAGAAACTATGGATATAAAATGAAAACCTACAAAATGGCCAGGAACCAAGCATTCTGATTGATAAAGCCTCCCCAAAGTGCTTGAACAAGCGGGGTCCTAATACATACAAGATTTATGTTGTTTTCAAAAGTCTCTTATTAAAACATCTCTTAATAATGAGAGTGGTGATGGATGGGCAGACAGACATAGAGAGAATGAGGAAAACAGATAATACTATCCCTTACATTTGCATATTCATCTTTACAGTTAAAAAAATACATTTGTGCTGAACAAGATATTATTTTCCCCAATTTATAAATGAGGAAACCAGAATTTAACAATAGTAATAGCTAACATTTCTATAGCACCTACTATGTGTCATATACCATACTAAGTGCTTTATAATCATCATCTCATTTGATCTTCTAAACAATCCTAGAAGGTAGGTGCTATTATTATCCCCACTTTACAAATAAGGAAACTGAGGCAAACAGGGCTCAAGTGACTTGCCCAAGGTCACACAGCTAGTAAATGTCTAAGGCTGGATTTGAGCTCAGGTTTTCCAGGACCAGTGCTCTACCCTTTCTGCTACCTGTGTGCTCCCAGTCACTTAACAAGGGTGGTTAAATAGTGACTCCGCCAAGGTAACAGAAACCAAGCAATCAATAAATTAATGAATTAGCATTTATTAAGCAATCGTTATGTGGCAAACACTGTGTTTATCATCCAGGATGCAAAGACAAAAGAGAAACCCCAAGGAGTTTGCATGTTAATGGAGTAGACAGCATGTATACCTATACAAATCATGCAAAAGGTTATACAAGATGTGGAACTTGAGCTCAATTTTGAAAGAAACCAAGGATTCAGGAAGTAAAGATGTGGTAGGAGACCGTTCTAGGCAAGGGAAAGAGTCTGCTAAAGCATGCAAATGGGAGGTAGAGTGTTGTGTGTGAGAAACAGCCAGAAGACAGATACGGATGGACCGTGGACACTGCAGAAAGGAGCAATGTCTAAAGTAGGCTTGCGAGGTAGAAAGGGGCCATGTTGTAAAAAACCTTCAATGTCTAACATATGAGTTTATATTTGATCTTAGAAGGAACTACTGGAGTTTTTTGAGTGGGCACAGGAGGGATGATGTAGCCACATTCACATTTTAGGGAAATCTCTTTGGCACTGAGTGGAGAGAGGATTGAAGCAGAGAGAAGCGGAGGCATGAAGAACAATTAGGAGGCTATCGCAATAGTCCAGGTGAGAGGTGGTGAGGGCCTGAACTAGGGTGATGGTGGAGTAGAGGGAAGGAGATGGATATGAGAGGTGTTGTGGAGATGGAGAAACCTGGCAACTGATTGGATGTGTGGGAATGTGAGAGTAAGGAGCAAAGATGATGATAAAATAGAAAACGTGGGTAACTGGAAAGATGCTGCCTTCCACAGTAATAGGGAAGTTTGGAAGTGGGGTGGGTTTGTTGGGAAAGAAAACAAGCTTTAGTTGGAACATACCCTGTTTGAGAGGCGTAGGGGACATCCAATTTGAAATGTCTAATAGGCCAGTTGGTAATTCAGAACTAGAATTTGGGAGAGAGATTAGGGCTGGATATATGCCTCCTTGAGATAAATGATTACTGGTAACTAATTAATATGGGGAGGGGGGGAAGGGAGCTAGGATTGTTTCCCTTCCGATTTCCTCATTTAGAAACCAGCCCCTGTAGGTTATTCAGGCAATCTCTGAAGGACAGGGCTGATGATGAGATTGGGTTAACATTCTCTTCAACCTGGGGTGGGGGAACCCCACCTCTCCCAACTGCAAAAGCTTAATCTAATCTAGGTGAATTCACTGTTCAACCACATAAGTGGTCTGAGAGGAGATGAGTCATTTTGTCCAAGAGTGATATAATCAGAATCACGGCCCAGGGTCACTCACTAGAATAAGTCCACCTTAAATATTCATTCTATTATTAATTGTTAACTAATCAGAGTTGATTTCTGCCTCTCAGGAACACTCACCCTTCCAAGGGTATTTAAGCACTCAGGGGTTCATCTTTGGCTTCCAAGAGGGCCACTGACCTCATTTTATTGATTATTTCCTAGCCATAATTAATAAATTGGTTATTAATTACCCAGAAACTATGTTTCTTGGACTTTTTATTTGTCACACATCCTCAAGGAGAGAATTGAACCCAGGGGACTTGATGAGGTTACTAAGTAAGAGCCTGTATGGAGATAAAAGAAAGGGCCCAAGACAGAACCTTGGATAGTTACAGTTAATCAGTGTGATACAGATGTTTATACAACAAAGGAGCCCAAGAAGGAGCAGGCAGACGGGTATGAGGTGAATCAAGAGGAAACAATGTTACAAAAATCCAGTAAGGAATGACTATCCAAGAGGAGAGGGCAGTCAGTAGTGCCAAATGTTATAAAGAAGTCAAGAAGGAAGAGAGTTGAGAAAATAACGTTAGATTTGGTAATTAGGCAATTAAGAGATTAATGTGGAAGGAGCAGTTTCAGTTGAATGACTAAGACTAGAATCTAGTTCTTTTGAATGCTAGTCAGTGCTAGAGTTGGGCAGAATATTACAAGCTTCAATGGCAGTTCTCTGAATTCTTTCCCTAGGCTAATTATTCTGACCAATTCTACTGTCAGGGGGTTAGTTGATGGACTGAGTTCCAAGGAATGGTGCTCACCAAGCACAACTGTCCTTTTGTCCCATGTGCAGTCCCTTGACTGTCCTGCTTTTGGTAGTCTAGCTAAAGTGGCAAGAAAGCACAGTCTATTTTCTAATTCTTTTGCAGCCAGCCATAAAATTTAGATTCCAAAGGAAGTTACTCAGATTGAATGGAATTCTATGCTCTCTAGAGCTAGAAGCAATTTTGAGACATCATTGGGCCCAGTCACCTGCCTTAAAAATAGCCACATTGGTGATAGTCTAAGCGAGGGTTGTATAACCAGAAGTTCTGCTCTCGGGTTCTGTCCTGGGTATTATCTGCCTCAGCTTCTTCGAAACAGCTCTGTCCCCTTACAGGGAAAAACTTGCCCAGTCCAAATGGCAGGAAGATAATGATCTTATCACAATGCCAGAACCTGAGCAGGTTCTAAAGAGTTGGCATCTTCAGGACCCAACACTTGCTGCAATTACTTTTATTGCCCTAACTCAGGGGTGGGGAAGCTGTGCTCTTGAGGCCACACATGGCCCTCTGGTTCCTCAAGTGCAGCCCTTTGACTGAATCCAGACATCACAGAACATCTTTGTTTCAGTTTGAGGACCTAGAGGGCCACGTGAGGCCTTGCGGCCACAGGTTCCCCACCCCTGCAACTGCTTAAACAAGCCTCTCTGTATACCAACAGTCAACAGAGACAGTGAGCACATAGACCCAGTGAGCAAAAGGAGTGGTCCATTGGAGTGAATTGAATTGCCCACCCATCACTTACATTAGTAGAACAAAGAGGTAGAGTCACAATGGACTAGGTGTCCTTAGAGAGCATCAGAAAGGACTCCACCTTCTCCAGGAAAGAAGAGATGTGCACTTTGTTTTGGTCTGAAAGAGCTTCTAGTGAAAAAAAGTGTAACTTCTCACAGTGTGTGTAACTTTGTAATTGCCAGTGATTGAGTGTGCGGGTGACCTCATGTAGGGTTTGTGTGCATGGTATTATTAATATTTAATAAAGAGGTCCCGGCTGTTTTCATTAATTTGGGAAATGAATTACCCCCATTGCATCCAATGGAGTGCAATTCCTTGGAGGGCATGTGGTGCCATTTTATACTGGGAGAGGCAAACTAGCTTTTTTTTTTTCTCCCTTGCTTCTTTTGTTCAGCTGTTCAAATCTGCTTGTGGCATAGAGGTCTTAATTTCTGAAACTAATAGTTGCATTTTAAATAAAGAAATGTCTGTGGCTCAGTGAGAGCTCAGTTCTATGACAAAAAGCAAATATCTAGTAAGATATCTGCCAGTATCAGTAACTCAAATCAATGTAACCCTGTATCGCTTGGAGATGGAAATATAATTCAATTCAAGAAACCTATGTTAATGCACTCCTTCCTCACCTCTGCCTCACAGAATCCCTAGCATCCTTCAAATCACTGTCCAAGTACACCCCCCTACACCAAGTTTTCCCCTCTTGAAATTGCTTTGTGTGACTTTGTATTTATTTACTTGGTTGCAGGCTGTATCCAGCTGAACGTGAGTTATTTGAGGGAAAAGATTGTTTCATGGTTTTTTGTCATGTTTCATCCCCAGCAACAGGCACAGTGTCTTGCACATAGTTTATTATCTCATTTGGCAGGGAGAGAGATGACATATATTTTAAATGCATGATAATAATAATAATAGCTAGCATTTATATAGTACTTTTAATTATAATAGCTAGCAACAATAATTGCATTAGCTTGACTTTATATAGAGCTTTAAGATTTGTAGAGCATTTAACAAATAGCATCTTATTTTATCCTCATAGCAATGCCAAAAGGTAGGTGCAATTATCTCCATTTTACAGATGAGGAAATTAAGGCAGGCACAGGTTAAGTGATTTGTTCAGGATCATACAGCTAGTAAGTGTCTGAGACAGGATTTGAAGTTGTCTTCCTGACTTTAGGTCTGACACTCTATCCACTGAATCACCCAGCTCCCTCTATATATGATGCAAGATGGAAAAGTGTTTGCCCCACTCTATTTTCAGAGTTTCCACTATTTAGGTGAAATTTTCCATCTTCAATTCTAGGCTGTGTATTCTCTTTTGAAGCCCTCTTATTGCATTTTCTTATCTCTTCTTTTAGCTCTTATTTAATTTCTTCCATTCATCCCTGGAGTCCTTGTGATCAGTCCATTCTTTTTACTGCATCTTTACCAGAAGCCTTTAAAACCTATTATTTCTAAAGCAAATTGCCCACTCACAGAGCCTGGAGGCACACAGCACCCTTTTAACCTTTTGGGATGGAGTGGTATCTATATCCTGCTTTCATGTCTTAAGTTCCACTGTCTTAATGGACTCAATTCCTGGCTCCTCTGAAGGTCAGTGTACTTTAGAAATGTGAACACTGAAGGGTAGAGAGGTTAAGGCATGAATTGCCAAAGTTACATGGCTAGTAAATAAAGTGATAGATCTGGGTCTAGAACCCAGATATGAACATTTCAGCTAAGTTATTGATGACAACGATGAGAAAACTACCCCTTCTTCATGTCTTCTCTTACTGACCTAAGTCCAGAGGCTGTATGTTACTTATTTAGGAGAGTGGTGGCTAGGGAAGGGTATTTGGGTTTTGGAAATCGCCAGGATGGTGAGTGAGTCACAGTGCAATCACTTGACATTTCTGGTGCTCTCTCCAGAAGCAGGGATGGTGGTCATTTCATCACCATTTGAGAGAAAAAAGTAAGAAGAAGTTAAGGGGAAGTCTACCCAAGCAACAGCATGGCAGAAAGATGGCAGCCCAGCATGAGTATGGCAAATGCAACACATAGCAATAGAATAGATTAGATTAGAAATACTAACAGGGTCTACACAAGCTATTCAAGTGTGGAAGATTCAGTCAAATGTGGAAGCTTGAGGAAAGGAAGAGAGGCAGAAAGAATAGTGACTGGCTT
This sequence comes from Phascolarctos cinereus, assembly GCF_003287225.1. Classification (NCBI taxonomy): domain Eukaryota; kingdom Metazoa; phylum Chordata; class Mammalia; order Diprotodontia; family Phascolarctidae; genus Phascolarctos; species Phascolarctos cinereus. Next base: position 263,940,000 of record NW_027555847.1, on the reverse strand, counting down.
TTCTGCATCTTAGGAGTCATCAGCTCTCTTGGCTCAGCAGCCAGTTAGGGTACTCTTCATTCTCACCCATTGCAACGCCCCCAGGAATAAGTCATGGATGATCATAATCACTTCCCACTCTAAGCTTCCACATGGTAGCCTGGAAACAGGAGTGGCAATTGAGCATGCTCCATGGTGGGGAAGGACACACACTATGCAAAAGAGAGAACTGTGTTTTGGAGAAAGGGGTCTACATTTAGGGATGACCTAAATAATTGATTTTCTTTTTCTTTTTTTTTATACATAATCTTTTGCACATGTATTCAGACAATGAACACATTTGATCCCTATAGTCACTGTAGGGTAGGCAGAGCAGCTACTATCATTCCTATTTTAGAAAAGAGGCCAGAAAAATCAAGACTCACCTAGTGTCGTAGTGATGATGTAGCCAGGGTGAAATTGAAGCTCTTCTGAATTCTAATTCAAATTTCTCTCCTCCACATTACTCTGCCTTTGACTTTCTAGTTACTTAGTTGACCTGTTAAATGATTATATAGAGACCCAAACCCTATCTTCTCTGCAGCTATCTAGAAATATAAGCAGATTACAATAAAGGCAGAATCCTTTTTCCCTTAGTCTAAAACTTTTTTTGTTTCTAAACTGATAAAGAAAAGAATGAAGAAAAAACATTCATTTGATGAATAACTTTTTAAAAAAGCATAGGGCCATTCTCTAACTCAAAGATTACTTTACAAGACCATTTTAACACTTCATTTCTGTTATGCAAAATTTCCTCATCCCTGGAAGGCTCAGCTCTTTCCTGCTTAGATGTGCTCAGCATGTTCAAATAGCCAGTCGTGATAAATAAAACCAGAAGGCATGGGATTGTTTGGCTCAGTGACTTACTCACTACTGGGACCATGGTTTGCAATTCATTGACTAAGAAATCATTCTGATTAGATGAGTATAAAAAGTGTAAAGTGAAATAACTTTGGTGTCCCTGCTAGTGAGGATTAAAAGCACAAAGGCTTGAATATTGAGCAGACGTGAGAATGCAACAAGTTCATTTCTGTTTTGTTAAAAGAACCTTCCTGAATGCTCATCATTGAAACTGAAATTCAAACTTTCCCCCTTGAGTTTCCTTTGTAGACAATAGTAATGAATTTGTAGCAACACTGAATGGTGGGGGGAGGGGAGAAGGAAGAAAAAGAAAAGAAACCCCTTCTTGAGAAGTTCCCCAAGGAGGGCCCTCTTGCAAGGATGAATCCACAGAGAATATTTATCTGGTCAGTCTTTTCTAAATTTTCTTGTTTGGTATAATAAATGGCGATTCTCTTATGATAATCTTGGCAATTTACATGTAAGAATATGAATCTTGATGAAGTCCTTTAACATTCACATGGGTGGATGTAATATGTAATTCCATCTGTTGCAGCATTTATCACACATATCCCATAAAAGCAGGAGGGAAATCCATATATGTACAAACACCATAGATGAGTGTGTTTATGTATGTACGTATGCACATATATACAAATTTATAGCCTTATATAGAGAAACTATTATGAAGAGCCAGACCTTCATGTTTTTAGGCAGAGCTACATTTGTAAATCTGAGGAAAACAAGCAAACAAAAAAAAAAACACCAAAAACCAAGCAGGTCTTCCAGGATAAAACTCTGGAGAGGAACGGCTTTTTTTCAAAGGGCCATGGGAGATACTAAGCATAGTTACACTGTCAGATTCTTTCCATTATTCACGCATGCACACAATAAAAAAAAAACAGTGAAAAGGGAATTAGCCATACAAACTTCATCAACCTACCCATGTATCCAAGGAGGTGGAGAAGTTAAGTCCTAGAATCCCAAACAAATGCCTCCATGTCACACACTAGTTATACTCTAGAAACAATTTCTGACAGACTGAAATATTATTGAACCATAGTCCTCCATATAGTGAAAGCCAGTGGAAATACAGCTTTTCGTTCCAAGTTAGATTTGATTAAGCATGGCAGAAATGGCAGAGAATTCCCTCAGTGGTAACAGAATCAGATTCTTTTGTCCATAGGCATAGAAATTCAGCACCTTCCCTTTAGGTGACAGTAGAACCATTGTGGTAAGGCCTGAAAAGTGACTTGGCATCTGAGCAAGGCTGGTATTATATTGCACCCATGGCTGGGATGTATGCATAGGCGATGCTTTATACTGTGCTAAGTGCTAAGAACCTGAATTTTGGCCTTATAACAATGGGAAGAGATAAACTCCTTTTTTGACAGTAATATATGCTGTATTACCACAGGTGTGGATCTCAGATCCTCAGTTTCCTCATCTGTAAAATGAGCATAATAATATTAGACTATCTTGTCTACCTCACTGATTTCCCTGAATCAAAGTCAGCAAGCATCTCTTAAGCTCTGTGCCAGGTACTGTGCTGAATAATGGGGATACAAAGATAGGCAACATTTTTATCTGCCTTCAAAGAGCTTATGTTCTGAAGGAAAAAACAACATGCAAATACCTGTGTGCATACCAGACATATACAGGACAAATTGGAGGCAATCTCAGAAGAAAAGTACTAGCATTAAGCAGGAGTGGGAAAAGCCTCTTGTAGAAGGTGGGCTTGAGCTGATACCTGAAGGAAGCTTTAGAATCTGGGAAGTGGAGATAAGAGGGAACATTACAGGCATGAGGAACACCCAGTGACCCAACTGAGTCATCATCGTAACACATAAAAGGTTTGCTGATTGACAAGGAGTAAGCTATGTGACAGTAAAAATAAATACAAGCCCAAAGTTGTGTCAATATGATGACTTGGAATTAGAAGACTTGTCTGGGGCTGGCTCTGCCATTGTGATTTGGGCAAGTGGCTTTATCTTTCTAAACCTCAATTTCTTCATCTGTAAAAAGAGGACAATAATATCTGACTTCCCCTCTTTTTTTTTTTTGCTAGGCAATTGGGGTCAAGTTACTTGCCCAGGGTCGCACAGCTACTAAGTGTCAAGTATTTGGTCTGAGGCCGGATTTGAACTCAGGTCTTCCTGACTTCAGGGCCGGTGCTCTATCCACTGTGCCACCTGTGTGCCACTTACCCGCCCCCGACCTCCCCTCTTAAAAATTAGATTCCAAACCAGACAATCAATCTAGATGAGGAAACTGTGACCCAAAGAGGTGTCATCAGTTTTCCAAGGTCGTACAGATAGTAACACAGCAAGCATTTGAATCCAGGTCTTTTGACAACAATGTAAGTATTCTTTCCACTACACTCTGAAGACCCTGTAGTCTTGCAGAGCTTGATGCCATCAGCATAGTATCAAGCAGGAACATCTATTGAATTTCACAATCTTTGGAAATCCTTCTTTTATTTGGATTTTGTGTAGCACATGGCTGTGGCCAATACCTGTGGTGAGCATATGTCTTCTTGTGTAATACCTTGGTTGGTATATATAGTCACAGGTTCAATGAACAAAATTATCCATATGATTATACTTATCAAGGAATCTTGAATAATCTTATCATATGCATAGGAAATAACTTGCTGGTAAGGAGATTTCAGGTCTATGTTTTGTTCCATGGAGGCAAATGTTTTTTGTTCAACAAAGTATAAATATGACAGGATCTGCTTATAATTTCTATGGGAGAAAGTTGTGGGAGGAGTAGGAGATAATATTATAGGTAATAGCATAATTATATACTCATATAATCCTTTACATTTTGTACATTCTCTAGTTATTTTGGATAAAATTTTCTTTTTCTATCTCTTCCTACTAGTTTTTGTTAGTAACGTACAGAAAGGCTGTGGATTTTCATGATACCATTTTATATTTTATATTATACAATTTACACTTTATACATTTTACATTATATTTTATTGATGTAATTATTTCAATGGTGTTAAATTTAATTCAATTAATAACTCCATTGTTATTTTTAATTAATTTTAGGATTCTCTAAATAAGCCATTATATCATATGTAAAAAGGGATAATTTTCTTTCCTTTATTGCCAATGCTTTTCCCCTCAATTTTTCTTCTTTGTCCTATCGTTCTATACAATGACAATGGGCACCCCTATTTTTCTTCTAATCTTATTGGAAAGGCTTCTAGTACTTCTCCATTACATATAATGCAATGTCTTGATTTTAGATACATACTATTTACCATACTAACAAAAGAGATATTTATACTCATGATTCTGAGTATTTTTAAATTAAATTTGTGTTATGTTTTGTCAAAAGTTTTTACTGTGTCTATTAATAAAATTATGATCTTTATTGTTTTTGTTATTCATACATTATAGCATGTTTATAGTTTTCTTGATATTGAACCAATCTTTAATGCCTATTACAGCTTCTTTGCTAAGACTTTATTCAATATTTTCCATTGATAATCTTTTAAGATATTGATCTATAGCATTCTTTCTGAGCTTTACTTCTAAATTTTTAGGTATTGAAATCATTTCTCTCATAGAAAGAGTTTGGTAGTATTCTTCGTTACCCACTTTTGCAAATTATTTATGTAATACTGGAAGTGATTGTTCTTTGAATAGGTGAGAGAATTCACTTGTTAATTTGTCTGGATCCATCTGATCTTGAGGTCTTTTTTTTGGAATTCCTTCATTTTTTCTTTAATTTCTTCTTCTGAGATTAGAATATTTAAATCCTCTAATTTTTGTTCTATTGACCTGAGTAATTTACATTTTTGTAAATATTTAAATACTTCACTCACGTTGTCAGATTTGCTGACATAATTTCCTTTATTTCCTCTACATTTAATGTGAATTCTCCTTTGACATATATATATATATAGGTAATTTGGTCATCCCCCCTCCCAGCTCTTAAAAAAAAATCAAATTAGCTAACGATTTATTTTATTAGGGTTTTTTTCCTTTGGGTTTAAAAAAAAACTGTTCCTAATTTTCATTCATTACTTCAAGTGTTTTGGTTTTTTTTCTTTATCTCTTCTTTGATTTTCAGAATTCTATTTTTATATTTGGGGTTTTTTATTTGTTGCCTTTTTAGATTTATTTTTTAGTTGCAAACTCACTTAATTTATCTTCTCTATCTCTTTTTTGTTAAGGAAAGTGTTTATAGATGTAATATTTTGCTATAGATGGCTTTGGCTACATCTCAAACAATTTGGTATGTTTTCTCATTACTTAATGAAATTATATTGTTTCAATTATTTGTACTTTGCTTTAAAATTGTTTAGGATTTAAATGTTGTCTCCATTTAAATTTGAATCCCTTTTTCAAATGGCCTTTGTTGATTATAATTTCGCTATTGCATTGTTGTCAGTAAAACATGTATTGCATTTTTTTCTGAGGGTACTAGCACATAGACTATTTGTGTTAAAGAAGCATTCAGAACTGGTAAATATGCATACTCCTTCATTCTCATTTGACCCTCATTCAGAAATAACCAGAAACTTATCATTTCTAACTTTTAACAAATTCTATTTGGACCCTTAAATTCCTTCTTGTTTATCTCTTTGTACAATTTTATTTTAGGTGTGAGGGATTCATTGAGGTCCCCAACTATTATGATTTTTCTATTTATTCTTCCCTATAATTTAATTATAACTTTAAATTTGTTGTTGTTGTTTGGTTGTTTTCAGTCATGTCCAGCTCTTCATGATTCCATTTGGGGTTCTCTTGGCAAAGATACTGGAGTGGTTTGCCATTTCCTTCTTTAGCTTATTGTACAGATGAGGAAACTGAGGCAAACAGGGTTAAGTGACTTGCCCAGGGTTAGACAGCTAGTAAGTATTTGAGGCCAGATTTGAACTTCCTGACTCTTCCTGAGTCCAGGCCCAGCACTCTATCTATTGCACAAACTAGCTGCCTGTTCTCTTAAATATTAGATGCAATACCAACTGAGAGATGCTATGCCTCACTGGGAGAATTCCTGGGGAATGTGTATCATTGTTGTGACTCTACAGCAGTTTGGTAAAGCATGGTTCTACCAGGTAAATGCAGAGCTATTACAAACAATTTTTACTCTTGGGGCAATAAATAAAAATTATACCTAGATCAAATGCTTGAAAAGTGCCCAAGGCAAGTGGCATGAAATCTGCTCTGGAACAATTGCCATGAGGTTTCCTGGCACAAGGGTGATGGTCATGGTTTGCAAAATGGCTCACCCAGTGATTTGGATGTGGCCTCTAGGGGTAGTGGATTTTAGAGCCTGCATCATCAGTAGAGTGCTGGACTTACAGTCAGGGACATGTGAGTTTGAATCCAGACTCAAACAATTACTAGCTGCATGAACCTGGAGAGGTTATTTAACTGTTTTCAGCCTCAGTTTTCTCAGCTGAAAAACAGGCATAACATTGGCCACCTCCCTCATAAGGTTGTTATGAAGATCAAACAAGGTAATATATGGAAAGCAATTTGCAAACCTTAAAGGCTCTATATAAATGTGCATTACTAACATTATTTTTGTTATTTAAGTAAATATCTTTATGAATTAGGAGTTAAGCTGAGTTCTTTTTATTATGCTTAAAGGCCTCAAGTGCATCCAGCATTCCCTGTATTTTACTCTAGAGCATAAAGGCCCTAATACCTCTAGTGTTATTTCAGCTGTGGTTCTCTATGTCCAAATAACATTGGTTATGCTTAGAGAGGCAGATGATGGATGTATCAGCAAATATTTTAGACCTGGGGTCAGAAGCCCTGGTTTTGGATCAGGGCTATCATATATTTTGTAATTGTGACTGTGATCAAATCACTGCAACCTAAGACTCAGTTTCACCATCTGCAAAATGGGCATAGTAACACTTTCCTTATCTCCCAGGGTTGTCATCTGGAAAGTGCTGCACGCCTACCTGCTTTCCAGATGCTTGAGGTATTACTACTATCAGACCTTCAGATGCTGCTGAAGAAGAGGCCGCAATCACTTGGGTCTGCAAGAGCAGCAAACAGACAAAGCTTCTGACAGGCGGCCCAAGATTCTCTCTGTGTTACTAATTGGGATTTCACACCTTGGTTACAAACAAGACATGAAATCAACTGTAATTTTGAAAAGTTATCCGTGCTTACCTTTAGAATAACACAGGCTTTCCACTCTTTTAACATTTGATTTAGAAAGATTCTAAATGCAAAATTGTGGTCCTAAATTCAATCTGACCCTGTCCTTTGCAGACTTTGCCAATCAGGAGCTGGCAAAGATGTTCTGCCCCTGGTGCTAAGGAGAGCAAGGCCAGTCTCTCTTCTAATTCTCTCCTAAAATATTTGAAGGCAACTTTAAAGACCCTCCCCCCCCCTTTTTCCCCCAACACCCAGTCTTCATTTCTCCAGGCTACACACTCTTGGTTTTTCAACTGATTCAGTTTCTTCACTATCCTGGTCACCCAGTTCTGGAGTACTAGCCCTCCTCAACTAAGAAAAATTTCTCTAGAATATGGATGATCAATAAGATTCAATTCCCCACTCCACCCCCCTCCACTGTCACCTATCTACCATCATTCCCAGATCAGCTCCCATTGTACTTTACTGAAAATCAGAAGATGATTGAGGGCCTTGGAAAAGCATATCTGTATAGCCAGGGCAATTATGCAACCATTAGATAATTGTATTATTTGTCTACCTCTAAAACATTACTCACATTCATCCCCCTTGCTCTACTCACATAACCAGTTCCCTAGTTCAAGTCCTGATCACCTCTCCAATGAATTACTTTAAAAAACTTCCAATTGGTCTTCCTAATCCTCCAGTCCAGTCTTCCTCTATACAGGTGCCAAATTAACATTGCCAAGGTATGGCCACGTCACCTCCTTGCTTAAAAGTCTCCAGTGGTTTTCTTATCTCAGGTGCCAAGTCCTCTTCAAAGCATCAAGTGATTCTCCCCATGGTAGCCATCTCTCCCAAATGACATTCCTTTACATGGAAACTCCTTGAGAAGAGGACAGTTATGACTGGCATTGTATCTTTAGCACCTACCTTGCACATGCTAGACTCTCATCAAATGCATGTTTAATTTAATTGGCGTCAATTGAGTTAAACTTACCTGGGATCATGTTCTAATTCTCCAAGCCTGGCCTAATTCTTTCTTCCTAAATCAGCTTAGTGATGTACTTGCCTCATGCCAACTTTTGTTAGCAGGCTGTCTCCCTACTCCAAGATCTGTTCTGGTTCTACAGCCATAGGTTTTCTGTAACCATAGACTCCATCCCATGTCCAGTTCTAGGTGCTTAGTAGGCAATTAATAAATGTTTATTGACTGACTGACTGCTTACCTCTATTCAACCCTCAAGATTGTTTCAGATCTCCTGATCAATGCCTTGAATCTATGCTTTCTACTTGTCTTCCACTTACCTGGCACGGAAAACTTCCCAATTTTCAGAAACTTCTGCATAATGCCTTCCCTGCACACTTATAATTAAAATGAAAGATGTAGAACTAGCTCTACTAATGTCAGATTTTATGGAAGGCTCTTTAATTATAGCATAGCAGATAAAGTACAGGGCTTAAGAATCAGAAAAACTCAGGTTTGAATCTTGCCTTAGAAACTTATTAACTGTATAACTGAGCCTCTCAGTCTCATTTGCCTCATCTGTAATACTAGCACCCACCTCAGAAGATTGTTTTGAGGACCAAAGAAGATAATGTATATACAACATTCTGCAAATCCCAAGGTCATATGAAGTTCACCATCCTTGGTCTCTCCTACATATTACTGCCAAACTCCATGAAAAAAAAAACATTATAGGTCCATTTCCTTCACTTTCTCTTTTCTGTCTCTTACAATCTAGCCCCACCAAGAACTTGTTCTTGATGAGGTTACCAATGATCTAATTGCTATATTAGTGACTTCTTCTTAGTCCTTATCCTGCTTGACCTCTCAACAATGGAGACACTGTATACCAACTCTGCTCCTCTTGGACACTCTTGCCTTTCTTTTCTTCTGCAACTACTTAATCTTGATTCTTCTTTGTGTTTGATTCTTCTTAGCCTTCCCCCCCCCCCGCCCCGGGATCATCGTGCAATTCCCACCCCTTAATGATGAGTAATCCCCAAGACTCTGTTCTTGGCTGTGCTTCATAATTTCATCTTCCCCGTGGGTTCAAATATCATATATAAATATGACTTTTATTTTGTTGTTGTTCCATCATTTCAGTCATGTCTGATTCTTTGTGACCTCATTTGGGGTTTTCTAGGCAGAGAAACTAGAGTGTTTTGCCTTTTCCTTATCCAGCCCATTTTACAGATGAGGAAACTGAGGCAAACAGGGTTAAGTGACTTGCCCAGGGTCATACAACTAGTAAGTGTCTGAGGTCAAATTTAAACTCAGATCTTCCTGATTCCAGGCCCAGTGCTCTATCCACTGAGACACCTACCAAATCTATATATCAACTAATCTCTATTGTAAAGGCTGTTAAACAATGCCTGTGATTAATTTATATTAATTTTATTGTGGTTTTTATGATCCTTTATTATTATATGTATAAGGATGTACTCTCCTTTTTTGAATTTTGTAATTGCAAATACTAGTCTTTAGGGAATGCAAAGAATTCAATATTGCTTGCTCTAGAATATATATGTGCATGTACATATTTATACATAGCTGTAATTAAGTCCTTTCTCCCCTTATTACAATATTTGTGTATTAGGAGTTTATTCTCTCTTCTCTATGTAATCTGAATTAAAATTAATATTTTGAATCCTAAGGGAGAAAGCCATAAATACCTCTATAAGACTTTTTTAAGTTTTGAAGTTTATTTATTTTTTTAATTAACAAGCATTTATTTTCTTTCTTCCATATCTTCTTCCCCATCCAAAATGAAAAAAAAGAAAGAAAACAAAATCCTTGCAACAAATATGCATAGGCAAGCAAAACTCATTTCCGCATTGACCATATCCAAAAATATATGTCTCATTCTACATCTTGAATCCATAATCTCTCTAGTCCTCTGGAATTATAATTGGTCCCTGTATCAATCAAAGATTCTCAAATCTTTCAAAGTTATTATTCTTTGCAATGTCATTATTGTATAATAGAATAAATGTTGTTGTAAGGTATAGAATGAGTTTGACACTGAAATACAGGCGAGATAAAGGCTGGTAATCCAGTCAAAAAAATTCTCCTGGCTTTGCTTACTTGATTCTCCATTCTGGTTGCCCTCCTCCGAACACTCTTTAGCTAATCAAATTATCTTATTAAATTGTAGTGCCCAGAACTGAATGCAATAATCAAGACAAGGTGTGAAGTACAGAGTACAGTGACAATATCATCCGTCTATTCCTGGAAGATAAGCTTCTCCTAAAGTATTCAAAGATTCTATCAGGTTTTTTTTGACAGCTGACTCACACTGCTGACTCATATTGAGTTTGTGACCCACTGTAATTCTCAACTCTTTTACAGAATAGCTATTGTCTAACTGGGGTGTATGGATGTTCAGGAGGCCTAGCACCTTTGGTGTGAGGGTTTACTGAGCCCTTTTCAGGGCTGCTCATCCACCATTAGTATCAACCTGATTTGCCCAACTCTCACCTGTGGATCTAAGAAGTTGTAGCACATGCAACAGCTACACCCCAGTAAACCATCTTAGCAGAAGGCTAAACCAAGTTGAGGGTAACCAACAGGCCTCAAATCCATCAACAAGTTAGGGGAATGTCTACCCCAAGCATGTGAAAATTTTCCCTGGGGTAACAGGCAGATGGGAACAATTTGTTTCAACAGCCATGAAGGCAGATGAAACAGGTGCTGTGGAGTAGTCAGGGCATCAAAGACACCAAGGTCATCCACTGCATCCCATGCCATCGCCAGTTGTCCTGACTTTTATCCTGCCACTGGACTTCGATGACCCAGAAAGAGACACAACTTTGTGTAATTCTGTTTCCCTCAAATCCAATTCATGCACAAGTCAAGACATCACCCATGGTCCTCTTCAAAAATGAAGGATGAACATTGTCTAATCAAGTCTTCCCCATCTTGTACTTATGAAGTTAGTTTTTGTACCCAAGTGTAAGACTTTACATAAATCTCTATTGAATTTCATCTTATTAGATTCTACCCAATGCTCTAGCCTGTAAAGGTCATTTTGGATTTGACTTTACCTTCCATCATGTTACCTGTTCCTCTCAGTTTTGTGTCATCTGAAAATTTCATTAGCATGTCGTCTATGCCTTTATCCAAGTCACTGGTAAAAATGTTAAAGAGCACAAGGCCAAGCACAGATCCAAGGGACACATCATTAGATTTCTCCTGCTATGTTGACGTTGACTCATTATCAACTACTCCTTAAGCCTAGCTATCTAACTAGATCTGCATCCAGCTAATAGTATTGTTATCTAATCTAAATTTCTCTATATCCTCCACAAGAATAGGAGACATTTTATTGAAAACTTTAAAATCTAAGCAGGCCTTGAGCCCATGTCTTATGAAGCTTGGTTAAAGGAAATAAGGACATTTAGACCAGAAAAGAAGAGACTGGGAAACATGCTAGACATCTTCAAGTATTTGAAGGGTTTTATCACATGGAGTGTGGGGGTGGGGGCATCAAAGACACCAAATTGTTCTCTTTGGTCCCAAAGGGCATATTCAAGAGTAGTGGACAAATTTAAGATTGATGTCAGGGGGCAGCTAAGTGGTGCAGTGGATAGAGCATCGACCCTGGATTCAGGAGGACCTGAGTTCAAATACAGCCTCAGAAACATAACACTTACTAGCTTTGTGACCCTGGGTAAGTCACTTAACCTCATTTCCTAGCCAAAAACAAAAGATTGATGTCAGGAAAAACTTCCTGATGATAAGAGTTGCCCTAAAGTGAAGTAGGCTCTCTCTAGAGGCAGTTTGCTTAAAAATTTATTTGCTGTCTCCTTTCAAAAGGGCTTAAAGTGATCAGAATACTACTGTGCTATACAAAATGATGAGTAGGTTGATTTTAGAAAAACATGGAAAGACTTGCATGAAATAATGAAGAGAAAAATGAGCAGAACCAAGAGAAAGCTGTATATAGTAACAGCAATATTGTTGACTAAGTTATTCTGAACATTATAAATATTCAAATCAACTACAAAGGATCTATGAAAGAAGATGCTAACCACCTCCAGAAAATTGACTGATAAATAGAAATATGCATGGAATCTATCTATATTTTATATATATTTATGTATTTTATTTATTTTATTTATATTTACATGTAATTTTAAAATATATGTACACACACTATATATATACTTATATATACACACCTTATATATAATATGTATACATATACTTTTTTTCAGTTGTGTCCAACTCTTTGTGACCCTTTTTCAAGGTTTTCTTGGCAAAGATACTGCAGTGATTTGCCATTTCCTACTCCAACTCATTTTACAGATGAGAAAACTAAAGCAAAGAGGGTTAAGTCTCTTGCCCATGGTCACACACTTAGTAAATGACTGAAGCTGGATTTGAACTCAGGGAGATAAGTCTTTCTGACTCCAGGCCTGGCACTCTATCCACTGTGCTTGGAGGCAGGGACTATTTGATTTGTGTCTTTACATACTTAGCACCTATCACAATGCTTGGCATGTAATCAGTATTTAATAAATGCTTGTTGATTGATTGATGATTGAGCTTCTACTTGAAGACCTTCTCAGATAGCTCATTCCATTTTAAAATATCTAATGATTAGGAAATTTTTCACAATACGATGTCTAAGTTTACCTCTTTTCATTCATCATTCCTGGTCCTTCCCTCTGGAGCCAAGCAAAACAAAGCTAACCCCTCTTCCATATAACAGCCTTTAAAATACCTGAAGACAACTATTTATCTCCCTTAAGTCTTCTCTTTTCTGGCTAAATGTCTCAGTATTTTTAACTGCTCTTTATGTGACATGTACTCCAGGTCCCTTCCCATTCTGGTTGACCTTTTCTGTGTACTTTCCAGCTCCATACTGTAAAGTAATCCATACGCCCATTGTCCTTGAATTGTGTCCCCCAGAACTGAGCTCTATAACAAACTATAAAACTCCTTATTCCTGAAAGCTAAGCCTTGCTTAAAGTCACCCAAGAGTTCATTAGCTTTTATGATTGACAAATCACATTGTTGATTCCTATTGAATTTACAATCCACCAAATCTCCAGAACTTTCTCAGATAAATTGCTATATATACCTTCCCCATTCTGTCCTTGTGAAATTGATTTTTTAAACCAAGGTAGAAGACTTTACTTTTATCCCTATTGATTTCATCTAATCAGAATCAACTTAATGCTTGCGCCCATCAAGATTTCTTGGGCTCCTGACTGCCATCTTGCATATTGGCTCTTCCCTTACGTTTGTGATGTCTTCAAATTCAATGAGCCTACCACCTATACTTTCATCCAAAGCACTGATAAAAATGTTAAACAGTGTAGATCCCTGGGGTACTCCATTGGAAACATTCTCTTTAATTGCCATCAAACCATTCATATCTACTCTCTGAGTTCAACCATTCAACCAATTACAAAATCTTCTAATTGTTCCATCTCCTCATCCAGATTTACCCATCTTCTCCACAAGAAGAATACAACATATTTATCAAATGGTTTCCTAAGCTCTAGGTAAATTATATCTATAGCATTCCCTTGATCTGTTAGTTTAGAATGCCTGTTGCAAGATGAGTCTAGCATGGCCTGCTCTTGCTAAAGCCAGACTGGCTAATGATATGTTTTAAAACTTTTGGATTTAAACTCAAGTTCACCGGCCTATAGTTTGTACTCTTCACTTCCATTTTTAAAAATGTTTTAATAAATAATAAATTAAAACTATATTATTCTACATATATAATATAAATATAATATCACAAATTAATATAATTAATTAATTAATTTTAAAAAATTTTTTTTTAAAATTTAATTAATTAAAATTTTAAATTTTTTAAAATTCAATTAAAATTTTTAAATTAAATTTAAGGTTTTTTATAAAATCAGGACATTTGCCTTCTCCAGACCTGAAGTTCCTCTTCCATTGTCTATAATCTTTCAAATATCATTGACAGTAGCACAACAGCAACATCCAAGTCCTTTCAGTACCCAAGAATATAGCCCATCTGGGCTGCTACTTGGATTCATGAAAGGCAAGAAGGTACTCTCTTACTATTTCTTTATCTGTCTTGGCTATCAAAGATGATCCTGTTAGTCTATTTTGTCATTTCCTGTGCAAAATTCCTCCTTGGCAGAGAAAATGGAACCAAAATGTTAATTGAACAAATCTACCCTCTTTCTGTTATCAGTTATTATCATCCCATTCCATCTCAAGCAATCAGTCATTCATTAATTCAATAAATCAATGAATCAAAGAGTATTTGTTAAGTGCTTACTATATCCCAGGACTGAGTTACACTAAGGATTCAAGAAAGGTAAAAACTGTACCTGCCCTCAAGGAGTTCACATTTTAAGAGTGAAGACAACATGTAAATAATTAGGTACATACAGGATATATATAGTGTAGATTGGAGCTACTAGGGGAACTGGAAATGTCTTCTTGCAGGAAATGGGAATTGAGCTGAGCCTTAAATGAAGTCAGGGAAAATAAGAGGCAAAGGTGAGAAGGGAGGTATAAATATAGAAAGAAAGTATAAGTACATTGTATTGATGGCTTTCTCAAGGAGTTTATCCAAGAAGCAGAGAAGAAATATGGGAAATGGGATGATAGCTAGTGTGAATGGTAGGCTCAAGCAAATGGTTTTTAAGGATGAGGAGACATGGGCACATTTGAAGAAAAAATGAAAGAAACAAGTTGATAGGATAGATTGAAAATAACAGAGAGGGTGAGAGTGATAATAGGGGCAATTTGATGGAAAAGATGGGAGGAGATAGGAACAAGGGCACATGGAGAAGGGTTTCCTTTGGAAAGAAGGAGAGCCACCTCTTCATCTGAGACAGGAATGAAAGAGGTAATAATGGGGGAAGATGAGGAGAGGAGAAGAGGGAGCTCTCATTAAATGGCTTTAATGTTTTAAGTAAAGTATGAGGCCCAGTCCTCAGTAGAAACAGGGGAGAAAGGAGGTCCTATGAGAGATTTGTGGGGAGATGAGAAGGCTTGAAACAAACATTGTGGAGAGGGAGATAGTGAATTGATAGGAGTAGAATTGTTGCCTTGTTTCAACTATTGCACTGTTGATATTAGATAACAGAAATTTGTAGCAGACTCAATCATCATGGTTTTGTGATTTAGCCCAGCTCTGTTCAGCAGCATTTAAATAGAAGTAAAGGTGGTGGATGGTGGGAATAATCCGGGACTGTAATTTAGCAACACATGTTCAATTACAGGATGAGGAGGTAAGAAGAGACTGTACAGAAGAGGATAGTATAGAGCTGAAATGATTTATTAAGGGGTTGACGTAGGGAATGGGGGAAAGTATAGCCAGCATAAAGGTTGTGACCTTGAGCAAATGGGACAGAGGGAAGATACATATGGTGAAAACAAAGAACAGAGTTAGTGGGAAAGATAGTGATAAAAGATGATGATCAAATAAAGAAATTTCAGAGCTCATGAACATGAAAGTGAAATACTTACAGGTGTTGGCAAGATCAAGAGTATGGCCATCTTTGTGTGGCTGGTATGGAGTAGAAGTGCATGTTATGTGAAGTGAGTAGATTGAGGAACTGGGAAGTTAGAATATTTGAAGGAGCATTCATATATATGTTGAAGTTCCCTAGTATGAGGGCAGGAGTTGTAGTGGAGAAAAAGGCCAAGAACCAGGCCCATTGAGGAAAGAAGAATCTTACAGGGGTCTATACAAAATAGCCCCCATAATCTGAATTGAATGATACATTTATATAGTGTAAACTTCAAAGGAGGAGAGATTACTGAATCATGGTGGTAAAGGGAGTTTGGAAGTAGCAATGGGAAGTAAGGAGGATTCTGACTCCCCCGCGGGGATCACTGAGTTAAGAGCTATGAGTGAATGTGGACCCAGAAAGGGTACCAAGAGAAGCAGTGTGATAAGGAGGAAACCATGACTGAGTGACAGAAGAGTGGTCCTATTCCTTCTCTGATGATCTTATTTCCACCAACATACATAAGTTTATTGGAAAGAATGGTATACCTAAAAATACCTGTCATTTCATTGGGGTAGAAAATTTCTGGTGAAGAAATCCAATCTACAAAAGCAGAATGCCAACTGCTCTGCAACTTATCTGTTTGGAAAGTTGCCTGGGGACGTTGAAAGGCTAACTTGTCCTGGACCACACAGTCAGTATGTGTCAGACGTGATCGTTGAATACCTGTCTTCCTTAAACCAAGAACAGCTCTCTACCATGCAAGAGCAGGCATTAAAAATAATAAAGTCAATAACAAGGGAAAATCTAACAGAATCATTCTCATTGCCACTGGACCTCTTCCAGCATAGAAGGAGTATGGTCTCAATAGACTCCCATGCTATTGCCTGGGATTTTCCTCCCACCATTGCATTGGCAGGCCCTATAGATATTGCCTTAAAAACCCAGAGTCAGCAGCTGATATGTGATGGGCATTTCCTCCTCAAAGAAAGTCTTGGAAGAGGAATAAGTAGTATTAATAATACCACATGAAAAACCATGAGTGGAAGTCTAAGCCATCTGCAGTGTATTTTAATTCAGCAATATAAATAACACTGCCTAAAATATTTAAAACAGACAATATTTATGTATTTCATAGATATGATAAAATATCCCTAAATACTTTAAGTTTGATGTTTACTATCCAAAAACCATTGTGGTTGATTTGAAAATATGGCTTTTATAGCCAAATAATGCCATTGTAAAAGGAGTATGCGGAAGAGATTTTCCCCATTGTATAAAAGAATGACATGTAAATATAACAATCAGCTATATTATAACCAGTAAAATAACTTTTAATTGTTTTTCCTTCAGTTATATTTTCTGCTTGGCTGGCTTTGCTTACACTGTTTGAAAGGCCAACTCATCACTTTCTGTTGCTAATCAAGAATGGTAATTGTATAAGTTATAAACACAGAGTTATAGCTTGCTGAATAGAATGAATTTTAAAATCATAAGTAGCATTTTTCTTTACTCTATAAATGTGCCATTTAAAATAACAAAAGGTCTCAAGAGGAAATGGGGCCACTGGACTTGTCAGCATCTTCTGACCCAGATACTCCTAAGAGAATAATAGGATAGGGCCGAGAAGGATGTTGTCAAGGATGGACCTGCCTCTGACTTGGTAACAGATTCATCATGACCCCACCCTGCAGTGTTCCTGGGCTTTAGACCTCAGGCAGCTCACAGTATAGCCCAGCACTCAAGGATTCACCAAGAACACATAGCATACAGGAGTACATAGCAGCATGCAATGAAAGCAATCCAAGCACAAAGGACTTGATATCACATTACTGTGCCACTGAGAATTCTTGCCTGGTATATACATTGTCTCTCTTTCTCTCCTTCTCTTATAACTAGCTCTGTAATGACAATATAATAGCATGGTCTACCATGAAACAGTGGCTTAATGGTTCTGGGTTTTTTTTATTTTACAAGTATCTATAGGTAAGAGGCGGTAAGAGAAGTTTATGTCCTTGCTCATATTCTTATTGTTCAGTCATTTCAGTCATTTCTGACTTTTTATGACCCCATTTGGGGATTTCTTGGCAAAGATACTGGACTGTTTTGCCATTTCCTTCTCCAGTTCATTTTACAGATGACAAACTGAGGCAAACAGGGTGAAGTGACTCGTCCAGGGTCACACAACTAGTAAATGTCTGAGGCCAGATTTGAACTCAGGAAGAAAAGTCTTCCTGACTCCAGGTCCAGTATTGTTCCCACTATGCCATCTAGGTGCTGCTGAAGAGAGAGAAAGGGGAAGGGGGAGATAGAGATAAAGACAGAGACACCGAGACAAAAGACAGAGAACATAGTAACGGGGTCTTGCCTAGAGCACTCAGCTGTTAACTTCTATCACCTCCCTCACTTATGCGATAGTCCTAGCTACATAATTTAGGTCTCCAGTTTCATAAATGAGGCTGTTTTGTTTTTCTTCTGTGATAGAGGACTAGCCCACAAGAACCCAACCCTTATGGGAAAGTCCAGCATCCTCAGCCTGATGTCCACTCATGTGGACTTCAGAGTATATGCACATATACAATGGCTAGTTTCTACTCATTTACTGAGTGGTGAAGAAAAGGCTTCTGCAATTGGCTGCTGAGCAGGAAATGAGTGTTTATCCATGGAGATGAACAAGGAGGACAAGTTGCTGTGGAGCTTTGGGTGGGGGAGGGGCCCTGAAGTGGCTGAGAGATGTAGCATCATCTCTAGCTGTCTAGCTTCTCACCCAGGTCAACAGGAAGCCCATAAAACCATGAACACATTGCCTACCCATTGCTTCTAACTCTGTTGTGTCTGTTGTTTCCTGCTCTTAATTGAAGAAGTGTTTGAGATAGAAAGACTTTGTGATATTCAAAAACTTAAGGGGCCAGATGTCCAGTGACAGGAGTCCATGCAGAGTTTGTGGTCTGCCAAACCTGGTAAAGAAAAAAGCCTTGAATGACCCAGCTCAGGCATGGATTGAAAGTGAGACAATGGAGTGGCCTTGTCCACTGGCTATGCTATACGAGGAAACGAACTTGGTTGAGAGCTGGGGGAGGAGGAAGAATATATTGTCATCACCACTTTAAGGTTGAGCTCACTGTCCTCCAGTATAGTATAGGGGAGAGCGTGCCCCTAGCTTGGAGAAGAGGGTCTTGTACTCATGATTCTTGCTATATCTTCTCAGGCAAAATCTAATTGCTGTTAAAAGGATAATGGGGGGGGGCAACTAGGTGGTACAGTGGATAGAGCTCCAGCCTTGGAGTCAGAAGGACCTGAGTTCAAATCTGGCCTCAGACACTTGACATTTACTAGCTATGTGACTCTGGGCAAGTCACTTTACCCCGATTGCCTCACCAAAAAGCAAAAAAAAAAAGTATTAATAATGTTGAGGAGATATTAAGTGGCACTGTTTAGGTGATATTAAAGAGATAAATTGCAATTGATAGTGGGAGGAACACACTGGGATGGATGCTAGAGCCAATAACATTACAAAGATGCCCCCAGACACTCAGGGGTGCCACTAGAATGATGAGGGGAAAATGTATCCTTGCTCCAGAAACCTAACTTGTCAGTGCTTGTGGGAATTAGGATGAAGACTCGCTAAATCTTATAAGAGCTAAACTTCTTTGGTATTTCTCCTGTAATTAGGATATATTACTAACAACAGATGCTAAGTATCTTGGTCTCATGATCCAAATCATCAAATACGTGTTTCTTGAAAATTCAGTCATTAACTTAATTTTTAAACAAAAATACAACTATATGAAAACAGTTAAATATAAATGTTAAAAATAAAGTACATAATTACTATAAAGCAAGCTTTTATGTATTATTTAGTGTTCCGTTCTCTAAACCTGAACTCTTATCAACTTGTTCAAAACTTCATGTTAAGTAGGCTATTTCTTTATAACTCATCCTGAATGCTTTGCTTCGAGTCAAAAGCCATTCCCAAGGTGTGTGCATAGCTCGAGGTTTAAATCATCTTGGCATCAAAATGCCTCCAAGGTGCCTCCTTCAGCTGCCTTGGCACCTTCTTATCATCTCAAACACCGATGGTCTATTCACCCTGAATAAAGCATTTGAGCTAATTAAAGGAATGTTTTACTTTAAAGTTTAGCTTTTGGATGTGGTGAGAAGGTTAATGTCACTCCTTCTATGTCCTCTGCTATATCCTCTCCTCCCAGTAGGAGTAAAAGAAGAGTCTCATAGGTCATACCAAGGCTAAGAGTCTACAGATTCCAGAGACCAATTCATTCCAATCAAAAGAAGGTGATTTTCTGCTTGATTCTTCCACAGCTTTCTAGTTTGAAAATACTGATTATCACAACAATTCTCCTGCAACTTTTTCAAACTACTTTGGATACCAATGCTTCTATAATCTTTCTCACAGAACACTTGAGACAAGCTTTAAATAAGTTTTTTGAGTAAAGATTTGTTTCATGACAATTACATTACTTTTCAATTTTCATCTCATAATTTACCATAGATGTTTATCCTGATGCGTTTCTATGTATTTTAGGCATCAAATTCTCTTCCTGTGGAACTCAAATGAATAATAATCTAGTATTTTTTTTAATTCTTCCCCAATCTATTTTTCCCGCACCTCCAAACACATATATTTTTGTTTATATCTAATGAATGTTGTATTGGCCTATAGACAAAGGTATACTGACAAATACCTAACAACTAGCTTTCCAAAAATTTGAACACACAACAGACTTCTAAATTTAATCTCCATCACTTTCTTAATTCTAGACAATCAGCAAAATAGGAAATCAAATCCTGATTTGTAGCATTTGTTAATTTTGGAGATACAAAT
This sequence comes from Phascolarctos cinereus, assembly GCF_003287225.1. Classification (NCBI taxonomy): domain Eukaryota; kingdom Metazoa; phylum Chordata; class Mammalia; order Diprotodontia; family Phascolarctidae; genus Phascolarctos; species Phascolarctos cinereus. The sequence goes on along the minus strand of NW_027555847.1, from coordinate 263,919,720 downwards.
GTCAACATTAAATATTTAATCATTGGCACTTGAGAGCTGTTTCAAATTGTTTCTAACAGTCCTGCCTGTAGACACTATTCCAGGGATCATGTGCCCAAAAGCCTCCTGGAAATTTCCAGAGATTCCAGAGAAATGATGATTTAGTACTTGAACCTTCAGGGAATGATGGACTTCCTGGATGCTCCTACACATTGGGCTGATGGCCCAGTGCTGAAAACACTTGTCACTTTAGTATGATCTAGAAAACCATTGGCGGGCCCTTGGTCTACTCCAGTCCAATGACTGTGGCAAGAGTATGGAGCTCTGTGTTACTTAAAAGGAGAGAAATAACTCTTTCTTTGGCCCTTCAAATGACATCATGTAATTCTAAAATGAGTGAGGTGTGGGAGATGGGTTGGCCTTCCCTGTTCAGAAATCATGGCAACCACTCTCACATAGCAAATAGAGTAAGGAGGTTCCACTAGGTAAGTTTGTTCCTGGATCCCTTTTCTGCTTTGTACTTCCTTTCCAAGGAGCAGCTAGATGGTGCAATGGATAGAGCACTGGGCTTAAAATCGGAAAGACTCATCATCATGAGTTCAAATTTGGCCTCAGACACTTACTAGCTGTGTGATCCTGGGCAAGTCATTTAACCTTGTTTGCCTCAGTTTCCTCATCTGCAAATGAACTGGAGAAGGAAATGGCAAATTACTCCGGTATCTCTCCCAAGAAAACTCCAAGACTGAAACAACTGAACAACAATTTTCTTTCCCCAGTAGATAATTAGATATCAGTCTTGATGACAGTATCTCCTGGTTTAGAGCCAACCATGTGAAGTTGAGAAATCTGGAGGTCCTGGGTCCAGGAAGTGAAGTGACTGATAGCGAACAGTCTTTCTTCATTGGAAAACTGGATCGTCCAACAGGAAGTGGAGGTCAAGGCCCTAACCTGACTTACTGAAAGAGAAACGTGGACCTACTACAGAGATGAAGTAAAATGAAATCCTTAATCAGCAGTTTTGCTAATTCCTTTATGTTCTGATGAGATTTAAGTATCAGCCTCCAAGCAGTTTATAATAATCATTTTAAATTAAGTTGCTGAATCTAGTCTTGAGTCATTCTGCCAACGTGTACTGTGTCTTTTATGTTCAGCCATTTTGTGGGGTATAAGAATAAAATACCAATCCCCTACTTGATTCATATTGTACATTAAGCAACTTTTTACTCTTCCTGCATGGGGAGACAGACATAAACCAAGCTTTATATAGATTTTTCTTATGGGGGCAGGAAGTTTATTGAGCCAAAGAAAGTTTAAAAAAAAAAAAAGGAACATAACCCTTATTAGAGGCCATGCTCCACCAGGACTAAAACCTGGTCCAGATCAAATATCTGAATCCAGAGGGAAAGTGCAGTGCTTTAACCCACTGCAGCAGTTCCTTAGTTTTAAATATGCATATATATGAACCACCACATCAACCATTCTCCCTTCTCTCTCTTCTTACTAGTCTGTTCTTTATACCTCAGTCAAAATTTTGCAAAGACAACATTTATTCAAAATGTAAAAAACATCACAGTTAACCTACCAAGATATACAAAGTTTACGTAAGTACAATTGCAAAATACTCTTTAAAGCAGTGGTTCTTAACCTGGGGTCTACATACACTCCACTGACCCAAACCCCCAGGTAAATTTGTACGGGAAAAAATTGCATCTTTACTTTCAGTAACGTCTAACTGAAATTTATCACTTCCTTCCATTATGAATTAAAAAAAAAAATTCTAAGAACTTCACCAGATGCTTGTAACTCACTAGGTACTTCTCTAAAGAAATGAAAGGAGTCATAGTTAAAAAGCTATTCATTGCTCAAGATTGAGACCCAAACAATAGAATAAAAATGTTGATATTTGCAGATACTTAAATTGATTTCTACTTTTAGATCTATACTGATCAGATTACCAAGGAAATACATTACAGAATTAAACAAAACAGTCCTAAAAAATTCATTTGGAATGATAGTCTCGGATCTTGAGGAAAAAGAGGAAACAAATGTGAGTAAAGGAGGCACAGACCTCACACTATATTATAAATTACCAGTCTTCAAGACTATTAGGTATTGATAAAAAAAAAAATCAGAAAATCAGATCAATGGAATTGGCTATAGTAGAAAGGTGGAAGTTTGTGGGAATGATGCTGTATGAGTTGCCAAATATGATCATTTTGTGAGTCAGTTTTGTTTAATTCTTTGTTACATATAAGGCATCTATGAGGTAGTAAGGAGTAGAGCTTTATTAGGAAGTGATTAGTATTAAAAACAAAATGAGCTAATGATAGTTTTTTTTTTTAATTAGCAAAGAGGAATGAAGAAACTCAAGGTCTTACAATGTCATGGGAAGAAATCTTATTGTTTACCAGTTAGAATGTCAGTACAAAATCAAAGATCTGCTGGTAAAGGTTTAACAACCATCTCTCCGGGGGGGGGGAATGCACCAAGTACATGTTTTAAAGTTTAATCTGCATAATCAACCTTTATTAAGAACAGACAATCAACGAAACAATAAATCAAGCCCTGATTTGTTGTTTATTCATTTCCTAGGTATAAATGCTCATGCTAAAAAATTAACAATCTGCACTCTCCAACATGGTTTGAGCTGGCTCCAGGATATCCTCTTGGTAAGAGAAGAATTGTTTATTTTAAAGATATACCAAGAACAAACATACAACATTTCACCCAACACCTTGGGGATATAATCCTCCTCTATCCCACCTCAGTGTCTGAGAGGGTCAGGGTCTCTCTTGATTAGCTAAATTATAGCTCACCAACACATCCAAAAGTGGCATCACTGCAGATTAGTTCTTCCAATGAACCGAGGTCCCAAAAGTCTCTTGGCCATTGGGACATCAGTGTTGCACTGGCTGCAACACGCAGCCTGGATTCTGATTCTTGGATTTCCATGACTTGCTCTCTTAGCCTTTGAAACTGCTAGTGTTGGAGCACATGTGCTCCAAGCACATATATTCACTATACCAAGAAAAGAAAAGAATGAATGAAAGGGCCAAGGAGGCTTTGTTTCTTGTGAACTACATTTCCTCTGGGGAGGAAGCATCCCTAAGATCTTCCCTCTTCTTGCATGGTCTCACCAGATGCTATGAATGAAGAAGTCACTTCACTCCCTTGCAGCAACAAAGAAGCAAAGAGTTGATTCAGGCTCTTTCGAAGAGACAAATCAAGGAGAAAAAATTCCTCCCAAACACATGATTTTCCATCTGAAACCAATTACTGAATGTCTTCACATGCCCCAGTCTCTCCTAGGTACTCCTCTCACAAGTCATTCTGATTCCCCCAGAAGTAGCTCCCTGGTGTCCTTCACATCTTAGCAAGCTGAAGACCCACCATTACAACTCCATTTTTTACCTCTTGCTTTATTTCTTTATGTAGTCATTGTGGAAAAAACACTTTTTTCCCCTTTCAGTCTCTGCTTTTAGTTGACGTGGTATTAATCCTTCCTTGTTTGGGGGGAATATCTAGTTTTGAAATAGTCTTTGATACTAACTGTTATTTTCTTTCATTTACTCATATCCTCAGCTTTAGTTCTTGAATGGGGGGTTTGTGCAAGGACCAACCTCTGCCTTCTCATAAGCTTTGGGAAGAGAGTGGCCAACTCTGCTTAGTTAGAACCTCCTAGGTTCCCTAGATTCTTATTTTAACCACTTTCTGGGGTTAGGCTCCCTGGACCTTTGACATTAAGAGTGCTCAAGGTCCTCTCTGATATCTCACGACAGGGTGGTATGGACCTCAAAGTCTGTGAGCCCGGAATACCCAGGTTTGGGTGTTGTGGTACCACTACCCACTGCTTCTCCCCAAGACTTTTAAGGTTCCACTCTAGAACTTCCTCAGGGGAGCCCTCTGCTCTTGCTGCCTCCAGCCACAGATCTTTGTCTGATACACATTCCTGTCTTAGGTCCCACTGGTGCTAGCTTTGCTGGAGGGGCTCCCCTTCCTATTGCTCATGGGCTTCTTTTTGTACAACTCTGGGTTGGAAGATGTCCCCAACTATAGTTTCTCATTGGATTTCTTCATCATTATTCACTTTGTTATGAACATCAGAATTTTGCAGGAATTGGGGAAGGGAAGCTGGACAGCATACCTCCAATTGAATCAGTCAATAAACATTTATTAAGTACCTTCTACAAGCCTGCCCGCTCCCACCTAAAAGCACCCAAACAGAGGAAGAGGCCCAGGAGCAGAAGGTACTGATGAGGTGAGTTCCAGGGGCTGATGTAATCTTGTAGGATGAAGGGTTCCTGAGGCATGATGCAGGAATACAGAGGAATGCAGCTGGGTGGATAAGGTATTCATCTTTTACTTTTTGAGCTTGAAGGGAAAGATCCTAGATTCATGATTCTTAAGTGAGAGATGGAAGAGATCTAAAAAGATCACTTCATCCACTCCATTCTCCCTCAAGAATTTAACAGTGGAGGAAGAATTAATCAATTAAGAAGCATCTGCCAAGCTCTTACTTTAGTTTTGGTGGAAAGGAACCAAGCCTCCAGATACAAGCTTGGGTCACTCCTTCTCTTTCTGAGAATAATGACCAGGAAGGTAGCTTGAATCTAAGAATGAAATCATTTCCTCTAAACTAGCTATACTTAGGGGAGGGGTTAGATAGAGAAAATCCTAATTCCATATGCGTTCTCTGAGAAGAGCCAATCAGATTAGCTTCATAGTCCCAATCTCCTCCTCCCCTCCTGGCAAGAATCTTGTTGAATGCTCAAGATCCCAAAGATACCTATTCATGCCTCCCTAGCCATATTTAGACAACCCATGTGCACATGCACACAACCTACATAGGCAAATACATACATATTACACCAATAGTATAAATTGTTCCCATTTTTCAGTCCCAAGCTCTAGCCTCTTTTCTCTTGTGTCAATCTTTTCCTAACTTTGCCAGTCCGCACTGATCTTTCACTTCCCTGAACTCAGATAGCAGTTACTGATAGCATTGACAATTGCAAACTAAATTTATGAATAGGAATTATTGATGTAATTAGCCAATTGGATGTCATTCTTACTTGAAAAGGTTGCCATTAAGGACAAAACACTTTTCAGAAGGCTCAGTATTAGCTGATTGCATATAAATAGTTCATACCAATCTAGTTGGTCTCAATGACCTATCTTTGATATCTTTTTTAATTCATTTGGTGTATTTGTTTATAATTGTGTAGCTTTAATTAAATAGATGAAGAAAAACATCTATCCACATCATTCATCAGGGTACATTACTTAAATTTCTACAGCAAAGTCTTCATCGGGAAGGCCTCTTTAAGAGCAACATCAATCCCAACAACTTCACTGACTCCTTCTTTTGTGACTAGAGAAGACTTATAACTTTGACATAAAGGTGTTGGGATGTCCTAGCTAGTGAAGTTCAGAGGCATCGTAGAATCATTGGGAGGCTCAATGCAAATTTGACGTAGAATTTACCCACTTATTAAATGGATGGAACTGAATGAACTCTAGTATAGTCTGATCAGCAATGCATGAAGAAAGGAGTTGGAGGTGTAAAAAATGTCAAATAGCTTTCTCAGATGCATTAAACTATTAATAAAGATAAAATGATCCTTATGTTTTGGGCTTAGAACATCTCTTTTATGATGGCAAGAAGCAGCTTTGATTCACGATTCGCTGGTTTCGGGGCTCGGTGTCATCTTTCAGGAGATGTCAGGAATAATACTCAGACAAGCTATTCAGCTGGGGAAAGAAGGTGACAAAATAAACTCCAAGTTTTCGGCTTTTGGTGCCAGGCCTGGGGTTGAATGAGAGTGACTTAATTGTGCAATGACTGATTTAAAAGTCCGTTAATGCTCATGTCTACATGACATAAACATCTGTAAACTTCCTCTCTGTTTGGGCTTGAGACATCTTATTCATGTAGCTCTCCACTGCAAGGCTCAGAGTACTCTGAGGACAAAAAAACTGTCTTTTGTATCTGTCTTCAACGTGTTTGTAAGAAGTATGGATCCCAAAGATGTTCTCAAGCTTGATATCACTAATAAACTCAAGAGAAAAATGGAAGGTGTGGGGCTTCTTGGATTGGTCCAAAAACAAAGTGGAGAGGAAGTACTTTAAGTAAAGATGAACAGTGTAAAGATTAAGAAAGAGCCCTGAAACTAGAATTAATAGAATCCAAAATTCATTTAATAAATACACCTACTATGTAAAATGCACTGATAGGTGATGGGCATGCAAAGGCTCAGCTCTACCACTTACCAGCTGTGGCCACAGGGTGATGAATCATTCAACCAAAGCAGTTATCAAAATCCGCTTCCTAAATTGTAGAGGGTTGTGATTCGCCATGATCTAGATTAAGTGGGAGGAGATATGAGGGGAGAGAAATAAGGGGAGTGACCACCAGAAGGGCAAGTTTCTCTCTGACTCTTTCCCTATCCCAGGTTAAATTTGAAAGAAATATCTAAAACAAAGTTTAGATATGGCTCATGCCTAAGATTTCCTCATATGGAAGTAACAAGGTCTCATCCCACAAAGATAATTCTATCTACAATACGGGATAGCATTTTATTTCTTCCACCACATAAACTACATAAGACGAAAAGAATTCACAAGGACACATGAAAACATGCAGAATCATAAAACAGTCAACCCATTACCTTCACTATATTGGCTACAGAAGGTAAATACCATTTGTAGAACTGTTGAGCAGATATTTCCCATATATGTCATTCCTGCATTGTCCTAGCAACTCAAAATAACTACAGAAGGTTGACAAGGTTCATATCCTTTGGCCAGCCACAGTATGCTTTTAATTCTCCAAAAATTAGTTAGTATTCCTCTTCTCCTCCAGGTTGCACAATTATAAAGTTATTTGCTTCTCTTTCTGGGCCACTGGTACCTGATTTTCAACAAGCTTTCAAATTCAGAAACTTGAACTCAACATTACCCAAGAGGCAACCTCCAAAGGTGGAAATATCCATTTCTAATGATTGCTAGCCACTAACCTGTGCTCTGAAAAGTAAGCAGAACTGTTTAAAGAGGAACTCAGATTATAACAAATTACAATCTTAGCCTTAAATGCAAAAGTATATGTTTCCCACTATCATGTGCTTTTACTATGTTGCTATTGTTTCTGGGGGTGAAAGAGAAGAAAAAGAAGGGAGAGAAATCCTTTCCCTCACCTGCTCCATTCCAGTCTGAAAGTTCAAGCAAGGGGAGAAAGTTTTAAAAAAATTTTCTCTGGGCAGCTTTTCCCAATAATAATCTAACTTCCTGAGCCTATGTCATCAGAGGCAGCCCCAATAACTAAGAATAAATTGTGTTCTCTCAAGAAGGGACCAGTATACATATTTAGCTCTATAGGCTATGCCATCTTCTAAGAAAGGTCCATCCCCAGGTAACCTAATCAAGTTGAATGGGGGACACATGAAATGATCAGAATTTTCCTGATCACTTTTGCCACAACCATTCTTCAAATATTTGCTATTCTCTGAAATCAAATTGGGTGCTTTTGCCACCTTGATCTATAATAGCAATGCTGGAGAGTTCTCTGAGGACCTAAGAAGGCTTAAATATTGTCCTTCCTTAATTGCCTTCCCCCAATGCCTTGCACCAAAAGGCGCAGTTTTCATTTATGACACAAATTAATAGTATATGGTAAAGATTCAGAAATACCATAGCTGATAGACCTGAGTATTACATTCTCTCACAAAACACAGTCCTACTAGTTAAACAAATTCAACAAACAAACATTTTTCAAAGTTCCCATAGGTTATAAGGGCCCCAAAGTCAAAACAATAAGGAAGAAACAAAATTAAACGAAAACGAACAACTAGCCATAGCAAAACATGGAGAAAGAGGAAAAGAACAGAGCTGAGTAAGAATTTTGAAATGCAAACAAAAATCAAGAGAAACCTAAGAAGGTAAATTTATTTGAACGATTGGTAGTGCTAACATTCTAAAAGGGAAAAGAAACAAGTTTCTCCTCAGAACTTTAATGTCTTCAGAGGTGATGAAGTTAAATAAGAAAAACATATGATGAAGTAGATTGATTCTGTTCTGTTGTCTTAAGAAAAGAAGGAAGGTAAAAGGAGAGTATAAAGGAAATTTATTTTTTCTTATAATTTTATGCTTATGAAGGATAGTATACAAGCATGGAAGAAGGAATTAGGGGAGCAGGCATCCTACTTATCTGAATCAAAAAAGGGGATGAACACACATATATTTATACACACAAGGTTAGGTACACAAATACACCAAACTTAAGAGGGCAAAAAGTGGGTAATGGGAGGGGAGAGGGGCAGAGATCATTAAGAAGGCATATACAAGGGAAGAAATAGTTGTAAGCAAAACAAATTTCCTGATCCTGAAGATTAAATAGGAAAGCAGAAGATTTGGGAACTAAGGGGATACTCACTGGCTGAGGAATGGTTGAATAAAGTGTGTTATATGAATGTGATGAAATATTCTCGCGCCACAAGAAATGACAAAAGATAAAATCCTATGAAGTAGGAGCTGACGCAGAGTGAAGTGAGGAGAACCAAAATGATTCATACAAAGACAACAATATTTGAAAGAAAATTATTTTGAAAGACTTAACTATACAGATCAATGCAGTGGCCGACATCTCCAGAGGACTTTCAATGAGGTTGGCAATCCAGGCCCTTACTGTTGGTCTTAAGGTGGGGAGGGAAGTACGTGTTTATGGATGTGGCCACAGTTTAAATTTGTTTTGCTTGACTATGTTTAGTCGTTACAAAGCTCTTGGGAGCAAGTATCATTATTTGAGGAGAGAAGTCTTCAGAAAGAATAGAGTAGGGACAGCAGTAGTGATGTCCTTCCCAACATAAGAAAATAAAGAAGAGGAGGGCCATTGCAACAGCTTTTAAAGTGCACAGAGAAGAATTGACATAAGCTCTAGAAAGAAGCCTAGACAAGCAGGACAACATTCAAAATAATGTGTTGAATTTATCAGGTTCTTTCTTTTTTTTTTTTTTAAAGGCAAGTAGCATGAAAAAGAGATTCCTGATTTGTACACAATCCTCTTTTTGTTCTACTTTGTATAAACAAGTGCTCATTTCTTTGGTATTAAACTCAGAATAAAGCAATTACCTTTTAATCAAAATTCAAAAAAAACAAAATAATGTTCCTTTATATACTCAATTCAGCATATTAGTTGCAACACTGTCTCACTTGTCTGTACCATACTCTGAATCTCCTTTGGATTGCTTCTGTGCATTTTCTTGAAATGCTTCATTGATGTTCTTGTCTTCTTTTTAGGCATCATTATTGCGTTTCCCAATGTACCCAGTTCTAGCCCTATACCCCACCCTGCCCTGCCCATACAGACATAAATCATTTTGACAAGTTAGCATAGTAAAATAAAAGAAATCCACACATTGATCATGTCTACGTCTCATTTTGCAGTTCTAATTCATCACTTCTCTGCTTTTTAAAGCCTTCTTCTCCTCATTGACTTCTTTGACCTCTTTTGCCATTTGGGTTAGGCTATTTTTTAAGGTGTTATTTTCTTCATTATTTTTTTGGGTCTCCTTTAGCAAGCTGTTGACTTGTTTTTCATGATTTTCTTGCATCACTCTCATTTCTCTTTCCAGTTTTTCCTCTACTTCTCTTACTTGCTTCTCAAAATCCCTTCTGAGCTCTTCCAAGGCCTGGGACTGATTCATATTTTTCTTGGAGGCTTTGGATGTAGGAGCTTTGACTTTGTTGCCTTCTCCTGGTTGTATGTTTTGATTTTGTCACCAAAGAAAGATTCTATGGTCTGACTTTTTTGTGCAGTTTACTCATGATCCTAGCCAATTATTTGAGTTTTAAACTTTTTGTTAAGGTAGGGGTCTGCTTCCAGTGTGGAGAATGCACTGTCCCAAGCTTCAGGGGGTTTGTGCAGCTGTTTTCAGAGATACTTCTAGGGACCTGTAAATTTTCAGTTCTTCCAAGGTGGTATAATCAAGGGTGAAGTGTTTACTCCTTTCCTGGCCTGTGCTCTGGTCTATGAGTGACCACAAACACTCTTTTCTGCCTTGGAACTGTGAGGAGGATTCTCTCTTCACTACCACTACAAGCTCCACCATGCCAGCGCTCATTCTCGCCCAAGGACAGGCACCCGGAACTGTGACCCAGATCCAAGCTTGGGCAAAGCAAGAGAATCCTGCCTTAGCACCAGCAAAGAGATCCCTGCAGTCCCCTCTGATCATCCACTTGATTCCCCCTTGGTCTGTGAGCCAGAGGCTCTGGAAGCAGCCACCACCCAGGGGTTGCACTGGGACTGGGGCTGGGACCTAGCTTCTCTCTCACCCCTGTAAGACAGACCTTTCCTGCTGACCTTCTAAGTTATCTTTGGCATTGTGGCTTGAGAAGTCTGGAAACCACCACAGCTGCCAGTGATTCAGTCCCCTGAGGCCTGCTCCAGGTTTGTTGAAGCCTAATCTTTGCCTGTGCACCTACTCTGAACTGAGCTTCTCTCCCAGCCCAGAGCAAAAGACCTTTCCAATCAACCATCCAGGTTGTTTTGGGCTGGAAATTTGTTTCACTCTGTCTTTTTATGGGTTCAGCTGCTCTAGAATTTGTTTAGAGCCATTTTTACAGGTATTTGAAGGGGTTTGTGGGAGAGCTCAAGCAAGTCACTGCTTTTACTCTGCCATCTTGGCTCCCTCATCACTTCTCTATCGAGAGGTGAGAAGTATTCTTCAGCACTGGTCTGCTGCAGTCATAAGTGCTCATTGCATTAATCAAAATTCTTAAGTATTTCAGAATTCTTTTCCTTTGCAATGTTGTAGTCATTGAATAAATTGTTCTCCTGGTTCTGATCACATCTTCATTCATCTTTTCACACAAGCTTCCTAAGTTTCTCTGAATCTGACCTTTTTATTATTTCTTACAGAGAAATAATTTTCTATTAAATTCAAATGCCAAATTTTTTCTACCATTTCCCAATTGATGAACACCGCTCTTAGTTTCCATTTCCTTGCTACAACATATGGTGCTGCAAAGAATATTTTTGTATACACAGGTCCTTTTCCTCTTTCTTTGTTTTCTTATAGTGATATTGGTAGGTCAAAGAGTAAGAAAAGTTTCATGACTTTGGGAGTATGTGTCCAAGGTGTTTTCCAGAATGGATGGAACACTTCAAAGTTTCACCAACAGTACATGAATGTGTGTGTCCTTCACATCCCCTCCAACAATTGCCATTTTCCCTTCCTGCCAATCTTATGGGTATAAAGTAGTAATAATATTGTTTCAATTTGTGTTTCTTTTATTAGTAATAATAGTATAGAACATTTTTTCATATGGTTACTGATAGCTTACTTTTTTTAATTTTGAAAATTGCTTGTTCATATCCTTTGACCATTTGTCAGTTGGGGAATGGCTCTTGTCCTTATATACTTGAATCTGTTCCCTATATCTTTTGAATATTGGGTCTTAAGATTTCTGGAAAGACTTTTCCCAATTAGCTGATTACCTTCTGATTTTTACTGTGTTGATTGTTTTTGTGTGAAAGCTTTGATGATCCTCTCTAGTCTTCATTTGATTACAAACACTTCTTTATCCATAGTTATAAAAGGTATCTCCTTCCCCATACTTTTCACTTATTTATGATATGACCTTGTCCAAAATTCCTCTCTTGTTAAAAGCCAGCTCCAATTATTCTGTAGCCAGAGGTCAGTATCAAATGAGTCCTTGGTGTCCCCTTCCCACCTGCTATCCCTGACCTCACTAAAGCTTCTTTTCCTTGGTAGAATTCTCATATATTTGTGATTGAATAAGTATGCTATTACATTCATTGACACTTTGAGATCCATTACTCTAAAAGAGACCGATTTCCCTCAGCTGTGCAACTGTAAGTAATAAACTTTGAACAACCTGCTTGCTGAACCAAAATATGGTTGTTTGTGCCACAATGGAATAAATACAAAGTCTTACATATTAGTTTGAAAAATTAACTTCACAAGTAACAGAACGGTTAGATAGATATTTGTCTGAGGATTTTATTGAATTGTGAGTTCAATATGCATCAGGAATGAAATATGGCAACCATAAAAGATAATGAAATCTTGGACTGCAATAAGAAGCACAAAGCTTCCAAAAATGAGGCAATAGTCTCTGTGTATTCTGCTCTGGAATGTTGTGCCCAGTTCTGGAGATCACAGCTTAAGAAGTATACTGACAAGCTAGAGCGCATCCAAAGAAGAAAGACAAGGATGATGCAGATCCTTCAGTCCATGTTATATATAGAACAGTTGAAAAAATTGGGGGGGGGGTGTTAGCCTGAAGAAGAGTTAATTCAAGAAGCACATGATATTTTTCTTCAAGTATTAAAAGGACTAACATGTGACAGACTTATTCTGTTTGGCCCCAGAAGGTAGAATTAGGAACAATTGGTGGAAGTTATAAAAAGATAAATTTAGATTTGATATCATGAAACATTTCCTATTAATTAGACCTGGTCAAAAAGAGTGGTCTTCCTCAGGAATTAGTGGGTTATGTTCCAATAGAGATCCTCAAAGAGAGATTGGACGCCCATTTGTCAGGTTATGTTAGAGCAGGAATTTCTTTTTGGTTAGGAAGAACACTGATCTCCCTTTTAAAACTAAAAATCTGTGATTTTTTAAAAGTGTTTATCCCTTTAAAATCTCAAGTCATTAGCTCCTACCCATCCTGTCTCTGAACTAACTCTATGAAACTCTCCCTGCTGAAGTATAAGGTACATGTTGGACTATGCCCTGGGTTCCCTTCTGTGGTAGAAGCAACATCTACTAGGCTCCCTGCCACTTAGGATGAGCAAGTTTTTCTCTAAGTGGCAAAGAATCTATCCCTGATAATTGGCTGAACCAACAAATTAGGAATCAAACCACCACCAAAGCTTCCTGGCCGCCTAGGGAATAAAAAAGTAAGCCTACAAAAAGAAAATGCCCTTTAAAACTTAATGGGTATCCCCACTACCATCGTGGTGTTGAAGGGTGGGCAAGAGTACACCACCAACGAACTTGAGAGGCTACAGGAGCTTAAACAATGATCTGATCAGTCACTGGATTGTGTGTGTGTGTGTGTGTGTGTGTGTGTGTGTGTGTGTGTGTGTGTGATAAGGTGGCCAAAGCAGAGCTCCTACATGCACAAGAGTTCCATCAAGTTGAGGAACTATAGATTATTTGCTTTTGGAAAGCCATGTAAATCAGTTAGACCCTAAAAGGAGATCATCCTTTGCTCTTTTTTTACTGGATAAGATATAGAGTTGTATATACCAGACTCCTCTGAAGCCAGTTCCCTGATAGAGGTCAACAAAGGAGAGTAGGAAATTCCTAAAAGAGATGGCTTTTCTAGACTAGATCTAAGTTACCTCATCCTAACTCCCTACCCCAGTGAACAGAATATGTTGGGGAATAATTAGATCCTACTTTCTGGGCAGAACACTTCTTAAGTGGTGTCAGGATGTGGTTGTAGGCTTCCCTTAATATATCACCATACAATCAAGGGCTCTGGGAATATAAGTAGAAGAAAGACAAAGAGCTTATAGTCTAATTGGGGAAGAAAATACACAAAAAGTAAGCTGAAAGAGAAAAGAGGATTTGCCAGAAGATACCCCTCACCACCACAAGGACATGATATTTGTAAAGTCAAAACCAAGCAGAGCAGCTGGTGGTAAAAGAAATTAGCTGGAAAAGTCTGAGCTCTCCAGGCAGACTTCAGAAAAACCTGGAAAGACTTGTATGGACTGATGTTGAGTGAAGTGAGCAGAACCAGGAGAACTTTGTTAACAGTAACAGCCACGTTGTGCAATGACTAACTTTGATAGACTTAGCCCTTCTCAGCAATGCAAGGATCTAAGACATCTCCTAAAGTCTTATGATGGAAAATGCTATCCACATCCAGAGAAAGAACTATGGAGTTTGAATGCAGATCAAAGCATCCTATTTGCTCTTTTTTTCCCTTCTGTGTTGTTTTGTTTCCTCTTTCTTATGGTTCCTTTTATTGGTTCTAATTCTTCCTTACAACATGACTAATATGAAAATATGTTTAATAGGAACGCATATGTATAGCCTATATCAGATTGCATGCCATCTTGGGGAGGGAGCTCAAAAGCTTATGGAAGTAATTGTTAATTAATAAAAATTTTTTAAGAAGTCTGAGCTCTCGATAAAGGGAGACCTTGGGAGGAATTCACTGCGCTTCTTTCTAGTCCTCCAGTCAGAGGGGAGAGGCAATTGAGGGTGCTGAGGGGATGTTGAGTATTATAACTAAATTAATCTTCAAGATGATGAGTTTTTAGGCAATGAGTTTGTCCTAAGGGAGACATGATGTTCTTGGGGTTGGGAAGAAGCATAGCAGCTGATGGTTAAATAAATAAATAAAACTCTGTTTTTCTGACCCAGGTTGGTTCACTCCTCTATAGGCAGCCTTTAGTCCCAAGGGCCCACCATATTGGTTCCAGACTTAGAGTGGACACTCAACTTTAGTTCTACTACAACTCAGACCTCCTAGATGTGAGCCCTTCACCAGGTGTGTGCCCCTAGGCTTGGCCTCTCATACAATTCTTATCCATGTTTTCTCATAATTCCTTAATAGGACATTCAATGGACAATGAGCTAGTCAAAGAATTGAACTCTCAGGAGGATGCCCAGAGAAAATGAATTCATAATGCAAGAAAACCACTATTTGTCCACCATCAGCATGAAACAAATTAAATATAATCTGGCAATATAAGATATTTATAGAACTTTTATAATCAGCAGTAAATGCAAATCAACTCTTCATGCAAACATAAATTTCAGTTTGATATTTATCCTTTTCCTCCAGGCAACACTCATTTTAGAGAGAAAGAAATGTCCATCCTCTGTTTACTCACTTCAAAAGAGATGAACCTGAAGTGGTTTTAGGTGCCGGCCTAAAATGAACCCTTGGTGAGTACCCTGGGCAGGTTGAGTGGTAGTTTTCATTTTGAGCTCCTCAAGTATAATAACTGCCCCCTGTGCCTCTCTAGGGCTCAGTTTTTTCATCTATAAAATCAGAGAGTTGGACTAGATGACCTCTAGGTTTTCTTCTAGCTCTAGCTTTATGATCTTATTATCCTACCAAAATTAATTTACAGATTCAGTGCAATAAATCATTTAATTTATAGAGCTAGAAAAAATAATACAGTTTTTCTGCCCAATAAAAGGGCTAGAATTTTGGGGGAAATAATGAAAAAAAGTTTAAATTAAAGGGTAATAACACTTCCAAGTGTAAAATTATTCTATTAAGCAGTAATCATCTAAACTATTTGGTAATGGCTAAAAAAAGAAAAGTAGATCTGCTGAGTAAACCATGAAGGAAGATTTAGAACTCAATAGGGCACTTAATAAAGGTTTGCTGATTGATTGATAAGTTACTTGAGGAATAACTCCCTATTTTACAGTATCTGCAAGGGATACTGCAAAGCAGCCTGACAAAAATTAAGTTTAGACCAAGAAATTGTACCATATGCTACAGTAGATACAATAAGCTCCAAATAGATACATAACCTAAATATTAAAGATCAACCCATAAAAAAGAAGAGAACCAATCATTTGTAACTATGATGGAGAGGAAGTTCTTAATCAAACAAAGGAGAAGGGCAATCACAAAAGATGAAATAGATAATTTTTATTAATCATAACTGAAAAGCCTTTTGCATGAACAAAATCGATTCAAAGGGAAAATATTTGGCATGTATATATTTACTGTTTTCAAAGTATTTTACATATATTACCTCATTTGATTTCATCTTCACAATTCTGTGAGGTAGCTGTGCAATTGTTCCTATCTTATAGAAGAGAAAATTAAGTCTGGGAGAAGCTAAGTGATTTGCCCAGGGTGACACAGCTAGTGTCCGAGGCAGGATTCAAACTCAGATCTTTCTGAGTCCAAAGTCAACATTCAATTCATCGGGCTTCAAGTCTGGATCCCTGGTTCTGAGTTCTAGTTTTGATACTTAATAGCTGTGTGAGCATGGAGATAT
The DNA here is from genome assembly GCF_003287225.1 of Phascolarctos cinereus. Lineage (NCBI taxonomy): Eukaryota > Metazoa > Chordata > Mammalia > Diprotodontia > Phascolarctidae > Phascolarctos > Phascolarctos cinereus. The sequence continues at coordinate 263,903,738 of NW_027555847.1, read as the reverse complement.
CAATTCACTTTCCCACAAGAGGTGAAAATTTTAAAAGCCAGTGGCCAAAGGGAACAGAACTGGAGAAGCTTCAGCAAATTTTAGGTTAAGAAAAGGTCATTGTCCTTTTAGAAAGAACACAATAGCACTTTAGTTGAAAGAAGCATTGTAACACTCTATCTAAAAGAGTATGGTGATACTCAGCTGAGTTTAAGGCTTAGGATGGTTGAGATAGTAGCTTTCCACCAAAGAGAAAACCCAGTTAGTCCAGCAGATCTGTGAATTCAGCATAGACACGATGACCTATGAGGAACAAGCATAGTCGATCTATGGAGTAACTCATCCATCACTGACACTGATGCCTCATCTGACAAATAATTTTTTGAGGACTCTTTCAAGAGAAAGAAAAGACTTTGAAGACCTGCTATTCTGGAGCTGTAAGTTGCCTTGGCCATATATATTCCCTACATGCACGCATCATTACCATTGTACTTTAAGTTGATGTCTACTTTCCCTCTTCCTTTGAAGACTGTGTGCCTCTGTGTGTCCCAGTTTGTTTATTTGTTTGGTTTTGGGTGGAAGAATGGGGACAACTCTTTGTAACTACTGCTCTTATAATACAATGTGAATAAATGTATTTTCTAAGAATTGAGTTAATTGTTAATGGGGAGTATTTGTAATTGATTAATTGTTAATAGGGAGCATACTGGTGGGGGCTTGTGAGCTCTGTTGCTAAGCACTAAAGAATTTAAAAGTTCAAAGGAATTCAAAGTTAAGAAAAATACATTGTGGAATGGAATTAGGAAGGGCTTCATGGAGGAGGTAAGTATTATCAGGGATTGAAAGGAATTGTAAAGAATTAGATTTATGCATGAATAGAAGAGACATTTAAAATGGAATTAATAGCAGAAGTGAAGAAATATGAGAATTTGGGTTTTTTTAAGATTATTTTAGTCTTTTAAAAAAGCTTGACTTTCTTGATCAGAAGCATAGTGAGACATGACATTGTACAGGTAAGGTGCAAGCAAAAAAAAAAGGAGAAAAACTGGACATTATTCAACTGGCAATAGAAACATTTCAAGGAAGCCACTAGAGGTATAACAAGGGAAGATGGTCCAAAACTTTGTCCCAGGGAGAGGGAAAGCCCAATGGATATGAAACATTGATTTAAAAAAAAAGTTTCATAAAAGCCAGTTTGCTGAGATAGTTAAGGATATGGATAGAAAGTGGATCTATGATTTCCTTGGCACAGAGAACATTCACATGAGGAAACTCCCTCAAACAGTAAAGGTCAGTCCTTTCTCTGGAACTTATAGAATCAGAGAGCTGCCTAGAGCACTCGTTGGTCAAGGGTAGTTATGGGAGCTTTTATTCCTGACTGGGGAAAAAAAAGTCACAGTCACTGGGTAAACAACACTATATTTTGGGAACCATCCTAAATAGATATTTTTCAGTCGGCCAAGAAAAAAAAATAGCAATCAGAACAAAGTTTCTCTTGAGCATAAAAAGCACAATAGATTCACCAGAGCAGGGAATTCTCACAAATGACAGGTTTAAACAGCGATTCCAATGCCTTGTTTTGAGCCTGCCAACCGATACAGATATGGGATAATAGAATTTTTGAGTTGTAACAGACCATAAAGATCATCTAACTCTTTTCTAGATGAAAACAAAACAAAACAGCCAAAGACAGAGGGGTTAAATGATCTACCTGAGATAATGCAACCCATTATTGTCAGGGCCAAAACTAGAACCTAGATCTTTGGAGTCACTATTCTGTGATGTCAAAGCTTACTCTCGGATGTCATTATGTACTGGACACCCCATTGTCCTAGTGGACATCCCAGAGTAAGGTTTGACATCACTTCTAATACAAGAAGAAGCTGTAGCCATGCAAAAGTTGTAGATAATTAGCATCTGCAGTGTAAAATGTTTCTGAAAACAGGGAAATTCTGATTAATGATGATTAGTAATAGTCAAGGTCAATATCATAGTCTGTCCTGTGTTCTTGCATCAGAATTTAACTAAGGATCCCCTTGGGAATATCTCAATCTGACCCTTGTGAGGAGGCCTAAGATATGGCATTTGTTGGGTAAGGAATTATGCCTCATACATATTTATGTACTTGTCTCCCACGATAGAATTAGCACTTTGAGAATAGGAATTGTTTCATTCTTTGTACTTTTATCCCCTATACCTGGCATATTGACTGCACATAGTAGGTACTCAATAAATGTTTGTTGATTGATTGTTTGATGGCTTGGGCCATCATAGAAAATCATAGAACTTGAATGTTTAGTGTTCAAAGTCCTTTATAACCCATGACCCTGTACCTTTGGTCCTTTATAACCTACCTTCACCCTGCCGCCCCATTGTCTTCTTATACCCTATACTCCTCCATATATTCTTCAATCCAGTGACATTGACCTCTTTGCTGTATCTTGGACAAGATACTCCATTTTCTGACTTGGCATTTTCACCGGCTGCCCACCATGCATGAAATGCTTTCCTTCTCCATCTCCCCCTTCTAGTTTCTCTGGCTTCCTTCAAGCCCCAGCTAAAATCCCAGCTTCTACAGGAAGCCTTTCCCAAACCCACTTTTTTCCCTATTTATCCTGGATATAGTTTGTTTGTATATAGTTATTTGCTTGTTGTTTCCTCCATTGGATTGGGAGCTCCTCGAGGGCTGGAACTGTCTTTTACCTTTCTTTGTGTCCTCAGTGTTAAACATAGTGCCTGGCACATAGTGGACATTCAGTAAATTTTTATAGACTGGCTGACTGAATGAATGAATGAATGGTCATAGAACTTGCCTCTTTTATTTATTTTAAAAACAAAAGGTCCATAGAGATTAAATAAAGTTGGTCAAAAACCAACTAGTCTGTAGAACAAGAACTCAGATCTGCCTCCAGTGCCACCATCCTTTTCCACTACACAACATGAGCTATAGTTAAGGGTCTGTTTGAAAATGTCTGGCTTTTTTCATTGAATTTCTTGAGTTGTTGCTAAAAGGCTCCATAACCTAATTTTCCATTTCCAGAAGCACCAATTTACTCATCTTAGGCTTCCTGCTAAGCGAATGTTACAGAAGAAAAACTGAACTCTTTGGGAAAGAAGTCCGGGAATGTCATTTTTTAGGCCAGAAGCCTTGTGACAAAAGCTTTTGGCTTGATATCAGAGTCATGACTCCTAGAGCAGCTTTCTAGTAAGTTCCAGAACTCAGGGGAACCTTGAGTTAGCAGAAACTCCTATCAAAATGCTGGAGTTAAATGACACTTGAAAGAGGTTTTGCCGCATCAACAGAGAGTATTCACTGTTTGCCAAGGATATTTTCCTCCTTTGCATGAGAAAATTGGAGAAGGAGGGGTAACGTTTTTTCAAGTCCCTAAAGACTTCAATGATTTTGAATGAGATGGATATATTGGGGACTAAACACACTGGACCAATTCAGTTCACCAAAAATTTATGAGCAAGAACGAAAGAGAGAAAGAGAGAGAGAGAGAAAGGCAGAGAGACAAACAGAAACAGAGACATAGACAGTGATGGATAGCAACAAACAGACAGAGACATAGAGAGAGAAAGTGAAGGGGGGAGGGAGAGAGTAAAAGAGAGAGAGAAGAAACAGAGAAAGAGAAAGGGAGAGAGAAAGGGAAAGAAAGGAGAAAAAGGAGAGAGAGAAAAAAAGACAGAGAGAGAGAGACAGAGGAAAGAGGATAAGTAAATGGTGTATTTTCCAAGCACAGAAAATTATTGGCTTACTCACCATTAGAATCAAGAATAAAAGTGCTCAAGGCCTCTGTTACTGATCCATTACCCACAGAACCACAATACTGCCCATCATCCCAAAGTTTATTACTAAAAATTTTCAGCAAAACATTTCAGAGTGTATTACTTGTTGACTTTAGAGAGCTCAGTTCTTTCTTCTGCTCTGGAGAATGCTACTGTGGCTGAGTTTAAAAATGAGAGCAACCTTTGGGCCCATATTGCACAGTTCCCCTTCTAGATTTTGTCCCTGGGATAACTTCCTTACTGACCAATACTATTACAGCATTGTGAAGCAGGTAGAATAATTTTATGCCATCCTCCCCACCCCCATATCCATTTTGGCATTTCCCACTTCTCTCAACAATGACAATAAAAGGTATCAATGTTTTTATACTACTCTAAGGTCTAACCAAGCATTTTCCTCAAAACAATCTTATGGGATATATACAGTAGAGTGCCACCACTACAAGAGAGCTGGTTTCTCCTACTAGCTCAATTAATGTAATCACAGAAAACAAGAGGTAGATAAAAGTAACATATTGATATGTTAAACTCTGGGCAAAAATATGTTTATGCCCTATTATTATACCCTTACTGAAATGTGAAAAGGTTTCTTTAATTGAATTAGAAGAAGAAATCAGCTGGTTGAAAATTGACCATACCTGTGATGGCCTTTAAAAAGCTAAGTATGTGAAGAAGCCAAGATGGTGGAGTAGGAGGAAGTAATACAACTCAACTCCATCCTCCCTCCCCATAACTCTTCCAACAATGATCTAAAAAGAACATCAGACTGAGTAGTGGTCAAAAAATTGAAGGACAAACTACTATAGGGCATCTTTCCATCCAAGATCATAAATTTGACCTGAGCAAGTGACTAGAGAAGGAACTGTAGAATATGGATGAGCCAGTATCACAATGCTCTAAGCTGGGCCTATACAGCAGAGATGCCTAGATCTGGTCACAGACTCAGCCCCACATCTATGTCAATAGTAAGAAGTTGCCCAAAGAGTCTGTCAGAGCCAAGCCAGGTCAGCAGTGCACAGGGACAATCAGAGAAGATCACAGACATAATCCCAGGCCCAAGCTAACATCAATACATCTCACCAAAAGCCCAGAAACATAGGCTCAGTACTCACAGCTCTGAGTTAGGCCAACAGCATTAGGATGGCCAAAACTTATCTCAGACTCAGCTCCCAGCCCAGGCCAGCACCAGGAGCCCGGAACATGGACTGAATGTCTAGAGTGCCTCACATGTAATAGCCTAGAAAAGATCTTAAACTCGGTCCACAGCCCAGGACAGCAGTACAGAGGTCTCCAGGATCACAAACTCAGTCTCCAGAATTCCCAGCTAAGCCAGCAACCCCAGGGTGTCCAAAGCAGCTTGCTGGAAGAATGAGTAAACAAAAACAGATAAAGAGCCACAATGAGGAGGTCAGTGATGTGCAAAATGCAAACCCAGAAGAAGAGAGTATCTTCAAAATATTTATAAGCAAAGACTCAAAGAAAAATCTTTCTTTCCTAGATGAAATTATGAACGAGTTTTAAAACATACTGTAAATGAAATGAGAGCATTAGAAGAATGAATTTAAAAAGAAATGAAAGTTATGAAGGAGAGACTTAGAAAATTAACAGCTTCACACAAGAGGTACAAAACCCTATGCAAACAATAGCTTCCTTGAATACTAAAAAAGACCAAACAGAAGTTAATAACTCCATGGGACAACAAGAAGTATCAAAACAAAATCAAAAGATTTAAGAAAATTAAGAAAATGTGAGATGTCTCATATCAAAAACAACTGAGCTGGAAAACAGATCAATGAAAGATTATTTTACAAATCACTGGACTATTATACAAACTGATACAAAATTAAGTGAACAGAATGAGGACAACATTCTACATAGTAACAGCAATACCATATGATGATCAATTATGAATGACTTAGCCATTCTTAGCAATACAATGAGCTAAGACAATTCCAAAGGACTCATGGTAGAAAACGCTATCCACCTCCAGAGAAAGAGCTGACAGAATTGGAATGCAGATCAAAGCATACTATTTTTCACTTTCTGTGACTTTTTTCATGGTTGTCAGCCCCCCCACCTTTGGGTCTGTGTTTTTTCACAACATGATTAATAAGGTAATATGTTTTACATGATTAAACAAGGGAGAGAGAAATTTTAAAAAATTGATGAATGATTAAAAATTGTCTTTACATGTAACTGGGGAAAAAATAAAATGTTATTTTAAAAAATCACTGCGCTACCAAAAGCCATGAACAAAAACAATCCTGTATATCACATTTCAGAAATCTTAAAATTGCCAGAGTGCGGGAATAATTATTGTCAAAAATCAACAATGTTATTGTTGTTGATGAGGAAGATGTATTAGAGTTGAGACACCAAAGTATTAGAGCCAGCAGTTATCTTGACCACATGTGTTCCCTTCATGTGTGCCTAGCTACCAATGTGTTCCAAAATTTTATCCATTTTTCTCACTGATGCCATGTGTATCTGTGGGAGGATGCACTCCAGGTTAATGGTGGGGTGATGTTTTATAGCTACTGTTCTTTCTATGCTATTTTGTGGACTGTGGACTCATACAGACCCAGTTTAATCTTAACTTCTTAAAAATCTACTCTACCATATTATTAGACTTGTCTAAAAGTGGCATGAGCCACTCAAGAAGGAGTAGGTTCCTCCCTTCTTAGACATTTTCAAGCAGAGATTGAAGAACCATCTGTTGGACTGTTACAATGGGGAAGGGAAGATAAGTATGTCTCAGGTCAAGGTAGCTAGGTGGTAAAGTGGATAGAGTATTGGGCCTCTAGATAGGAAGATCTGAGTTCAAATCCAGCTTTAGACACATACTACCTGGGTGACTCTGAGTAAGTCACTTTAACCTCTACCTGCTTCAGTTTCTCAATTGTAAAATGGGAATAATAATAGCACCTACTTCCCAGGGTTGTTATAAGGCTCAAATGAGATGATGTACTTGGTGGCACATAGTACTGCTATATAAATGCTAACTATTATTATTATCATTATCATTATCATTATATCTAAGGTTCTCCAAATACAGATAACAGGATTCCCAACTTCCATATGGTTGACATACAATTTGGGTATTGGGTATATAATGGCCTTTATTTCACCCACCACAGAAAATGCATAATATAAAGGACTTACAGGAACCCATGAAAAAAACATAGAAATATAAAGAAGAAAATAGCCAATTAGAATTTCTCCACAAGATAAAAATGCTTTGGGCGACTGCTGAACAGATACTTCCTACTTCCCTTGAACCTGCACTGTCCAAACAATTAACAGAAATATCATGGAGGTTTGGGATGGTCCAGAATCTCCTGTCCCCTTCCCTCGCTCCCAAGTCATCACCACCATGTCCCAACTTCAGTACAATCTTCTTCTTCAAAATACACATTGTTGAGGAAATCTCCCTCTTGAAGATCAGCTCCGGACTCTCTAGAAATCAGAAACTCTCAGTCTCTGGGGAGACTGAGACTCTATAGCTTAGGGCCTGTAGAGCTTTGGATTATGAACATGGGAACCAGCAAGGCAGGAGCTGGCCATTCTCAGGCTTGTTAATTTCTTACCTGTGCTCACAAAAGGAAACAGAAATGCAAATGATGGTGCAAAGGACTTGAAGATACAGGAACTTCCTTCTCAGCCAATCAAGCAATCAATAAACATTTACTAAGTGCCTAATATGGGGCAGGCCCTGGGGACACACAAAAAGAGGCAAAAGACAGTCTCCTGCCCTCAAGGAGTTAATAATCTGATAGGGCAGACAACATGCAAACCAGGATAACTGAGCGAGCTATGCATACAATAAATAGGAAGTAATTATCAGAGAGAAGGCACTAGAATTAAGAAACCTTAGAGAAGCCTTCCTGTAGAATATAGGCTTTTAGTTGGAACTTGAAGGAAGCCTGGGACAGAGAAAATATCTGAAGCCTTCTGAGGATCACCTGGGTAAGCACTGGCTGCTCATCACATGCTTCTCTTGCAAATTATCATTTTCTGTTCCTGGTAAGATGAGGGGAGGAGCTATGGATCCAGACAGAAATATCTCTACCCATCTTGCTATACTCCAGTAGAAAAATCCAAGAAAGAGAATATATAGGAAAAGAAAAGGGGCAGGCCACTTCAACATTTTCTTTCACAGAGCACCTCCTCTAAACTACTTCCTTAACTTGGTAAGTTGGGTCCCCAAGAGATGACTAATTTTACAGATTCCAGGGTACTCTGTGGGTCTATAATCTTGAATGGTTTCTTCACTTGCAAAATAAATAGGTTCAATTAAATAACCTCTAAGATAACCTCTTCCATCTCTAAAATCATTATATAAATTTGGGTTCTGAAGATGCAGAATTCTTAACAATTCAAAATTGGTGGCTCTCAGTCACCAGTCATCTTGAAGGCCACCCCAGTCTGTGGATCAATTCCTATGCCCTTTCAACAAGGGACTAGGGCACATGTATACCTCCCTAGAAAGTGCCCTTCTGGCAAAGGTCCAAGCCCTATATTCTCATCATGTTGACTTGGATGTGAGTGACTCATCGAATTAAGAAGGGACTCCTCTGGGCATCCCAGTTATACTAATTCCCATTTTACTAAAGAGAAGGAAAGTGAGAATCAAATTTGCTGAAACTCACACAGCTGATAAATGGCAGAACTTAGAACTTAACAGGTCCTCTGACTCCCTAGCCAGCATTCTTTCTGTTGTACAGTAACTCTAGGTGAAATTGACTGTGGGAAAAAGATAACCATTTATGTAGAAAGTCATAGATAAAGAAAGTGACAGACCCAAGATGCTTCCTTATTTTGCCTTTTTGTTTACATGTCTTAGAGATTTCATCTCCTGAGTTCGTGATTGTGTGCAAAGGAAAGATAATCTGGAATATGTAGGTTTTCATCTGCATCCAGATCCTTGACTTTTTTTTGCCATGTTAATTGATTTGCATTATGCCCTCATCTTGATTTCCACTGAGCCCTGGTCATCCAGTGTTATCTTCACAGTTACATAGAAATGGAATCTTTCCAAAGTAAAGGAAATATAAGGTAGGGTCACCCTTACTGCCCTCCAGTTTTCAATGAATTTTTCCCTTATTATCCAGGTATATGTCAATGAAATTTTGAACCACTAAGAATTTTGCATCTTCTAAATGATGTGAGCAGAACCAGGAGAACATTGTATGTAGTAACAGCAACACTGTCCAATGATCAACCTTCTGAACAATCCAAGATAATTCCAAAAGACTAATGATTGAAAATGCTGTCCACATCCAGAGAAAAAATTGATAGAGTCTGAATGCAGATTGAAGCATGCTATTTTTACTTTTGTGTGTGTGTGTGTTTTTCTTTTGCCAACTGTGTTTTTTTTTTTTGCAAATTGTTTCTTCTTTCACAACATAACTAATATGTAAATGTTTTACATGGTTGCACATATATAACCTATATCAAATTGTTTACCCTCTTAGGGAGGGGGAAAGGAAGGGAGGAAGGGCAAAAATTTGGAACTCAAAATTTTACCAAAAAATGAATATTAAAAATTGTCTTTACATGTAATTGGAATAAATAAAATAATATAAAAATAATTTTGTATCTTTGAAATCCACATTTATATAATAGTTTTAGAGACAGAATAGACCTTGGAGGTCCTCTAGTTGAACCATCTTATTTTGCAGGTGAGAAAACCCTTTAGGAGTACAGATCTGCAGAATATCCTGGAACTTGTGAGACTAGTCATCCTTTAAACTTTTATTGATGTCTTTTGTTGCAGGTTTTTTATAACAACCCCATAGTTCCCTTCCAGTATCTCTCATTCTTCCATCTCCCAGAGATAAATAGGATTTTTAAAGAAAAAAAAATAAAAAGAGGAAAAAATAAGCATAACTGATCAATATGTCAAAAAAGTCTGAAAACATATGCAATGTGCAACACTTGGGGACCTCCCACTTCTGCAAAGGAGTGGGACAGGTGGTCTTTTCATATTATTTTTCAATTTACAATTTTTCTTTATAATTTCTCAACATTCACTTTTGCTTTTTTTAAAAAATATTTCACTTATATAGTTGTAGTCATTGTGTATATTGTTTTCTTGGCTCTGCTTACTTTGTTCTGCATCAGTTCATGTAAGTCTTCCTATACTTCTCTATATTCATCATTTCTTCATCACAGTAATATTACATTAAGAGAAGGATTCTTAACTTTTTTGTGTTGTGAATCCCTTTGGAAGGCTGGTAAAGCCTATGAACTCCTTCTTGGAATAATATTTGTTTTTTACATTTATAATTGAAGGATATGCTTAATTTAATTAGCGTTTAGGACAGCTAGGTGACACGGGGGATAGAGCACTGGGCCTGTAGTCAGGAAGACCCGAATTCAAATGAGGCCTCAGACACTTACTAGCTGCGTGACCCTGGGCAAGTCACTTAACCCCATTTGTTTCAGTTTCATCATCTGTAAAATGAGCTGGAGAAGGAAATGGTAAACTGTTCCAGTATCTTTGCCATGAAAATCTCCAAAAGAGGGATCATGAAGAGTTGTACATAACTGAAATGACTGAACAACAACAACGTGTAAAAGGAGTGCTGAAAATCAGTGTTGGGGGTGAGAAGGAAGAGATGAGGGTATCCAACTCAGACATTGTAGAGAAAATCCGGCAGTCAGAAGGGCAGCCTATAGCAGAATGAAGACTTGGCTGGCCTGAGTGTTTCACAATAGAGGTTCTGAGAGGAAACAGCCTATCAGACGGAGAGGCCTCAGGGAGGAGGGGACTTCCAATGTGTGAAGTCCAAGGGCAAGGTGACTTCCCGGGGTAGAGAGGTTTCAGGGCATTGAAGAGAAGGACTGAGGAAGTAAGGAATACAGCCTGGAATAGGAGTGGTGCTGTGGTGTTATGGGAAGAAACTTGTAATTGGAATCAGGAAAGATCAGGGACTGAATCATCTGACACTGGCTATATGGTCCTGGACAAGTCACAATCTCTTTGAGCCTCAATTTCTTCACCTGTAAACTATGGATGATAAATACTGATACCTTTTTTGTGCAGAAAGTGCTTTGCAAGCTTTGAATCACTATGTAAGTATGAGTTATCATCATCATCATTATCATCATCATCATCATCATCAGAGACCAGACTTGAGCAGTCAATTACACTGTTTTCTTTTTGCTTTCCCACTTTCTTTTTTTTTCTTTTTTTCTTTTTTTTTTTAACTGATATTGCATAGTCAGAATTTTGGCTTTTAGAATTGCCCCTATCCACCATGAGCCATGTTTTAGAATTTAGAGTCATGGAGTTTTAACTCTCTCTTCTCAGAAGTTTCTGATATCTACTTTCCTAAAGTTTAGAGTGCATGTCCAATTATGCCCGGTTGTTGAAGAAATACTTCTGCCAGGGAACTATGTCCCCTCACTCTCTCCCAAATTCACAATCCATGTAAGGTTTATACTTAGCCTACAGACTAGCCTCAATCACTCAAGACTGGCTTTTACCAGGATGGGGGTTAATAATAGCAGCTCAGGCTGGGAGGGCAAGCACACCAGCCTCCTTTCTCTGCTGTGGGGGCAATATACCTCCTTCCCTGCCAGCCAGTTCCTATGGATCACCTACTTAGTAATTCTTTGCCTAGTCTTTGGACTGCCCAATGCACATTGCCCTTTTAAACAGGGCAGATCTCCCAGGAGCTGGGTGCAGGAACTTTGGACCCACTGCATTGTTCTTTCCTGTGATTTTTGAACCCTCTTGATTTTTGTTTGCTTATCCTATTTCTGACTCCAAGGCTTCCCAGAATCTTATACTCTCCTTCTGGCTTCTTACCCAGTCCCTTCAACCTAGTACAACCCGTGACTTCTCTGTCACTTTGTGTTTGTGTGACAAACATCCAGATAAAAAGTGAAAAATTCAGTCAAATTAGTTTCAGCAACTACCCTGAATCAACTATTTAATGTTAGCCCTGACCAAATCAAGTGAATTTTTCATGAAACTGGATGATTTCAGGCCTGTTAGGCTAGTCTTTCTGAGATTGCAAGACAGTCTTTCTGACCCTGAGTCCTAAAATGATGTCTGATAGCCTCCAAGCTCTAACTGAATGATAGGCAACCCACAAGCATAGACTCACTTTCTTCCTTTTTACTGTGTGTATGTATGTATTTGTTGAGAAAATTAAATTGATTCTGTATCAATTTTAATGATCCTATTTACAATTAATTTATTTTGTTCCATAAATTATTTTGTCCAGTCTCTGAACTTAGTTCAGAATCCAGCTGGCCTGTAATGGGTTAGGTTCAGAAATCCAGTTCTCTTGCTAATCACTGTTCTATTCTTGCCTCAAGAAACTCTGCTATCCTTGAGGAATGTGGGTGGACGCAAGGGAGTTGGGGCTTGTATCTTCATACCACCAAGTTATCCTACAAGGATTTTTGGTTTGCTATAGAAAGAAGTCTGGCCCATTATCTTTGGCCTTACAGATGGATTCAAACAATGAACTTTTCTTCATCACAGGAGGGATGTATGTATGTAGGCATGCATATATGTATGCATGTACGTATTTTGTCAGGATTTACCTTTGAAGGATTCCCCTAAAGTCTCCTATCTTCGGGCTTTGATATATGATCCTCAGACCAAGGGACAGCTGGAAGAAGCAGTAGATAGACTACCAAGCCTGGAGTCAGGATAGACCTGAGTTCAAATCCAACCTCAATCATTTACTAGCTGTGTGACCCTGGACAAGTCGTTAACCTCTGTCTACCTCATGTTCCTCATCTATGAAATGGGGATAATAATAGCCTCTTACCTCCTAGGGTTCTTGTGAAAATCAAAGGAGATGATATTTGTAAAGCTAAACTTATCACAGCCTGGCACATAGTAGGTGTTATATAAATGTTCATTATTAACAAAAGAGAAGCCCTGCCCCTAGCAGAGGAGAAAGAAACACTTGCAGAGAGCTGTGATTATATGATTTGATTCCTTCCCCTCCCCACCAACACATATGCATTCGCTATCCACCAAATTAGCCAGTAATAAAAACTGATGACTATAGTGCTTTAAAATTTATGGTGCTTTGTGAATATATATTCCTATTTGAGCCTCACAACAATCCTGTGAGATAGATATTAAAGCTATTATCCCATTTTAGAGATGACAAAACTGAGGCTGAGATGTTGATTACTTGCCTGCCCATAGTCACATTGCAAGGAAGTATCAGAGATAGGATTCGAACCAAGGCTTTCCTGACTCCCTGCCCATCACTCTATCCTCTATCCTCTATACCTCTATCCTCTATGCCTTATACCTCTATACTCTATACATACTCTGAAGCAAAGGAAATGATTGGCCAATGTCACAGGATTACAGCGGTCTAACACAATGGTGTCTATTCATGATACAGCTGAGCGCATTTATGATTGGTTTGCTGGCAAATGCTTTATTGAAGGAGGTATGGTCAGACCGACAGACAAAACAGACAGAGATAGAGAAGTTAGCAATCTCTAGATGGCCTTAAGTGATCAAATTTGCTTTCAAATTATACCCCAACCCAATAAGTCCCAAGATCCAAGTATGTAATGGTAGATGCTTTAAGTTTGCTTTGCCCAAATCAGGGCTTTGTTACAACTAAGACATCTGACTTTTCAGGAGCGATGGAAGTTAAGTGGCTTAAATAGGGTCTCTAGGCAAAAGGATCATGCAAATGGGACTTGTCCTAGTCCTAAATGTTGTCTCCACCCTGGAGTCAAGTAGAGGGGACATTCCCAGGTCTGAAAGATACATGCAGAGTTGGGGAAGTTGCAATGGCTATCCCTATGACCAGAGGAAGCAGGATTCTTGTGCAGTGAGTCCAAAAGAGAATCTCACTTCTGATAAGGGCTGCCAGGAAAGATCTGTGAGTCCCTGAAAGTGCTAAAAGACAAAAGAAAACTGGTGAGCCAGCTTGGGCCACCTAGTCCCCTAAGTCCAATTTTCCAACCCCCCTGCCTTGTGTTAAAATAGGATGTGCCTTTGGTGTGATAGTCTTAGCTGCTCCCCTAGCAGTGAGGAGGCCAGGCCGCTTTCTCATCCCAAGGAGACAGGACTGCTGACTCTTCAGGGAACTGAACAGCTTGATAGACAAATAGGGCCACTCATCCAAATGAAGAAGGTTAAAGGAGGAGCAACTTCAAATGAACAAGATGGCGGAGGCATAAGGCTAGACTGAAAACATCAGGACTTCTGTCTGGGGAGATAGCTGAGAGGATATGAGATTCAAATCTATAAAAACATGAAAGGAAGGAATAGAAAGAATATGGATCACCCACAGATACAAAGCAAAGAAAGCAGAATCAGAGAGCAATGCACACAAGGACTACAGCAACATCCATGAGAACAACACTAAAATCCAACAGAAATCAGATGAAAGGCAATGACCAGCCTTGTTACAGGGGACTGACAGTAAAACACAGTTCTTTCCTCTAGGAGACTGAGTGGTAGTTTACAAGATTTGGAATGTTATGTACACTGTCTAATTAGGTCATGTCAGTTAATTTTTCTTAACTCTTTTTCTTTGTTATTAGGGAAGGCTCTGTGGAACAGAAAAGCAGGATTATTGAGAAAAGATCACAAAATTAAAAAAAATAAGCATCAACAACATGTTTAAATAAAGGTTGCAGCTCAGAAAGATGTGTATACACACACACACACACACACACACACACACATAATTTCCTCATGTGTAAAATGGGAAAAATAATTGCACCTACCTCCAAATGTTGTTGTGTGAATTAAATGAGAAAAATTTTTAAATGGAATCTTAAAGCACTGTATACATACTAGCTATTATTGTTATTATTATATGGATTACTTTACCAAGGGGCACCCCTGGATGCCTGAAAGAGGTAAACATAAGAGAAAAGGAAACATAATACAAGTTTTCATAGTAGGTAAGGTAACCCATGGAAGTTATTACTCTAGCCTCTATAGGCTTGGGATTCAGAAAAATTTATGTATGACAGTAATGCCTTACGTTTATATAACACGATGGTTGCAAAGTAAGAGATAGTGTGACATAGAGAATAGAGTGAGGAAGTCCTGAGTTCAAGTCCCACCCCTGATACATGTCAGCTATGAAGCCCTGAGCAAGTCACTTAACCTCTTGATACTCTAGGCCAATGGTGTCCAATTCAAAAGCAAACAAATCCCCAAAGGCTGCATATTGACTTTGAAAACCACAAATTAACGTTATCTGTGCTGTATTATATATTTTTTATTTTGTTAAACATTTTCCAATTACATTTTAATCTGACTGGCTGCCGGGGGGAGTTTTGAGGGTTGCTTGATACCTCTGCTCCAGGCAAGCCCTTAAGACTACAAATTATGGTTAAGGTCCCAACCTGCATTGATGGAGGGAGTATCCTCACCCAGCAGTAGCTTATACCAGGGAAATCAAACTTCTGAGCCTCACCTTACTCTCATGGTTGCAAAGCAATTTCACTTCTGTTGTTTTGTTCTATCATCACAACAACCAGAGCAGAGAATGTGATCCTCATTTTACAGATGAGGAAGCAGGACCAGAGGAGTGAGAGGATTTGCCCAGGGTCCCCCAGTTCATTAGTTGCAGGTCTGGGATGGGAACCTTGGTCTTCTAATTCCAAGACCCTGTCTCCACTTCACCAAGCTGCCACTCAGAGGATTTCCAAGATGAATTAGTTGCAAGTGAACACTAGGATACTTTGGGTTGCAATCCAAGCCTTTGAGAGTGATATCAAAGAGAATAGTCACATCCTTCCTTCTACATGTCACTTGATGCCTGAAGGCAGAGCAAATAAATTAGATGGGCTGGATCAGGGAGCTATCCCAGTGTGGCACTCCTTATTGTCTTGGGTTCATTTCTTCTAGGTGGATGTTTGAAATTGTATAAATGGTCCCTAAGTCCACTTGTGGCAGCATTCAGGCTTCAGTATGACCCATTGCCCAGTGAACCTTTTTGTGCTCTTTAGGGAGTTGTATAATAGCTCATAGAAGAAAGTCATGGAGCATGGTGGGAAGAACACTAAGCTGGGTGCCCCAAGACTCAAAGTTTGGGTCCCAACTCTACCAGTGACTAGCTGTATGGTCCTGAGCAAATAATTTCACTTTTATGGGCCTCAGTGTCCTCCTCTGCAGCTTGAGGCAGCTTGATGGCACAGTACATAGAAAGCTGGAATCAGGAACACCTGAGTTCAAATCTGGCTTGGGACATTTGCTAGCTATGTGACCCTGGGCAAATCAATTAACCAGTGTTTGTCTCCATTTCTTGTTCTGTAAAATGAGGATAAAAATAGCACCTGTCTCTCAAGATTGTAGCAAGGATAAAATGAGATGATATTTGTAAAGCACTCTGCAGATGTTAAAGTGCTATATATCATGTATATAATATAATATAATATAATAACATAATGTACTATGTATATCTTGTTTACATATTATGTATGTAATATATGCACATTATATGTTATATAATATACTATATATTATATATGTATTATATAATGTTATGTATATAACATATAGTAGCTATCAATATGTATATATGTGCATATAATATAATTGTGTATGCACTATAACATGTATATCTACATATATGCATATAATATATCATGTGTACATTACATATACATATATGCACATATACATATGTAATATGTATAGTGTGTATTGTTATGTATGTTACATTATGCATATTATGTACATAATACAACATATTAGCTATCATTATCATGAGAGTATTGAACTAGATGTCCATTTCTAGCTCTAACATGCTAAATGTCTATGAGAGGCAAATCACTGTTACTCCAAGCATTAGTGGATTCCATAGCTTTCATTTGTAAACAGATTTGTGCCCAAGCCCATAATATTATCATTGGTACTGTCTTATTGTCTGGTTGTCGTTGTCAGCTCTGTCCCCAGCTGTTGGTTGACCCTATCAACCATCTATAACCTTGCATAAAGATCACTACAGTAAGAATGAAGGGCCTTTGAGAGACATCAGAAAATAATGAAGTTGTAGCTTCAGGAGATAAGAGAGGAAAATATCCATGGACCTTTATCTGTTTGATCAAAGGAAAGGCATCTGACGGAGGTGAAGGAGCAGTACCAGGCTGGAAGAGCAGACCGTGGTTGACGGAGGTGAAGGAGCAGTACCAGGCTGGAAGAGCAGACCGTGGTTGGCAAGACCCTACTAGCTTCTGTGTGAAAAATATTTTTCACAATTTAGACAGTACAGAAATGACTTTGGGGGCTTCCATTTATGTTGTGCTTTATGATTACAATTTTGAAAATCAAGGGGATGTTTTTAATTCTAATACGAAGCAACAAAATCTAAGAAGAGGCAGTTGTCAAGACAAGCAAACCTCCCGCCTCCAGGACACTTGTATAATTGCTTTAAATATGAACTTTGGGTCAACGGGTCCCTGCCAGCCATCTTCTGAAAAAGGGTTGTATACAGGTGACAAACCACTTACCATAGAAATCATGTGAATTTTAAGTTAA